>NC_057807.1:295631133-295983345 GCF_018294505.1 Triticum aestivum
CCTCCTCGTCCTGCTCCGCTCCTCCCCTCGTCCCCGCCATTCCTCACGATCCCAGTCCGCGCCCCTAGGCAACCAAGCCCGCGACCCCCGATCCGATCCGTCCTCCCCGTCACGCAGATCACTGGATGTGCTAGTCTAGTGCCAGCCGGGATCCCGCCTGCTCGCCGCCGTCTCTGGGTTCGTTGCTAGCGCGCTTCTTCTCGCTCCGCCCGCCATGGACGGCGTCCGGAGCTTAGCACAGTCCCTGGGAGCCGAAGACGGCGGCCGGAGCAACCTTTTCCGCACCCTTGGCCCGGCGCTCTTCATCTCGATTGGGTACATCGACCTCGGCAAGTGGGTCACCACCGTGGACGCCGGCTCTCGCTTCGGCTATGATCTCGTGCTGCTCGTGCTGCTCTTCAACTTCTCCGCCGTCCTCTGCCAGTACCTCTCCATATGCATCGGCATGGTCACTACCAAGAATCTTGCCCAGGTAACCACCACTCTCCTCGCTTCCTTCTTCGTCTTGCTTTGCAAAGTTATTCAAACAGCTCTAGCGAGTCGCCATGGATGACCTAGATACGATTGACAGTGATCTCCAATGATACAATAGCTCCCATGTAATCAAAGCTCTTCTTTGTTTTTTAAGACAAAAGGTAAATTTTTGTTACCCGGCCATTCGAAGACACAAAGTTTCTTACAAACTGAAAGGTAAAGCTGGGTAGTGTACATGAATAATCAGTGCCCCCAAAACCAGAGGAACACTATCCAGAACTGCACGCAGGTAGCAAACTTGAGCAAAATCACGCCTCCAAAGCCAAAAGGCATTACCCCACAGCCGCACGCAGGCAGCAACCAGCAATCACCCACCCAAAGTTCCTCTCTTTTTTGGCTCCCTTTTACCTTTAGAGAATTCAGCTCTTTCTAAATGTTGTCCGTTTCCTTTCAAATAAATAAATCCTTTTCCTTTCAAATAAATAAATAAATGTTGCCCTTTATTGTTCTGTATCATTCAGCTATATGCATCGAATTCGTTCTACGGGAATTTGATTTTTGTTTTGTTGCGATACTTTTACATGAACATGAAGATATGCGTCCAGGAGTACAGTCAGCCAATATGTGTTGGCCTTGGTGTTCAGGCATTGCTGTCCTTGTTAACTGCAGAGATTACCATGGTATGTCTAGGCACTTTTCACAAATCTATATGTTCTGTCAGTGCTTCATTCCGGAAATTTTCTTTGCCTATGTGATACATGCATTAACTTGCCAAAGCATGTGATGTTACTGGTTCCCAAGTTCCAAAATTTTGATGGTCTGACGGTGATGTTTGGTTATTTCAGATATCAGGTATTGCAATGGGGTTTAACCTTGTATTCGAATACGATGACCTTGTCACAGGCATATGGTTCGCAAGCTTTGCAGTTAATCTACTACCATATGCGATCTCCCATCTGGTAATTTTAATAAAAACTGCATCCCGTACAAGAAACCTTCTCAAATTCTTACGTGCACTTGGCTCCTGCTTCTGCCCATTACAGGACAAGAAGATGGCTGGAATATTCAATGCCTGCATAGCAGGTCTCGCACTTGTTTGTTTCGTGCTTGGTTTATTGGTCAGTCAACCACGAGTTCCTCTCGATATGGATGTGATGTTCCCCAAGTTGAGTGGTGAAAGTGCCTACTCGCTCATGGCACTTCTGGGTGGAAATGTAATAGCGCACAACTTCTATGTTCATTCATCATTTGTACAAGTAAGTACTTTCCGTGTTTCTTGTTCATGGTCACTTGAAAGATATTCAGGTAGTTTGGTGCATTAGTTACATTTGGGGCCCTTGATTTTTTTTAAACTTGTCTTCAGTTCCATATCAAGTTCGTGTGGCTGTGTTTAAACTTATATAATTCGGGATGTGCCGTGTATGGTGTTTACGACATTCCATATTTGGTCAATCAAGTTATGCCACCTTTTTCTTGAGATGAATCAACTTATACCACTGACAGTACTAAATACATCATACACGATACAAAACTGGTTTATCACCAGAAAAAGTACAAACTGTTGGAATTCTTGGTGTGCTTGTTTCACATCAATAACACCTTATCTTCCATTGGAAGTTTTTAAGTGCAGTTGTCTGTAGGCCCGTTTGGCCCAATGTAAGGCTTTCCCTTCCAGTAATTTGATATGGCGCCTTCATGCGTTCTCACTCTTAGCAGTCAACGATCTTCAGTATTTGCTGTTTGACCTTCAAGACTTTTAAGTTACAGATTTCTCACAGGCTCACCGCTCATAATGGATACCAACATAGCTTCGTACCCTAAAACTAGGTCCCTCAGATCCACCTTGAGTTTGTACACGTGTATAGGCCTGTTAGTCTAGGTTGGCCCATGCAAGGTTTGTATATACCCCTTTTCCGGTAATCGTTAGGCATATACTTGTGAACAGCACAATTCTCTCCCTCTCAGCAGAGTTATCATACAATCTTAACTAACCAGTATCTATGTTGCATTTTGTTAGACAAGATCAATCTTAGTCTGTAAACACCCCGCTAAGCTATATAAGTTTAGATCCCGAGTCCTTGTTACCAGTGATGACTTTGTAGTATGATATACTGGTGTGGTTTGTTAATCCCTAAAAGAATTGTGTGCGTCTGTGCGAAGGCATGATAGAAGATATGTAATTTATGTTCTTGTTTTCTCACAAAAGGAAAAGGCAAACCTGTTCGTGCTAACTTACATGAAGTGTGATGAAAAACTCAACTTGATTTATGGAAAATCAGTTGGACTTCTCAGTAAACAAAATGATAGTTAAAACACCAGCATTCTGCAGCCTGTCCCTATGTGGTTATGACTTTGACTTATGAGGTCTGGAAATTCATCATGTTTTTGGTGTTTACAAACAGTTATATAACACATCAAGTACATCTTCATTTGTTGATTCGAGAAATAAGTTTATTTTGCTTAATTTGTACTCTGCATATTGTACCCCCTTTACCTTGTTTATGTTAATTTGAATATCATATGTGCAGGCTCAAAGAAGATCCCCTGTTACACTTGGGGCCTTATTTCATGACCACCTTGTTTCGATCTTATTTATTTTTTCTGGGGTTTTTCTTGTGAACTATGTTCTGATAAGCTCAGCAGCAGTTGGATCCGGTGATACACTGCTCCTGACCTTCCAAGATGTTGTAGAGCTAATGAACCAGGTCAGTGTCTTCCTCTCTGTAGTTCCTACTTACCTTTTAAGTTTTGTATCTGACATGTCCTCCCTATCCCACATATTGAATTATTTACGATATTGCCTTTTTTATTTCAGTCCTGCATTGAAGTTATATTCTGAGTTTTTCTGAATCTTGTCTTCTGCAGATATTCATGAATCCTGCAGCGCCACTTGTGTTCTTAATGGTTCTTCTCCTTTCGAGCCACATCGTCTCACTGTCATCTATTATTGGTAGCCATGCAATTGTAGAGAATTTCTTTGGTATAAACCTTTCTCTTTCGGCACATCATCTGCTACTCAAGGTTTTTGCCATGATTCCTACAATCTACTATGCAAAGGTTGCGGGCTCAGAAGCGATATATCAGTTAATTATCATCTGTCCAGTTATCCAGGCTATGCTCCTTCCTGCGTCTGTTATACCTGTTTTCCGGGTTGCTTCGTCAAGATCAATAATGGGCAACTACAGAATATCTTCATCTGTTGAAATATTGGCCTTTCTCGCATTTCTTCTCATGCTATTTACGAATATCATTTTCAAGGCAGAAATCCTGTTTGGTGATAGCACCTGGACAAACAGCATGAAAGGGAACACCGGGAGCCCTGTTGTACTTCCATACACTCTTATCGTCCTAATTTCATGTTCATGTCTTCTGTTTACACTGTTCCTGGCTGTTACTCCACTGAAGTCTGCAAGTAATGAAGCTGAAACTGTGGAGTTCTCTATGCACTCTCAGAGAGATCCATTGGGCAGTACTCACCATAGAGAAGATGTTTTTCTGGAAGATGTTGCCCATGAAGAAGTTCAAAGGTCTTCTACTGATGCTATTCTCAGGGATCCAATGGAAAGTCATCAAAGTCATCAGAAATCAGCTTTGGAGCATACTGAAAGTTCTGACACCACTGTAGAGTCTGATCCTGACAGTCAACAATCAACTGCTTATGCAGTGAGTACTCCTAAAGCTCAACCCTCACCACCTGTCTACCATGAAGAGCCAAAACCAGTTTGTGTGGCTGACTGGACAGAGTCGGTACCAAAGGTTTCTACAGCCAGTGAAGTAGAACATATTCATGCAGAGAACATCAAAAGGAAGAGCACAACTGAAAAAGATGTTGAAGTAGTAGCAGAAGTTTGCAGGGACAAGGATAGTGTTGCCTCACATAATTTGGAACATGAGAAGTCTGCTGGAAGCAGAGCACCTTCCAATCCTGATGGTCCACCGTCTCTTACTTTCAGCAGGGGAAAAGACTCTGATGCTGGCAGTGGCAGCCTCTCGACACAGTCTGGTTTGGGCCGTGCTGCAAGGAAGCAGTTAGCAGCACATCTTGACGAGTTCTGGGGGCATCTTTTTGATTATCATGGTAAGCTTACACAAGATGCTAATGGAAAAAGGTATAACTTTTTGCTTGGACTGGACTTGAGAGCAGCTAATTCTGCTGCGAGGGCTGATAACCAAACCATTGAAGCTTCAAAGAGCCCCTTGATGAGAGATGCGCTGCGAGCATCAGCTACCTCGCTGAACTCGTGGGACTCAATGTCCCGTGATAAGGATATCCGTAGTCTAGACTGGAGTTCTGGGCATCAGATGGGTCCAATGGGTTCATCCAACTGGTCTCAGAGCATGAATTCACCATATACAGACATTTCGAGTTCAAGCAGCAGCTTACTTGAGCCAAATGCAAAATACTATTCAAATTTCAATATGCCATCTTACTCTGATAATCAGTCCTATCAGCCTGCTACTATTCATGGATATCAGCTGGCATATTTGAGAGGGATGAATGCAAGTAGAAATCAGCACTCTAACATCCCCCTGGACCCAAGACGGGTTCCTAGGTCATCTGAATATTCTTTTCTTAACTATGCTGATCCTGTTATGCATGCCCACAACCAAAATTTACGGGGTTCACTGGGAGCTAACTCTCCACAAAGCCCAGCAATGAATCGCTTCAATGCAACGGTCGAGAGACCTTATTATGATTCTACCTCTGTTGATGAAAGTGAAAGTGTTGGCTCACCTGGATACTCAAAGAAGTATCACAGTTCACCTGACATATCTGCAGTAATTGCTGCAACCAGAAAGGCTGCGTTGAACGAAGCAAATTTAGGTGGTGCTGCCGGAAATCAATCATACCTAAGTAAGCTGGCATCTGAGAGATTACAATATGTCGAGTCGGCAGCCAGGTCCAAAGCCCAAATTGCATTTAATGAGCGCTCACAACATAATCTCCAAAGAGATGTCCTTTCTATGCAGTTGCGTATGAACCCCAACAATACATCCCTTTGGGCCCAACAACCGTTTGAACAGCTGTTTGGTATGTCAAGTGCAGAATTGAATAAGAGCGAGGTGAACACTGGCCAGAGATCAAGTGGCATGACAAAGGATGATTCCTCATACACAGAGTGTGAGGCAGAGCTTCTTCAATCTCTTAGGCTCTGCATCATGAATATCTTGAAACTGGAAGGATCAGGAGGGCTCTTTAGGCAAAATGGTGGTTGTGATGAAAATTTAATTGATCAAGTTGCAGCAGCTGAGAGACTTTCACAAGAAACAACTGAGAATCTGTTGTCAGCTGATCTTCTGCGCATGCGCGGTTGTGGTGAAACCTGCGTTTGGCAGGCTACCCTGGTTGTTAGTTTTGGTGTCTGGTGTATCCGCCGGGTACTGGATCTTTCCCTTGTGGAAAGTAGACCAGAGCTTTGGGGGAAGTACACATACGTTCTGAACCGTCTTCAGGTGATTCCTTCGTCTTATGTACTTTTACCATTAAAATGTTTTTCTAGGGCAAATGACAGCGGGAAAGGCTCCCGCTGATTTTTTTATTATTATTATAGTAAGTTAGGGATCAACTATACAAGCTATTTACATAGGTCAGGGGAAGGAAAGCAGGGGGGTTGAGGTGAGAGCAGCTAACAAAAATACAAGGAGAGCAGGGGGAGATTATAGAGAATGTACAAAAGAGAGTATAAAAGGGAAGAGGATTTGTAGCACCTGGGTGCTCCACACCTATATGAACATTAAGTTCAAAAAAATTCCAGGAAAATTTCAAAAGAAATCTGGGATTTTGGGATATGAAACCTGGGTGCCCAATCTACATTCGTGTGAAATTTCGTGAAAAAATACCAGAAAACGCATCCGTGGCATAAAAGACAAAGAAATCCTATGTACTGAAAAAACGGTTTGGATGGATTTTAGTTTGGACTGTATTTTCTTCGCCACGGATACATTTCCTGCTATTTTTCTGTGAAACTTCATACGGGAGTAGATTGGGCACCCAAGTTTGATATCCCAAAATTTCAGTTTTTTTTCCTGGTATATTTTTAATTTAATTTTTGTATAGGGGGTGGAGCACCCATGTGCTCCTGTGTATTTCCCGTATAAAAGGGGCTAGTTTCTGTTTGGATCTGTGGACTAGGAGTGCAAAATGTGGCTACCCCTGAAGGAAGGATCCAGGCATTTGGTTGACTCATCCATGTAGCAAAGGTTATATAAGCATCCTGACTGCATTACTTTGAAAATTAACCTCACCTTCCATTAAGTTACTTTAAATGCATATTTATTTGAGCATAGCAAGTTGGGCACATATCAACTTGCTATGCTGTTGGGAGTATCTGATGATGCAAATAAAGTGACCCACTACTATATATGGCATTTGCATAGATTGGAGTTTGACTTATAGTTGTATATAATCCACAAGTGAAACAAACTTACCTTAATTCTCAACTTGGCATCTCTCGTGATTTCTCCTTGAGAAAAAGACAAACATAAATGGGTTTGTATGCTCAGTTGTATTGGATTGTTAGATTGTGCTGCCGTGAGAATGCAGAGGCAAAACACCTACTCTTACTGGGTTCATTTTGCTTGCAGTTTTTGCTGATGTTATATATCTACCTTACGCAGGGAATCATTGAACCCGCCTTTTCCAAGCCCCGGAAACCTCTCACCGGGTGCGCATGCCTTCAGATAACAGGCCCGGGTGCGAGGCCCATTTCTGGCACCTTCACCACTTCTGCTGCGATCTTGGAGACGATCAAGGACGTGGAAGTAGCTATCTGTGGACGCAAGGGTCGAAGCGGAACAGCAGCAGGAGACGTAGCTTTTCCTAAAGGGAAGGAGAACCTGGCTTCAGTTCTCAAGCGGTACAAGCGTAGGCTGTCGAGCAAGCCGTCTGCTGGGCAGTAGCAGTATGTTTTTACTTGTTTTGTAGGGTTTCTGGCGCCGTCCTAGGGGCAGGTCGCCCTTTCCTGCTTCTCAAGTCCTAGTGGTTTTTTCGTTGCACAACGTTTCTAAGGGGGGGCCTGGGAGCTCCTTGACCTTTTTGGGCCCTTGGGTTTTTGCATGTGATGCTTGACAGGGGCCAAGGATGATGCAGGGTAAACTATGTTTTGCCGCCTGAGCGCGGTGTGTTAGAGAAAGTGCGATCTGCTGAATCAGTGGTGTCAAGTCCACCACTGCAGCTCAACTGGACTTTTTGGGCCTTCTGTGCCTGTGCCCCATGTGACTTTGTAGAGAGGTTAAAAGTAATGTTAATGTGATGTTCTGTTGACATGTGCATGGTTAATGTGATGCTTCTGGACATGGATGAGATGCAATGTACTAGTCCTGGCAGGATATATTTGATCCTGGGGTTCTCTCTTTATTTCATGTGACCGCCCTGTGCTATATATATCGTTTGGCTGTTCTTTGACGATGAATTTGCTTCGTGGAGGCCAAAATCAGCAGAAAAGCCAGGGAGGAGAAGCAGGCGCTCGCGTGCTGCCGTAGACTTACCGCGCGTGGCTGTGCTATGCTAGTTGTTGTTGCCTTGTTCCTGCTTAAGTGGAATCAAATTTCTATGCTTCTAGTGCATGAGGGCATCAAATCGTTGCTTTGTGTTAGGCGTGCTTCCTACTTTGATTTCTTGTAGCATATGTTTCTATGTTAATTATTCTTGCTACGACTATTGAAGCTATATACTTCTTTACCCATGCGTGTGCTTCAACTATTGCTGGCGTTGCTTCATTGACTGAATTTTTGTCTCAACTATTGCTAGTGTGTGCTTCATTGTTTCTCCCTGATGCTTCTACTGTACAGATTTTGTGCTACAACCCGGCATGAAATAAAGATGCCAAGTGTGCTAGGGCCAAAACGCAGTTAGGTTGTTGACGATGGCGAGCTCGCGGTGCATGTGAGACGGTCGCAACCATGGTTCATTGGTTCTCTATGCCTCCTCAAAATGGCCTCATGGCATGACTTTGTCGGCATACAAAATGGCTTCATGGTCCTCTCAATGGATGCACTCCCTCTCGTGCTCCACCATTGGAAGCATCAGCGCTGCGTAAACATAAATAATCACCGATGGAATTTTTTGGTAGTGCTTTGCGATTACCATCGAAGAAAATTCTGCATTTAACGAAAGAAATGATTCGTAGCTGAAATAAATATGTTTTAAACAAATCCATATTTGTATGGAAGCATTTTGCTAGTTGATTAAATATAGCATCATCATGATTTGGAAGCAAAATATATACAAGCAAATTCTCCATTTAACGGAAGCAATGATTCATAGCTGCAAAAGCATACCGCCTTGTCATTCGAAATAAACATTTTTCTATTTGATGGAAACAAAATCCATAATTCTATGGAAGCATTTTGGTAGTTGATTAAATATAGCATCGTCATGATTTGGAAGCTAAATTATATACTAAATCGAAGCAAACTTTCCAACACCAAAGCAAATTAGTCATTGGATGGGACCCTAACTTTTCTACTGTACGCTGAAAACAAGTTGCTTTGTTTGAAAAAAAATCTTTTAGATTAGAAGCAAGTTTAAGTTGCGTTGGAAAGAAAATGTGAAAACAAACATGGGGTGAAAACTTTTCTCACCAGCCTTCCATGAAAATCTTATTTGCATGTAATTATCGGAAGCATCCGCGCATGGGAAAGCTCGGTCTATTGCTCGCTGTCGGCTGGGGCAGAGGGCCCACCCACATGTGTGCAACATAAAAAATAGTCTGCCTCGTGAATTCAGTTGGTGGGGCCCAGCATCTCCAACCATAAATCTGTGGTGTTAATTAGCTCTCACCCAGATTTAAGGAAACTTTTCTATTTGTGCTCTCTTATGCTATTGAGAAGTCGGGGTGGATATGCTGAAGAACAGCGCGTCGAAGCTTACGCGTATCTGTGCTGCAAAGCAAAGCGAAGAGGCACACTAAAAAGAAGATGGCACCCTCTTTCTTCCTTAGCAGTACTTGCGTCGCTTCTTTTGTTCCCTGCGTGGAATTCTTTACCTTTTGATGCTCGTTTGTGAGCGGTGGGGGTTGGTTAGCCTTTTGTTACGGGGCTCGATTATAGACTGTTTTGTTCTTAAGACTTAGCAGTGTTGTTGGGCTTTCGCCTTGCGGTGGGCAATCTCGATGGCGAGTGCTCCGGTGATGCTTGAACTCGCTTTCCCCTCTCCCGTCTCATTCTGTAGACCTATGTATTTCCGTTATGTCGCAGTAATGAAAAGGGGTTATGCATGGTTCAAAAAAAGAAAAAAAGAAATCGGGCGTTGTAACGAGCGCGCATGGAATAGCCACGCCCAATTTGGAAGCACCCAAGTGAAAGGGCGCACGTTACGCAGGACACACATTCAGTTTCTTGACCAGATCTGACGCTGGAGATAGCTGCTATCGTGCGGCCCCGAACTCGTGTGATGCAACGTTATCCCTAGCGGTGCCCTAATATTTGTTGGGGTGTTTGGGTTCATATGTGTGAGGTTCAGGGCAAGTGCTGTGATGATGTTCAAAACTGAGCTTTTCAACAACATTTCATGTTCCAGATCATTGCAGCTAAATAATGATTCCCTCCATCCACTATTATAAAATAACTTAAATATTTCAATATGGATTACATATAGATTGAAATGAGCGAACAAACACACTAAGACCCTGTTTGATAGCAAAGTATTATAAAAACTAAAGTATTGAAAACTATAGTAATTTAGTCAGTAGGTACACAATACTACAGTTTTTACATAACAGAGTATTTTGAAGTATTCATGATACAGAGGACCTGTTTGGTACAGTGATGTAACATTAGCTGACTAGCTGTTAGCACTGCATACAAGCATGTTTTCTAGATGTTAGCTGGCTAGCCATTGCATCCAGCAACAGACCAGCGTAAGAGCAGCGCTGCTCTACCTGGCTGGCTGTATCATGCATAAGAACGCAGAGATCCATGCATCCAGGAAGCTGCGATCTATTGCAGCCCCATGCAGAAACATGCCATGGCCTCTAGGTAGCAGCGGCGAGCCATGCGACGCCTACTAAAATTTTGCCGCTGAGGGATAAAACTCTAGAAACGACATGGCAGTGGCAACGATGGCATGGAAGCGAAGGGGAATTGATGCGAATAGTGAGGGAAAAGATAACCATGCTTCCCACTTTCTTTTACAGCTGCTCTGTTTTAAAAAAAGAGGTCCAGAGGTCTTTTTTTTATGCAGAGAAAAAACCTTGGTTTGGTAAATACCGCAGTATTAAAATCACAGTTTTTAGTGGCAACCAAACAGCTTGTTGTAAAAAAAACTATGATAATCTAAAAAACTGTAGTATTCTCATAATACTTAGAAAATACTCTACTATCAAACAGGGCCTAAAACACGTCTACATACATTCAATTTAGAAAAAAGTTGGAACACCTCACAATGGTGAATGGAGGGAGATAGGACCTGTTGTGATCCAGTATGGAGCAAATTTTTTCCTTGAGGAAAACTGCCCAGGTCAGTTATAAACAGAAAAGGCGCATGTAGGCATCTTATAACTGAATATTATCAAGGAAAATAGACAGTATAATTTAAAGATAAGAAGGCACGAAACCATCGGAAAGAAAACTACATAAAAAATTATATTGGCCATCTTCCTTTGATTGGTGGGCTGCAGGCCAGAGCTTGAAATTTGGCAGTAATACAAACTGTCAAAATCTGAGTCAAGACTCACTTTTAACAGTTAACCCCACATGAAATATTGATACGAATAACACATACGCGTGAATATAGCCGTTTAAGGATTTAGTGCCAGATAATTTAGCAACAAAGTGGATATTGCACATTGCTTTCAAAGAGAGCTTGGACAGTGACCTCATTCACTTGACATACCAAACATAGGCTAAAGGAGACGGTGCGACCAGCTCTACATGCAAAATGCACCATGAGGGTCGATAGTAAGCAGCAGGACCAAAACAGATTTTTGGTGCCAGCCACCTGAAAATGGCAACATTATATAGGTAGTTTCTACTTTGGAGGAAGTAGACCAAGATGAGACCGCCTCTGAACTAGATGATGTTTATTTATAAACTTATCCGCATGGGATGGATAGGCCCCTTTGATGTACGCCCGGAGACACTTGCGGTATGAGAAATCCGCCCAATCGCCATTTGTTCTAACCACATACAGGCATCTGGAACTCTTGAAATCAGGATGTCTGTTAACCTACAAACACGATGAGCATGCCACAGATTAGGAGATGTCCACAAAATTTACATATTCCTAGGTTCACAGTGAAAAGATTACTCTCACAAGGTACCAGTATATGTTCAGAGCAATGTGAACTTGCACATTATCAAGATTGAGCCTCAACAGAAATAATAAGATTTCTAGACAAATAAACAGGAGAATGGTTGAGACTCGAGACTGCAGTTCCATTCTTATGCTCATGGAGGTCCTCCTAAGGAATTAAAAGTACTGCATACACTAAGGTTCTGAGATATTCTAACAAGCACATGATAAATTTCTGAAGATAATATATTTAACAATACAAGCATGGCAATGAAGAAACAAAGCAAAAATAAATAAATAGATTTGTTCTAGGGTCTCATGTCTATCTTAGTAAAGAGAACCGATCATGCTAACTCACCATAATAGCATCAAGTCCACAACCAATCTTGTCTTCTGAACGGGGGTGGTGAGCAAGAACCTTTTCTACCACAACCTTTTCATCTTCCGGACTTAAAAACGCACCATCTCCATATCTGTTATAACAGAACACTATCAGAAATGTGATATATGATCGTAGGCACACAACAGCACATCCTTGCAAATTGCAAGTTTTATAGTACAGCAACACATATTATTACATAAGATTTCCTGCATTGGATTAAAACAAGGTGGGGCGCAAGGACTTCACAGCTATATAGCACACCCCATCAGATGAACATTACACGGAGCTGGGAATTACAACTTTCACGCCCCAAGGCAAACTCATGGACATACAACAACACACCCCACAAGGCAAACTCATGAACATCCAACAACACAAGGCACACGCAACTCATGGACACACGTCAACACACGCCCAAGAATTACGAGTCGAGGAGTCGACGAGTCGAGCCGAGGTTGAGACTCATAGACTAATCGTGACTAGTCGACATGGTACTGTAGTACTCAACTTACAGTAATCAACTACTAATAGCTAGTATGTAATGTACTCCCTCCGTCCGAAAATACTTGTCATCAAAATGGATAAAGAGAGATGTATCTAGGACTAAAATACGTCTGGATACATCCCCTTTTATCAATTTTGATGACAAGTATTTCCGGACGGAGGGAGTAGTACATACTATATATTATACAATAAAAATTGAGTTGATCCAGAGGAGGATCACATCAGCATAGGAGAGCAGCAAGGGGAGGAGCTCAACAGCAGAGGGGTGGATCCAGGGGAGGAGCAGAACCAACAATCAAGGGAGAGCATTGTAATGCTCCTGGCCGCCGACGCCGTCAGTGGCGGGCAATGGGCAGTGGTAGCAGCCTGGTCCCGGGTGAGGCGGCTCATTGTGGAGCGAGCCTGGAAAGGTAGGGTTGCAATTTTTTTTTCCTCCTGCGGGCTGAGCTCTGCTCACTTATCCCTCCCAAATTGAGTCGATGGACTCAAACAACCAGACAAGTCTAGACTAGTCGCTCCACCGCTTGACTCAACGAGCTAGTCTACAGGAAGAAGCTAGTCGACAATCAGATTGAGACTACTAGACTAGTTGCACGACTAGTCAAGACTAGTCGTTAGACTGTTAATCATTGCACACGCCACAAGGCAAACTCAACAAACAAGACGCACATCTATCTACGGGAGGACAAAGCCAGACGCTGCTGAATGAAGAGCCACCGCTCGCTGTCTCAAGGCGTGTGATTGTCAAACAAAAATCGAACAAGCAACTCAACCCAGCCATATGGGCATATCACCTTATGCAATCAACCATATCAACCTTCTTGGGTACTCCAATCCCAATCAAATCCCCTTCCTTAATAAAGAGAACTGAACTATCAAAGAGTCATTCCAGTACTGTAGTTATGTAACTGAACTAGGTATGTGCCCGTGCGTTGCCACGGGTCCAAATATGTTTTTAACAAAATAAGAGGACCATACGGGACAAATTTTGATGCAAAACAAGATAATATTATGGTTTAGTTATAAAGCATATATTTTCTGATATTTCTTAAACTGACAAAATAGGTATGTGTGTTTGTGATTGATCTTTATTGGGTTACCAAAGATAAGGATGATACTTATGTGCTTACGAACCATGAATTTATTGCTATTTATTGGATTACCAAAGATGTCTGACGGAGGATGAAGGTACGAGCGAAACGCAGGTTCGATGGGAGAGGAAAACTTACGTATTTTTTTAAGCAAGGAGAGGAAACCTTACATATTTTTTTAAGTAAGTAGAGATAGAGATGATCCAACAATACGTTTTTCATCACAGAATGCTTTGATGGTCCTACATATTCCAGTTGTTTAAACATAACCACAGTAATATAGGAAATGGAAAATTGCATCTTACCGAAATATTCACATACATTTATCTTAATACTCCTTGCTGCGGATGATATGCATGTGTATTTCTCTTTAGAAAAATATTGTCCAGTTTGACAATTTCTCAGGAAATCCTGATTACCTAGCTGACATACTTTTACAATGTTTTTTTTTCTCGAACCATTATGGCATGAAAATCTTACGAGTCAAATGTGCACAGCACTGAAAAATCCGTGAGTCTGCCACTTGAGCTTCCTATTCATTGCAACGAGAGGAGAAACGAACAACTGACCTCCTGGAATGGAGGATGTCTTTGACAAGTTCCACGACGGGACCAACTTCGCGGAGGATCTCCGCCTCAGCCGCCTCCCACTGCTCCTCCTCGGCCCCCGGAGCGGAGGACTCGTTGCCGGCGGGGAGGTCGGAGAACAGGCGGCTGCGGGTGTAGAGTGCAGCAGAAGTGGCGTGCGGCGGGAAGCCGCCGTGGAGGATGCGCGTGGCCGCTCGAGCGAAGGCGGCGGCCAAGGCCATGGCTTCTTCAGCTACGGCGAGAAAGGGTTTCCTGTTTGGGGTTTCAACAGATCGGTAGCATGGGCCTGGGCTTTTTCTCTCGAGACTCGGGGCATCTTAAACCGCCAGCAAGCATTTGTTGGCCTGTTTGGTTCAGCTTTTATCGATGGATTCCGCTGCCGCGCAACAGAATCTAAACCAAAGGGCAAACCCAACAGAATCAGATTTCAGAAATCCGCTGCCAAAATCTGAACAAAAAGCGGAAGCAGTCCAGGACGTGCTTTCGAAAATCTGATTCCGCCGCGGGCCAAAATCTAAAAAAGCTGTATCAGCTGGCTTGCCAAATGACCTATATCTTTTTCACATCAGATTTTCCACAGTTGTTTTTCCACAGCAGATTTTTCTCAGCTGCTTTTAGAAATCAACAGTCGAACCAAACAGGATCACATGTCATCCAGCACGGCACCCATCCATTCATGAACAGGTCTGAACGTCCGTTTTCTCGTAAATCAGAAGCAAACCGATATCTCGGTCCCACCTAAAAACCCTCTCCCACGCCCACGACCTTTCTCCCGCAAAGTAGTTGCCGTATATTCATGGCGGTCAACGCCGCTCCAAAGTGTCAGGGCCACATTCATGCCGGCCTACATCGGACACGAACTCTCACTGGAGCCAGCATTGAAGCGGCGTGCCAACCGAGAGTGTGTCCGTGTTCCGCCCCGGTGCACGCACATTCTCTCTGCATTCAAATGACACCCGTCCATCCGCCTCCCACCATTAACCAAGCGAGGTTGCCGAGGAATCTATTGTGGCGCCCACATGCAAACGACATACGACCGACTGTCGACCGACCGATATTAAACACCCCACCGCTTGGCCTGACATCCGCCTGCTATTTAAACATGGGTATGCCCGACAACATCCACATCACACCTCCGCTCATGATTTCCTGTATGCATCACATCCGTCATGGTCTCAAGCTCCAAAGCCCTGTGGGACAACCTCTTCGGCGAACAGAAGTAGGACCTCTCCGACATTGCGCTCGTCTAGCAGGCCTGCCAAGCCAGCCAGATACCGGTTGGCTTGTCAATGAGTTCTCCGGAGGGTAGCGACGCAGATGAACCAATGGAAGAGGTGACCGAAGACTGAGTCGGCGCCACCGCCCTCGCCGGTCCATGCCGATATCAACACGGGCGAGGCGCAGGCGCACTTCACCGACATGGTGGTGGAAGAGCAGGAAGCGGTGTTCCGTCAGGCGCAGGTCGACCAGAGGTACAACCTCCGGCTCCTTGACGAGCACTGGCTCGCGGGAGGAGAAAATTGGTTGTGACTAGGCGAGCCACAACGCCATCACAAATATGGATGAGTAGAAGGCACTGCTCCTGTTCTACCACATCGCCCGCGATGGCGGTTGCATGCCCTGCGGGAGAAGAAAGACGCTATGTCAGCGGAGATCGGCGCGACGGTGGAGAAATTTGACGACGGCGCCGATGACGTCGCCAGCTCAGTGTTGGCCAGGACACGCCGCCATGACGACAAGGTCGACACGTCCATGATACATCTCCAATGTATCTATAATTTTTTATTATTTCATACTATTATATTATCAATCTTGGATACTTTATATGTTTTTGTGCTATTTTATATTATTTTTGGGACTAACCTATTAATCCAGTGCATGGTGCCAGTTGCTGTTTTCTGCTTATTTTTTGTTTTTCAGAAAAGCAGAGTCCAAACGCTACGAAACTTTTTGACAATTTTTTTCTAGACAAGAGAGACCCTAGAAGCTGCAGGAGGGGACCAAAGGACGAACAAGGAGACGACAAGGCAACAGGGTGCACCCTATTACCTTGTGGCCCCCTGGAGGCTCCGTCTGACCTAGTTCCACTTCTATAAACTCTCAAATATTGGAAAACCAATAGAGAGCCACCCGAAACCCTTTTTCCGCTGCCGCAAGCTTCTGTTCTTCCGTGATCCCACCTAGAGGCCTTTTTCGGTACTCTATCGAAGGGGGAATCGATAATGGAGGGCTTCTACATCATCCTTGCTGCCTTCCGGTGATGCGTGAGTAGTTCACTACAGACCTACGGGTCCATAGCTAGTAGCTACATTGCTTTTTCTCTCTGTTTGATCATCAATACCATGTTCTCCTCGATCTTCTTGGAGTTATATATGATGTAATCTTTTTTTGTGGTGTGTTTATGGGTTTATGATCAGATTATTCATTAAAAGTATTTGAGTCTTTTCTGAACTTTTATTATGCATGATTGTTATAGATTTATATTTCTCTCTGATCTATCCATTTGGTCTGGCCAACTAAATTGATTTATCTTCAAGGGGAGATGTGCTTTGTAATGGGTTCAATCTTGTGGTGCTCTACATTCCAGTGACAGAAGGGGACAGGACACATATTTGTATGGTTGCCATTAAGGGTAAAACGATGAGGTTTGTTCATATTGATTGGGTTTACTTTGTCTACATCATGTCATCTTGCTTAAGGTGTTACTTTGTTTTTCATGAACTCCATAGATGTATGCTGGGTAGCGGTTGATTGGTGGAGTAATACTAGTAGATGCAGGCAAGAGTCGGTCTACTTGTCTCAGGCGTGATGCCTATATACATGATCATTGCCGTGAATACGTCATACCTATGCGCTTTTCTATCAATTGTCCAACTGTAATTTGTTCACCCACCATATGCTATGTGTTCGAGAGAGAAGCCTCTAGTGAAAACTATAGCCCCCGGGTCTACTTTTACCATATTATAAAAAGCAAAATTTCTTTGCTGCAATTTATTTACCTTTATTTTATTTCACATTTTATCTATCCATCTATACAAGGTTTAATCCTTGCAAGGTACAAGTTCAAAGGGATTAACAACCCTCTTGCCCGCGATGGGTGCAAGTATTTGCTTTTGTGTGTGTAGGTAATGTTCACGAGGCTTTGCATGATTCTCCTATTGGTTCGATAAACCTTGATTCTCGCTAAGGGAAATACTTATCTCTACTGTACTGCATCTCCTCTCCTCTGAGGGGAAAATTCTGACACAGCTCACAAGTAGCAGGAAGAATTTCTGGCGCCGTGGGGAGACATCACCAAAACCTACACAAACTATCATCTACTTGCTCTACTCTTTATTTTCCCTTTTATTTGCTTTTACCTCTTGTTTTCATCTCCTCCACTTCTCATATATATATATATATATATATATATATATATATATATATATATATATATATATATATATATATATATATATAGGGAAAATCCATCCTACCACCCGGTGGTAGTTACCCCACATATGTCATATACTATCATGTGGTACTATATATAATATTTTATTATTTTAAATATGTTTATATACTATATGTAAAATATTTCAAAGCAAGTTATATGAAAAAATTGCATATGAGCCCATAGTTTTTGTTATATTTGTGAAATACGTACATATTTGTACGTAAAAAAGAGCATACTCAAAACATGGTACATACTACCTAAAAATTAGTATATATACTACCTAATCATCGTTATATACTACATACTACACGAACATACTCACGGTTTCGACACATACTACATACAACATACAAAACGCAAATTGTGGTAACTACCACTGCTTGTAGGAAACATTTGTACATATTTGTAGGTAACTACCACTGCTGGTGGTAACAAACACAAAAATATTTTTGTTTGCTTGTTTTCTTGCTTTCTCGCTATGTATCAAGAAAATACCAAGTTGTGTCACTTTTCAAATACTAATAATAATGATTTTATTAGTACTCTAATTGCTCCCCCCGCCACTAGTGCAGAGTCATATGATATTAACGCTGCTTTGCTAAATCTTGTTATGAAAGAACAATTTTCGGGAAATCCTAATGAGGATGTTGCATCCCATCTTAATACTTTCATTGAATTATGTGATATGCAAATGAAAAAGATGTAGATGATGATATTATTAAGTTGAAATTGTTTCCGTTCTAGCTAAGATATCGTGCTAAAACTTGGTTTTCATCCTTGCCTCGCAATAATATTAATTCATGAGATAAGTGTAAGGATGTTTTTATTGCCAGGCATTTTCCTCCTGCTAAGATTATCTCTCTTAGAAACCAAATAATGAATTTTAAGCAACTTGAGCATGAACATGTTGCACAATCTTGGGAGAGAATGAAATTAATGATTAAAAATTGCCCCACTCATGGTTTAAGCTTATGGATTATTATACAAAATTTCTATGCGGGACTAAACTTTGTTTCTAGATCTTCTAGACCCTGCTGCAGGTGGTACTTTCATGAAAATTACCTTGGGAGAAGCTAGAAAACTCCTTGATAAGATAATGACAAATTACTCCCAGTGGCACACTAAATGAGCTCCAACTGGTAAGAAGGTAAACTCTGTCAAAGAAATTACTACTTTGTGTGATAAAATGGATGCTCTTATGAAAATGATTGCTAGTAAAAATGCTCATGTCGATCCTAATGATGTGCCATTATCTACTTTGATTGAGCAAAATAATGATGCTATTGATGTGAATTTTGTCTCTTGAAATAATGTCAGCAACAATGCTTATAGAGGTAATTTTAATCCTAGTTTGTATCCCGGAAAATTCTCTAATAATTATGGTAAATCATATAATACTAAAAATAGGATACCCACTGATCTTGAGAAAAACGTTAAATAATTCATTAGTTCTCAAAGATTTTCAATGCTATGGTAGAAGAAAAATTGTATAAAGTTGATGGTATGGCTAGAAACATTGATAGAATTCCTCATGATGTAGAAACTCTTAAATCTAAATTTTTGCCATCTAAGCATGATATTGACGAGTCTATTAAGTCTATCCAAATCTCCATTAATGAAAGTAAAGAGAGAACCGCTAGGTTGAGAGATAAACGAGAATTCCTAGAAAAGGCTATTCCACCCGGTTTTTTACCGTAATCATGATGAACATATTAAAATGATTGGAGTCACACCCATTGAATCTTTCTTTAGTAATATAAAACTTGATGAAAAAGGGACTGGATATGATTCAACTTTAGCTAGAAGGCATCCGAACTGTTCGGAGGGTGATGATCTTAATGGTAAAAGTGATAAAAGTGGGTTTGGAGAGGTCAAGCCTTTTAACAGTGATGTGCCACCACTTTGGATTACAAGGATTTTAATTATGATAATTGTTCTTTAATTGAGTGTATTTCCTTGTTGCAATCCATGATAAATTGACCTAATGCCTACGGACAAAATAAAGCTTTTACTAAACATATTGTAGAAGGTATGATAAAAGCTCATGAAGAAAAAGTTAGAATTGGGGGTTTCTATACCTAGGAAATTGCATTATGAATGGAACCTACTATTAAAGTAAAGATTAATGATTATGAATGTAATACTTTATGTGACCTAGGTGCTAGCGTCTCTATTATACCAAAATCTTTATGTGATCCGCTAGGTCTCACCGATATGGATGAATGTTTCCTTAATTTGCATTTAGCGGATTCAACTATTAAGAAACCATTGGGTATAATAAATGATGTGCTCATACTTGCTAATAGAAATTATGTGCCTGTGGATTTTGTTGTGCTTGATATTGAATGCAATCCATCTGGTCCTATAATACTTGGCAGGCCTTTCCTACGAACCATAGGTGTTATTACTGATATGAAAGAAGAAAATATAAGATTCCAATTTCCATTAAATAAAGGGGTGGAAAACTTCCCTAGAAATAGAATTAAACCACCATATGAATATATTATGAGGGATGTTGGGGAACGCAGTAATTTCAAAAAATTTCCTACGATCACGCAAGATCTATCACTAGCTGATGCATAGAAACGAGGGGGAGAGTGTTGTCTACGTACCCTCGTAGACCGAAAGCGGAAGTGTTACGACAACGCGGTTGATGTAGTCGTACGTCTTCACAATCCGACCGATCAAGTACCGAACGCACGGAACCTCCACGATCTGCACACGTTCAGCTCGGTGACGTCCCTCGAACTCTAGATCCAGCTGAGGCCGAGGGAGAGTTCCGTCAGCACGACAGCATGGTGATGGTGATGATGAAGTTACCGGTGCAGGGCTTCGCCTAAGCACTATGACGATATGACCGAGGTATAAAACTGTGGAGGGGGGCACCGCACATGGCTAAGAGATTGTCTGTTGTGCCTCTAGGGTGCCCCCTGCCCCCATATATAAAGGAGGGGAGGAGGAGGCCTGCCAACAAGGGGCGCGCCAGGGAGAGGGGAGTCCTACTAGGACTCCAGTCCTAGTAGGATTCGACCCCACCCTTTTTTCCTTCTACTGGAGGGGGAAAAGGGGAAGGAGAGGGAGTAGGAGAAGGAAAGGGGGTGGCACCCCCTTCCCAAGTCCAATTCGTCCTCCTGCCCAAACAAGGGCACACCAGCCCTCTTATGGCCCATAAGGCCCATAACTTCTCCCGGGGGGGTCCGGTAACCTCCCGATACTCCTGAAAAATGCCCGAACCACTCAGAATCATTCCGATGTCCAAATGCAACCTTCCAATATATGAATCTTTATGTCTTGACCATTTTGAGACTCCTCGTCATGTCTGTGATCTCATCCGGTACTCCGAACAAACTTCGGTACATCATATCACATAAACTCATAATACCAATCGTCATCGAACGTTAAGCGTGCGGACCCTACGAGTTCGAGAACTATGTAGACATGACCGAGACACGTCTCCGGTCAATAACCAATAGTGGAACCTAGATGCTCATATTGGTTTCTACATATTCTATGAAGATCTTTACCGGTCAAACCGCATAACAACATACGTTGTTCCCATTGTCATCGGTATATTACTTGCCCGAGATTCGATCGTCGGTATCATTATACCTAGTTCAATCTCGTTACCGACAAGTCTCTTTACTCGTTCCATAATACTTCATCCCGTAACTAACTCATTAGTTACAATGCTTGCAAGGCTTATTGAAAGGATCGAGAAGAGGTGCCTAAAGGGGGGGGGTGATTAGACACTAAGTACCAAAAGTTACAATTTTTAACTTCTTTAAGTTCAAGTGGAGTTTAGGCACAAGTTTAACACTCACAATACATATGAAGCAAGCATGCAAAGAGTATATGAGTAGCGGAAAGTAAAGCATGCAACTTGCAAAAATGTAAGGGGAAGGGTTTGGAGGATTCAAACGCAATTGGAGACACGGATGTTTTTGTCATGGTTCCGATAGGTGGTGCTATTGTACATCCACGTTGATGGAGACTTCAACCCACGAAGGGTAACGGTTGCGCGAGTCCACGGAGGGCTCCACCCACGAAGGGTCCACAAAGAAACAACCTTGTCTATCCCACCACGGCCGTCGCCCACGAAGGACTTGCCTCACTAGCGGTAGATCTTCACGAAGTAGGCAATCTCCTTGCCCTTACAAACTCCTTGGTTCAACTCCACTGAAAGAACATGCGGTGCCCCCATGTTTGGTTTTGGCAATTGATGACAATCTCTATGGACTAATGGTTGCCTTGAGTTATATTTGAAGGGTTTGTCCATAGGCTTTTCTTGGAGTCCAGCTATTGGTTTCAAGGAGAGTTTGTGATGACCACGGTGCTATTAAGGAATTATCCAAAGATCGGTCATGTGAGTGTTGAGATTATTGCAAGCATGTATTGAAGAAGAAGATTGTATGATCATTCATGTCTACCTTCAAGACATCATCCAAATGAAGAGATTTGGAAAGATTCAACACACAAAGCGCACAAGATGTACCGAGGGATCAAGTGATCCCATGGTATGGTAAGCATTGTCCATTACGCTTTGTGTGCTAACCCATGGTCTTCGTGAGAGTTCTTTGTGGGGTTAGGTTGCGGTGTGCAAGTTCAAGTGATGCATCACGAAGAGATCAAGTGCTTGAAGCTTGCCGTCCATTGTGGTGACAATGGACTTGTGAAGATGAGCAGAAGCATGGCTCACCCATAGTGGAGTATGGGGGAGCAATCAACTAGTCTTCCTCGAGCCAACGCAATCAAGAAAGGTGGTCCATCTTGAGGAGGAGTAGATCGTCATCATCTAGCTCAAGTGGACTTTGTACAAGGCAAAGGTTTGCCCTTGATAGGTTTTCTATTTTACCGGTCTCATGGTAGTTGTGGGAGATCGGGTTATAGGATCAATTTCCGTACTATCAAGGGGGGCTCTCGATGAGTTGCTTGATCGTATCGTTCGTAGAGAGCTCGAACCATTGCATACTTGCATCATCTTTATTGGTTCTTGTTTGCTTCTTCTCTTTGTGAGATTTTGAGCTTATGGTCATTTTTATGACAAGCTCGAGTTCATCGAAAACGGAGTTCACATGCATCTTCTATGATGTTTTTGATGTTGGAGGGTATGCCGATTCTTCTCTGTTGGAGGTTTCACTCCTTTGTTTGTTAAGCATACCTCCCCTGTCGTTGTTTTGATGCTACTCGTCTTCCTCTATCCAACAAGCTTGAGTTTGCTCAATTCGTAGCTCATTTGCAGAAGTTATGGCAGTTCTGGTTTTATTGTTTCCCTCTGTTGTCTTCTCTGCAAAATGAAGGACTCCTAGTGTTGCTGATCTGGGGCATGCGGTAGTACCGCAGTCCCTTGCTGATCTGGGGCTTGAAATGATAGTCTCCCCAACACTCAACTCTCTCTCACAGGATTTGGATTTGGTGGAAAGAAGATTTGAGTGGAAAGCAACTTGGGGAAGGCTAGAGATCAAGATTCATATGGTAGGAATGGAATATCTTGGCCTCAACACAAGTGTATGTGGTTCTCTCTCAGAAAATGCAAGTTGGAAGTGTAGGTTCGTTCTGATGGCTCTCTCTATGAATGAAGAGGAGGTGGAGGGGTATATATAGCCTCCACACAAAATCAAACCCAAAGAGTACTAAGGTGTGATCATGTTTTGCTCGTGAGAGAAGTTTAGTCAACGGGTCTGTCACATTCAGAGCCGTATGTATTTTGCAAATATTCTATGTCTACAATGCTCTGCACGGAGCTACTCTAGCTAATTGCACCCACTTTCAATATGTATCCAGATTGAGACTTAGAGTCATCTGGATCGGTGTAAAAGCTTGCATCGATGTAACTCTTTACGACGAGCTCTTTTATCACCTCCATAATCGAGAAATATTTCCTTAGTCCTCACTAAGGATAATCTTGACCGCTGTCCAGTGATCTACTCCTAGATCAAAATTGTACTCCCTTGCCAAACTCAGGGCAGGGTACACAATAGGTCTAGTACACAGCAAAACATACTTTATAGAACCTATGAATGTGGCATAGGGAATGAATTTTATTATCTTTCTATTTTCTGCCATGGTCGGGCTTTGAGTCTTACTCAGCTTTACACCTTGTAATACACGCAAGAACCCTTTCTTTGATTGATCCATTTTTATAAAACTTTACCTAGGTATGTGCTTTGTGAAAGTCCAATTAAGCGTCTTGGTCTATCTCTATAGATCTTGATTCCCAATATGTAAGCAGCTTCACCGAGGTCTTTCGTTGAAAAACTCTTATTCAAGTATCCCTTTATGCTATCCATAAATTCTATATTATTTCCAATCAACAATATGTCATTCACATATAATATTAGAAATGCTACAGAGCTCCCACTCACTTTATTGTAAATACAGGCTTCACTACAGGTCTGTATAAAACTATATGCTTTGATCAACTCATCAAGGCGTATATTCCAACTCCGAGATGCTTGCACTAGTCCATAGATGGATTGCTGGAGCTTGCACACCTTGTTAGTACCTTTAGGATTGATAAAACCTTCTGGTTGCATCATATACAACTCTTCTTTAAGAAATATCCATTTAAGGAATATAGTTTTGACATCCATTTGCCAGATTACATAAAATATGGCAACTGCTAACATGATTCGGACGGATTTAAGCATCGCTACAGTTGAGAAAATCTCATTGTAGTCAACACCTTGAACTTGTCGAAAACCTTTTGCGACAAGTCGAGCTTTGTAGATAATAACACTACTATCAGTGTCCGTCTTCCTCTTGAAGATCCATTTATTTAATATGGTTTGCCGACCATCGGGCAAGTCCACCAAAGTCCACACTTTGTTCTCATACATGGATCCCATATCAGATTTCATGGTCTCAAGCCATTTCGCGAAATTTGGGCTCATCATCGCTTCCTTATAGTTCGTAGGTTCATCATGGTCTAGTAACATGAATTTTAGGATTACCATACCATTCTGGTGCGGACCGTACTCTGGAAAACCTACGAGGTTCTGTAGTAACTTGATCTGAAGTTTCATGATCATCATCATTAGCTTCCTCACTAATTGGTGTAGGAATCACTAGAACTGATTTCTGTGATGAACTACTTTCCAATTCGGGAGAAGGTACAATTACCTCATCAAGCTCTACTTTCCTCCCACTCACTTCTTTCGAGAGAAACTCCTTCTCTAGAAAGCATCCATTCTTAGCAATGAATATCTTGCCTTCGGATCTGCGATAGAAGGTGTACCCAACAGTTTCGGGTATCCTATGAAGACACAGTTCTCCGATTTGGCTTCGAGCTTATCAGGTTGAAGCTTTTTCACATAAGCATCGCAGCCCCAAACTTTAAGAAACGACAACTTTGGTTTCTTACCAAACCATAGTTCCATAAGGCGTCGTCTCAACGGATTTTGATGGTGCCCTGTTTAACGTGAATGTAGCTGTCTCTAATGCATAACCCTAAAACGATAGTGGTAACCTGGTGAGAGACATCATAGATCGCACCATATTCAATAAAGTGCGGTTACGATGTTTGGACACACCATTACGCTGTGGTGTTCCATGTGGCGTGAGCTGTGAAACTATTCCACATTGTTTTAAATGAAGGTCAAACTCATAACTCAAATATTCTCCTCTACGATCAGATCATAGAAACTTTATTTTCTTGTTACGATGATTCTCCACTTCACTCTTAAATTCCTTGAACTTTTCAAATGTTTCATACTTGTTTTCATGAAGTAGATATACCCATATCTGCTCAAATCATCTGTGAAGGTCAGAAAATAACGATACCGGCCACGAGCATCAACACTCATTGGACCACATACATCGGTATGTATTATTTCCAATAAGTCACTAGCTCATTCCATTGTTCCGGAGAACGGAGTTTTAGTCATCTTGCCCATAAGGCACGGTTCACAAGCATCAAATGATTCATAATCAAGTGATTCCAAAAATCCATCTTTATGGAGTTTCTTCATGCGCTTTACACTGATATGACCCAAACGGCAGTGTTACAAATATGTTGCATTACCATTATCAACTTTGCATCTTTTGGCATCAATATTATGAATATGTGTATCACTACGATCAAGATTCAATAAACCATCAACATTGGCTGTATGACCATAGAAGGTTTTATTCATGTAAACAGAATAAAAATTTATTCTCTATCTTAGATGAATAATCGTATCGCAATAAACATGATCTAATCGTATTTATGCTCAACGCAAACACCAAATAACATTTATTTAGGTTCAGCACTAATCTCGAAAGTATAGGGAGTGTGCGATGATGATCATATCAATCTTGCAACCACTTCCAACACACATCGTCACTTCACCCTCAACTAGTCTCTGTTTATTCTGTAACTCCTCTTTCGAGTTACTAATCTTAGCAACCGAACAAGTATCAAATACCCAGGGGCTACTATAAACACTAGTAAGGTATACATCAATAACTTGTATATCAAATATACCCTTGTTCACTTTGCCATCCTTCTTATCCACCAAATATTCAGGGCATTTCCGCTTCCAGTGACCATTTCCTTTGCAGTAGAAGCACTCAGTTTCAGGCTTTAGTCTAGCTTTGGGCTTCTTCACGGAACTGACAACTTGCTTTCCATTCTACTTGAAGTTCCCTTTCTTTCCCTTTGCCCTTTTCTTGAAACTAGTGGTCTTGTCAATCATCAACACTTGATGCTCTTTCTTGATTTCTACCTTCGTCGATTTCAGCATCATGAAAAGCTCAGGAATCGTTTTCGTCATCCCTTGCATACTATAGTTCATCATGAAGTTCCAGTAACTTGGTGATGGTGACTAGAGAACTCTGTCAATCACTATCTTATCTGGAAGATTAACTCCCACTTGATTCAAGCGATTGTAGTACCTAGACAATCTGAGCACATGCTCACTGCTTGAGCTATTCTCCTCCATCTTTTAGCTATAGAACTTGTTGGAGACTTCATATCTCTCAACTTGGGTATTTGCTTGAAATATTAAATTCAACTCCTGGAACATCTCATATGGTCCATGACGTTCAAAACGTCTTTGAAGTCCCGATTCTAAGCCGTAAACCATGGTGCACTAAAATATCAAGTAGTCATAATATTAAGCTAGCCAAACGTTCATAATGTCTGCATCTGCTCCTGCGATAGTTTTGTCACCTAGCGGTGCATCAAGGACATAATTCTTCTGTGCAGCAATGAGGATAAACCTCAGATCACGGACTCAGTCCGCATCATTGCTACTACCATCCTTCAACTTAGTTTTCTCTAGGAACATATAAAACCATAGGGGAGCTATATGCAAGCTATTGATCTACAACATAATTTGCAAAATACTATCAGGACTAAGTTCATGATAAATTAAAGTTCAGTTAATCATATTACTTAAAAACTCCCACTTACATAGACATCCCTCTAGTCATCTAAATGATCACGTGATCTAAATCAACTAAACCATGTTCGATCATCACGTGAGATGGAGTAGTTTTCAATGGTGAACATCACTATGTTGATCATATCTACTATATGATTCACGCTCGACCTTTCGGTCTCAAGTGTTCCGAGGCCATATCTGCATATGCTAGGCTCGTCAAGTTTAGCCCGAGTATTCTGCGTGTGCAAAACTGGCTTGCATCTGTTGTATGTGAACGTAGAGCTTATCACACCCGATCATCACATGGTGTCTCAGCACGAAGAACTGTCGCAACGGTGCATACTCAGGGGGAACACTTATACCTTGAAATTTTAGTAAGGGATCATCTTATAATGCTACCGCCAAACTAAGCAAAATAAGATGTATAAAAGATAAACATCACATGCAATCAAAATATGTGACATGATATGGCCACCATCATCTTATGCCTTTGATCTCCATCTCCAAAGTACCGTCATGATTTCTATCATCACTGGCATGACACCATGATCTCTATCATCTTGATCTCTATCAACGTGTCGTCATATGGTCGTCTCGCCAACTATTGCTTTTCCAACTATTGCTATCGCATAGCGATAAAGTAAAACAATTATATGGCACTTGCATCTTATGCAATAAAGAGACAATCATAAGGCTCCTGCCAGTTGCCGATAAATTTAACAAAACATGATCATCTCAAATACAACAATTCATATATCATCACGTCTTGACCATATCACATCACAGCAAGCCCTGCAAAAACAAGTTAGACGTCCTCTACTTTGTTGCTGCAAGTTTTACGTGGCTGCTACGGGCTTCTAGCAAGAACCGTTCTTACCTATGCATCAAAACCACAACGCTTTTTTGTCAAGTGTGTTGTTTTAACCTTCAACAAGGACCAGGCGTAGCCACACTTGATTCAACTAAAGTTGGGGAAACAGACACTCACCAGCCACCTATGTGCGAAGCACGTCGGTAAAACCAGTCTCGCGTAAGCGTATGCGTAATGTCGGTCTGAGCCGCTTCATCCAACAATACCGCTGAATCAAAGTATGACATGCTGGTAAGCAGTATGACTATTATCGCCGTCTTTGCGTTCTACTCGTGCATATAACATCTACACATAGATCTGGCTCGGATGCCACTGTTGGGGAATGCAATAATTTCAAAAAGTTTCCTACGATCACGCACGATCTATCACTAGATGATGCATAGCAACAAGGGTGAGAGTGTTGTCTACGTACCCTCGTAGACCGAAAGCGGAAGCGTTATGACAACACGGTTGATGTAGTCATACGTCTTCACAATCCGACCGATCAAGTACCGAACGCATGACACCTCCGCGATCTGCACACGTTCAGCTCGGTGACATCCCTCGAACTCTAGATCCAGCTGAGGCTGAGGGAGAGTTTCGTCAGCATGACAGCATGGTGACGGTGATGATGAAGTTACCGGCCTAGGGCTTCACCTAAGCACTACGGCGATATCACTGAGGTATAAAACTGTGGAGGGGGGCACTGCACACGGCTAAGAGATTGTCTATTGTGCCTATGGGGTGCCTCCTGCCCCCGTATATAAAGGAGGGGAGGAGGAGTCTGGCCAACAAGGGGCGCGCCAGGGAGAGGGGAGTCCTACTAGGACTCCAGTCCTAGTAGGATCCGGCCCCACCCTTTTTTCCTTCTACTGGAGGAGGAAAAGGGGAAGGAGAGGGAGTAGGAGAAGGAAAGGGGGGTGGCTCCTCCTTCCCAAGTCCAATTCGGCCTCCCGCCCAAAGAGGGGCGCACGAGCCCCTGGTAGGATGGTGTGCTTCCCTCTTATGGCCCATAAGGCCCATAACTTCTCCCGGGGGGTTCCGGTAACCTTCCGGTACCACTACTAGGGAAAAGCCTATACACAGAATCTTACCAGCAGCGCTCCACAAAATACCATGCTGCTGCTACTTAGCAGCAGCGCGTGTTAGAGAAACGCGCTGCTGACAAGAAAATAGCAGTAGCGCGTCCACCACAAACCGTGCTACTGCTATAGAAGTTAGCAGCAGCGCGCTTATAGGAAAACCGCTACTGCTAAGATCAGCCCACAAGTTTAGTCCCACCTCGCTCCGTGAACAGGGTGTTTACCACCTTAAGTATGTTATTTCTGAAACTACCACAACCAGTTGGTCTTCACTGAACTCTATGTGTAAAATTTGTGGCTGCAATATGAGTCCTCTCCGGTTCCTACCGGATAGGACTCATATTGACAATTCAGATTGTACACAAAAAGATCATTGATGGCCAATGTATTTTTCCATTGACGTATTTTTTGTATAGTTACACTTAGCAGTAGCGGTTTATGCGGAAAGCGCTACTGCTATTCAGATTAGCTATAGTGCGTTTTGGCAAACGCGCTACAACTATCCCTACCTTATCCCCACACGCACGACCGGCCCTCACTCACACTCTCACTTTCGCCCCCTGCCGATAACCGTCGTCGTGCGTTGTCGCTGCCGCCGCCGCCGCCTTCGTCCGTCCGCCGTCGAGGTACTCCCCTCCTTCCGTCCCTCCTCCCTCCTCCTCGCACATCCTCCCTCCGCCTGCGGCCGCCCCTTCCTCCTCTGCCGCCGCCCTCCTCCCTCCGCCTGCGACCGCCCCTCCTCCCTCCTCCGCCGGCAGCCCTCCTCCCACCGCCCTCGACCTCGCCGCCCCTAGCTACCTCTCCGTCGCCCCCACCCCCTGCCACTAGTTAGTACTAGATTTAGTAGTTGTAGATGTTAATTTAGGGTTCATAGCTAGTACTAGATGTTGCTTAGTTAGTACTAGATTTTTAGTAGTAGTAGATGTTAATTACTAGTAGTGATGGTACTAGTTAACTAGATGTTGCTTAGTTAGTACTAGATTTTTAGTTGTAGTTGAACTAGTTTACTAAGTAAATTAATATAACTAGTTGAACTACTTTATTTTTAGAAAGAACTAGTTTTTTTTCTATTTATAGTAAGTTTATATTTAGTAAGAACTAGTTGAATTAATAAAATTAGTTGAACATGTCATATTTGTTGTTATTTTTTAGTTTAAGCAATTATTCAGGATGTATTAGTGATAACTTATATGGTTTCTCAGGTGACCACCGTCATCCCCGTCACCGACCCCCTCCGACATCCCCGCCGTCGTCCCAGTCACCGACCCCCTCCGACATCGAGGTGAGACCAGCCAAATATCCTTGTATATCTTGTGTTGTTGCTCAAATAGGATATGGGGTTGCCCTATGTTTTGCCGGAGTGTTGATTAATTTCTGTTCCAGCAAATTTCAGGCGCTCGATATGTCCTTTTTTAGCAAAGGTCATGCCGGATTTTTTCGTGAATTCTGGCATGACTTGTGCTAGAATATGTACAAGTTTAATCTTTGAATTATGAACGTAGGAAATGTCGTACTCGGACGACGACAGTCTCCCGGGGGAGTTTAGCTGGTGCCACGACGATCGAGGTATGTGCGACAGGTTCGTTCAACTGGACGGAGATCGGCGCTTCAGCATTAAGCTCGAGGAGACCTTCGATTGTGAAACGGTACGCAACAACGACAAGTGTTTTTTCGTAATTAAGCATGACTTCAACTATTTCAACGGCTAATTTTCATATTTTACAATTCGACTAGCTTATCCCATGCCATGCAAGACGCTATGTCTTGGAGAGGACGGGTTTTGAAGGCCATGAAAATTTCGAAACAAAGAAAATACACCTAAGGACCCATCATGATATGGATTTTGAAGTAAATCTGTGCAATGCTCAGAGCGTAACCCATTTTGGTTGCCAAAATTGGGAAGCACTTTGCAAAATGTATGGTTTTTACGAGGGTATGATTGTCACCATGGATCTTGGTGATCCTGACATCGAGCAAGACAATATGGATATTTGGGTCCTTGTTGATACGCTTCCGATTGTACCGCTATGCGAGTTTCTCAAACATAGTTATTAACTAATTTATATTGTTTGTTTCAAAATTGTTGATAGCTTATTTCCATTGACAGCTTATTTTGAGTCTTCAAAGACTATGTGGAAGATGGTAGATAAAACCCACTACACCGATGACATCGAATTAACGTATAAGGAGAAAAATCATCTGATCGCATTTTGTACTCTTCTTGAGAATTACAATAACTATTATCGAACTCCTCCAAATTATGGTGAATACGTTCCACTAGTGCATGTGTTGAACCACGGTAACTTCTCTGGAGATACCCTGGTAAGATTTTTTACTATTACGACATTCGTGCATCTTTTGCATACTTCTAAAACTAGTACATCATTGCTAACTACGAATTTATTATTATGTTTTTCAACAGAAACTCCCGATGGATTGTGTGCCTCATCTGATGTCTCTGAATGGTCGCCTCTCAGTTCTGAACATAATGCTAGGTAAATCTAGGGAGCTCACCTGTGCATATCGGATTTCTAAAACCGGTGAACACATGATCATCAAAGAATAGAAGAAATGTATGGACATTCGCAAGGAGGTTCTTGAAAGTAGCATTCAGCGAAAGGCAAGAATTGGAGACAGGCTAATCTCCATTCTCCATAATGGAGAGTCAGGGGCTATCTTGTTTTTTGCTATTTTACCTTAGAAAATGTAGTAGGTCTTAATCGAATGTAGTAGGTCCTATGAGGTACAACATGTTTATTATGTGGTAATGTGTTAGAGTTGATAATGAGGAGTACTTGTGATTACGACTAGTGACCAATTTGCTATGTGATGTCATTGATGAAAACGATGATCTTGAGGAGGTGTTATATGACAATGATGTATTATGATGATAAGTTGTTAATGATATGATGATGATGATGATGATGATATTATTATATCATTGGGTGAAAGAACCGCGGATTAGTTTCAAGTGGATGGACATCCACTTGAAACTAGTCCACGGTTCTTTCACCCCGTGATGTAGTAACTCATTATGATGTAAAAACAATCTCTAAATTCCTGTTGTATGAAAACTTGTGTAAAGGTGTATGAATACAACATGAAATAAAAAAGAAATAAAATACTAAATAGTAGTAGTAGCGCGGGAAAGGAGAAGCGCTACTACTAATTACCAGTAGCGCGGTCCTGAAGAAGCGCTACTACTAAGTCAATTTAGCAGTAGAGTGGATCTAGGCACGCTATTGCTAAGCATTAGCTATAGCGCCTTATCAGTAGTGCTCCTACCCGCGCTACTGATAGGCCTAAAACCCGCGCTGCTGCTAGGCTTTTCCCTAGTAGTGTACTCCAGAAAAATGCCCGAACCACTCGAAATCATTCCGATGTCCAAATGCAACCGGTTTATAGGATCGATTGCCGTACTATCAAGGGGGGGCTCTCGATGAGTTGCTTGATCGTATCGTTCGTAGAGAGCTCAAACCATTGCATACTTGCATCATCTTTATTGGTTCTTGTTTGGTTCTTCTCTTTGTGAGATTTGGAGCTTATGGTCATTTTTATGACAAGCTCGAGTTCATTGAAAACAGAGTTCACATGCATCTTCTATGATGTTTTTGATGTTGGAGGGTATGCCAATTCTTCTCTGTTGGAGGTTTCACTCCTTTGTTTGTTAAGCATACCTCCCTTGTCGCTGTTTTGATGCTACTCGTCTTCCTCTATCCAACAAGCTTGAGTTTGCTCAATTCGTAGCTCATTTGCAGAAGTTATGGCAGTTCTGGTTTTATTGTTTCCCTTTGTTGTCTTCTCTGCAAAATGAAGGACTCCTAGTGTTGCTAATCTGGGGCATGCGGTAGTACCACAGTCCCTTGATGATCTGGGGCTTGAAATGATAGTCTCCCCAACACTCAACTCTCTCTCACAGGATTTGGATTTGGTGGAAAGAAGAATTGAGTGGAAAGCAACTTGGGGAAGGCTAGAGATCAAGATTCATATGGTAGGAATGGAATATCTTGGCCTCAACACAAGTGTATGTGGTTCTCTCTCAGAAAATGCAAGTTGGAAGTGTAGGTTCGTTCTGATGGCTCTCTCTACGAATGAAGAGGAGGTGGAGGGGTATATATAGCCTCCACACAAAATCTAACCGTTACACACAACTTGCCAAACTCGGTGGGACCGAATTGATAAACTCGGTCAGACCGATTCAGCAAATCTAGTGACCATTAGGATTTTTGGTGGGACCTACATGCAACTCGGTAGGACCGATATGGTTAGGGTTAGGGCATAACGTAATCTCGGTGAGACCGATTACACAAACTCGGTGGGACCGATTTTGGTAATAAGCTAACCAGAGAGTTGGTCAAGCAAACTCGGTTTGACCGATTACACAAACTCGGTAGGACCAATTTTGGTAATAAGTTAACCAGAGAGTTTGTATTGTAATCTCGGTAGTACCGATTGCTCAAACTCGGTGAGACCGATTTTGATAATGGACATACACAGAGAGATTACAATCCCATCTCGGTGAGACCGAGATCCCTATCGGTGAGACCTATTTGCCTAGGGTTTGTGGCAGTGGCTAAGACATCTGAACTCGGTGGCACCGGATAGAAAGAATCGGTAGGGCCGAGTTAGACTTTTGGTTTAGGACATATGTGGATGTGATAAATTAGTTGGGGGCTTTGGAGCATATCACTAAGCACTTTGAGCAAGTAAGCCATTAAGCAACACCTCATCCCCTCTTGATAGTATTGGCTTTTCCTATAGACTCAATGTGATCTTGGATCACTAAAATATAAAATGTAGAGTCTTGTGCTTGAAGCTTGAGCCAATCCTTTGTCCTTAGCATCTTGAAGGGGTTCCACATCCTCTAGTCCATGCCACTCCATTGTTGAACTTGTCTGAAACATACTAGGTAGAAGTGTTAGTCCGACAAGAGATATGTTGACATTAATTACCAAAATCACCCAGGGAGCACTTTGCTTTCACTTATAGTGATGAGTATTGCCGAGAGGGCCCAGAGATACCTCTCCGAAACACGGAGTGACAAATCCTAATCTTGATATATGCCAACCCAACAAACACCTTCGAAGACACCTGTAGAGCACCTTTATAATCACCCTTTTACGCTATGATGTTTGGTAGCACACAAAGTGTTCCTCCGGTATTCGGGAGTTGCATAATCTCATAGTATGAGGAACTTGTATAAGTCATGAAGAAAGCAGTAGCAATGAAACTGACACGATCATAATGCTAAGCTAACGGATGGGTCATGTCCATCACATCATTCTCCTAATGATGTGATCCCGTTCATCAAATGACAACACATGTCTATGGTTAGGAAACATAACCATCTTTGATTAACGAGCTAGTCAAGTAGAGGCATACTAGGGACTATAAGTTTTGTCTATGTATGTATTCACACATGTACTAAGTTTCCAGTTAATACAATTTTTGCATGAATAATAAACATTTATCATGAATTAAGGAAATAAATAATTACTTTATTATTGCCTCTAGGGCATATTTCCTTCAGTCTCCCACTTGCATTAGAGTCCATAATCTAGTTCACATCACCATGTGATTTAACACCAATATTCACATCTGTATGTGATTAACACCCATAGTTCACATAATCATGTGACCAACACCCAGAGGGTTTACTAGAGTCAATAATCTAGTTTACATTGCTATGTGATTAACAACCAAAGAGTACTAAGGTGTGATCATATTTTGCTCGTGAGAGAAGTTTAGTCAACGGGTCTGTCACATTCAGAGCCGTATGTATTTTGCAAATATTCTATGTCTACAATGCTCTGCACGGAGCTACTCTAGCTAATTGCACCCACTTTCAATATGTATCTAGATTGAGACTTAGAATCATCTGGATCGGTGTAAAAGCTTGCATCGATGTAACTGTTTATGACGAGCTCTTTTATCACCTCCATAATCGAGAAATATTTCCTTAGTCCTCACTAAGGATAATCTTGACCGCTGTCCAGTGATCTACTCCTAGATCAAAATTGTACTCCCTTGCCAAACTCAGGGCAGGGTACACAATAGGTCTAGTACACAGCAAAACATACTTTATAGAACTTATGACTGTGGCATAGGGAATGACTTTCATTCTCTTTCTATTTTCTGCCGTGGTCGGGCTTTGAGTCTTACTCAGCTTTACACCTTGTAATACACGCAAGAACCCTTTCCTTGATTGATCCATTTTAAAAAACTTTACCTAGGTATGTGCTTTGTGAAAGTCCAATTAAGCGTCTTGGTCTGTCTCTATAGATCTTGATTCCCAATATGTAAGCAGCTTCACCGAGGTCTTTCATTGAAAAACTCTTATTCAAGTATCCCTTTATGCTATCCATAAATTCTATATTATTTCCAATCAACAATATGTCATTCACATATAATATTAGAAATGCTACAGAGCTCCCACTCACTATATTGTAAATACAGGCTTCACTACAAGTCTGTATAAAACTATATGCTTTGATCAACTCATCAAGGCGTATATTCCAACTCCGAGATGCTTGCACCAATCCATAGATGGATCGCTGGAGCTTGCACACCTTGTTAGTACCTTTAGGATTGACAAAACCTTCTAGTTGCATCATATACAACTCTTCTTTAAGAAATATCCATTTAAGGAATGTAGTTTTGACATCCATTTGCCAGATTTCATAAAATATGGCAATTGCTAACATGATTCGGACGGATTTAAGCATCGCTACAGTTGAGAAAATCTCATTGTAGTCAACACCTTGAACTTGTCGAAAACCTTTTGCGACAAGTCGAGCTTTGTAGATAGTAACACTACTATCAGTGTCTGTCTTCCTCTTGAAGATCCATTTATTTAATATGGCTTGCCGATCATCGGGCAAGTACACCAAAGTCCACACTTTGTTCTCATACATGGATCCCATACTAGATTTCATGGCCTCAAGCCATTTCGCGAAATTTGGGCTCATCATCACTTCCTCATAGTTCGTAGGTTCATCATGGTCTAGTAACATGACTTTTAGGATTAACATACCATTCTGGTGCGGACCGTACTCTGGAAAACCTACGAGGTTCTGTAGTAACTTGATCTGAAGTTTCATGATCATCATCATTAGCTTCCTCACTAATTGGTGTAGGAATCACTAGAACTGATTTCTGTGATGAACTACTTTCCAATTCGGGAGAAGGTACAATTACCTCATCAAGCTCTACTTTCCTCCCACTCACTTCTTTCGAGAGAAACTCCTTCTCTAGAAAGCATCCATTCTTAGCAATGAATATCTTGCCTTCGGATCTGCGATAGAAGGTGTACCGAATAGTTTCGGGTATCCTATGAAGACACAGTTCTCCGATTTGGGTTCGAGCTTATCAGGTTGAAGCTTTTTCACATAAGCATCGCAGCCCCAAACTTTAAGAAACGACAACTTTGGTTTCTTACCAAACCATAGTTCCATAAGGCGTCGTCTCAACGGATTTTGATGATGCCCTGTTTAACATGAATGTAGCTATTTCTAATGCATAACCCCAAAACAATAGTGGTAACCTGGTAAGAGACATCATAGATCGCACCATATTCAATAAAGTGCGGTTACGACATTCGGACACACCATTACGCTGTGGTGTTCCATGTGGCGTGAGCTGTGAAACTATTCCACATTGTTTTAAATGAAGGTCAAACTCATAACTCAAATATTCTCCTCTACGATCAGATCGTAGAAACTTTATTTTCTTGTTACGATGATTCTCCACTTCACTCTGAAATTCCTTGAACTTTTCAAATGTTTCATACTTGTGTTTCATGAAGTAGATATACCCATATCTGCTCAAATCATCTGTGAAGGTCAGAAAATAACGATACCGGCCACGAGCATCAACACTCATTGGACCACATACATCGGTATGTATTATTTCCAATAAGTCACTAGCTCATTCCATTGTTCCGGAGAACGGAGTTTTAGTCATCTTGACCATAAGGCACGGTTCACAAGCATCAAATGATTCATAATCAAGTGATTCCAAAAATCCATCTTTATGGAGTTTCTTCATGCGCTTTACACCGATATGACCCAAATGGCAGTGTTACAAATATGTTGCATTACCATTATCAACTTTGCATAATTTGGCATCAATATTATGAATATGTGTATCACTATGATCAAGATTCAATAAACCATCAACATTGGTTGTATGACCATAGAAGGTTTTATTCATGTAAACAGAATAAAAAATTATTCTCTATCTTAGATGAATAATCGTATCGCAATAAACATGATCTAATCATATTTATGCTCAGCGCAAACACCAAATAACATTTATTTAGGTTCAGCACTAATCTCGAAAGTATAGGGAGTGTGCGATGATAATCATATCAATCTTGCAACCACTTCCAACACACATCATCACTTCACCCTCAACTAGTCTCTGTTTATTCTGTAACTCCTCTTTCGAGTTACTAATCTTAGCAACCAAACAAGTATCAAATACCCAGGGGTTACTATAAACACTAGTAAGGTACACATCAATAACTTGTATATCAAACATACCCTTGTTCACTTTGCCATCCTTCTTGTCCACCAAGTATTCAGGGCATTTCCGCTTCCAGTGACCATTTCCTTTGCAGTAGAAGCACTCAGTTTCAGGCTTTAGTCTAGCTTTGGGCTTCTTCACGGAACTAACAACTTGCTTTCCATTCTACTTGAAGTTCCCTTTCTTTCCCTTTGCCATTTTCTGAAACTAGTGGTCTTGTCAATCATCAACACTTGATGCTCTTTCTTGATTTCTACCTTCATCGATTTCAGCATCATGAAAAGCTCGGGAATCGTTTTCGTCATCCCTTGCATACTATAGTTCATCATGAAGTTCCAGTAACTTGGTGATGGTGACTAGAGAACTCTGTCAATCACTATCTTATCTGGAAGATTAACTCCCACTTGATTCAAGCGATTGTAGTACCTAGACAATCTGAGCACATGCTCACTGCTTGAGCTATTCTCCTCCATCTTTTAGCTATAGAACTTGTTGGAGACTTCATATTTCTCAACTCGGGTATTTTCTTGAAATATTAAATTCAACTCTTGGAACATCTCATATGGTCCATGACGTTCAAAACGTCTTTGAAGTCCTGATTCTAAGCCGTAAACCATGGTGCACTAAACTATCAAGTAGTCATCATATTAAGCTAGCCAAACGTTCATAACGTCTGCATCTGCTCCTGCAATAGTTTTGTCACCTGGCGGTGCATCAAGGACATAATTCTTCTGTGCAGCAATGAGGATAAACCTCAGATCACGGACTCAGTCCGCATCATTGCTACTACCATCCTTCAACTTAGTTTTCTCTAGGAACATATAAAACCATAGGGAAGCTATATGCAGGCTATTGATCTATAACATAATTTGCAAAATACTATCAGGACTAAGTTCACGATAAATTAAAGTTCAATTAATCATATTACTTAAAAACTCCCACTTAGATAGACATCCCTCTAGTCATCTAAATGATCACGTGATCTAAATCAACTAAACCATGTTCGATCATCACGTGAGATGGAGTAGTTTTCAATGGTGAACATCACTATGTTGATCATATCTACTATATGATTCACGCTCGACCTTTCGGTCTCAAGTGTTCCGAGGCCATATCTGCATATGCTAGGCTCGTCAAGTTTAGCCCGAGTATTTTGCATTTGCAAAACTGGCTTGCACCCGTTGTATGTGAACGTAGAGCTTATCACACCCGATCATCACATGGTGTCTCAGCACGAAGAACTATTGCAACGGTGCATACTCGGGGAGAACACTTATACCTTGAAATTTTAGTAAGGGATCATCTTATAATGCTACCGCCAAACTAAGCAAAATAAGATGTATAAAAGATAAACATCACATGCAATCAAAATATGTGACATGATATGGCCACCATCATCTTGTGCCTTTGATCTCCATCTCCAAAGTACCGTCATGATTTCTATCATCACTGGCATGACACCATGATCTCTATCATCTTGATCTCTATCAACGTGTCGTCATATGGTCGTCTCGCCAACTATTGCTTTTCCAACTATTGCTATCGCATAGCGATAAAGTAAAACAATTATATGGCACTTGCATCTTATGCAATAAAGAGACAATCATAAGGCTCCTGCCAGTTGCCGATAACTTTAACAAAACATGATCATCTCAAATACAACAATTCATATATCATCACGTCTTGACCATATCTCATCACAGCAAGCCCTGCAAAAACAAGTTAGACGTCCTCTACTTTGTTGTTGCAAGTTTTACGTGGCTGCTACGGGCTTCTAGCAAGAACCGTTCTTACCTATGCATCAAAACCACAACGATTTTTTGTCAAGTGTGTTGTTTTAACCTTAAACAAGGACCGGGCGTAGCCACAATTGATTCAACTAAAGTTGGGGAAACAGACACTCACCAGCCACCTATGTGCGAAGCACGTCGGTAAAACCAGTCTCGCGTAAGCGTATGCGTAATGTCGGTCTGAGCCACTTCATCCAACAATACCGCTAAATCAAAGTATGACATGCTGGTAAGCAGTATGAATATTACCGCCCTCTTTGCATTCTACTCGTGCATATAACATCTACACATAGACCTAGCTCGGATGCCACTGTTGGGGAACGCAATAATTTCAAAAAGTTTCCTACGATCACGCAAGATCTATCACTAGATGATGCATAGCAATGAGGGTGAGAGTGTTGTATACATACCCTCGTAGACCGAAAGCGGAAGCGTTATGACAACACGGTTGATGTAGTCGTACGTCTTCAAAATTCGACCAATCAAGTACCAAACGCACGACACCTCCGCGATCTGCACACGTTCAGCTCAGTGACATCCCTCGAACTCTAGATCCAGCTGAGGCTAAGGGAGAGTTTCGTCCGCACGACAGCATGGTGACAGTGATGATGAAGTTACCGGCCCAGGGCTTCGCCTAAGCACTACGACGATATCACCGAGGTATAAAACTGTGGAGGGGGCACCGCACACGGCTAAGAGATTGTCTGTTGTGCCTATGGGGTGCCCCCCGTCCCCGTATATAAAGGAGGAGAGGAGGAGGCTGGCCAACAAGGGGCGCGCCAGGGAGAGGGGAGTCCTACTAGGACTCCAGTCCTAGTAGGATGCGGCCCTACCCTTTTTTCCTTCTACCGGAGGGGGAAAAGGGGAAGGAGAGGGAGTAGGAGAAGGAAAGGGGGGTGGATCCCCCTTCCCAACTCCAATTAGGCCTCCCGCCCAAAGGGGGGCGCACCAGCCCCTGGTGGGCTGGTGGGCTTCCCTATTATGGCCCATAAGGCCCATAACTTCTCCCTGGGTGTTCCGGTAACCTCCCGGTACTCCGAAAAAATGCCCGAACCACTCGAAATCATTCCGATGTCCAAATGCAACCTTCCAATATATGAATCTTTATGTCTCGACCATTTCAAGACTCCTCGTCACGTTTGTGATCTCATCCGGGACTTAGAACAAAGTTCGGTACATCACATCACATAAACTCATAATACCAATCGTCATCAAACGTTAAGCGTGCAGACTCTACGGGTTCGAGAACTATGTGTTGGGGAACATAGAAGAAATTCAAAATTTTCTACGCATCACCAAGATCAATCTATGGAGATTCTAGCAACAAGAGAGAGAGATGATGAGCATCTTCATACCCTTGAAGACCGCTATGCGGAAATGTTGCAAGAACACGGATGAAGGAGTCGTACTCGTAGCGATTCAGATCGCGGTTGATTCCGATCTAAGCACCGAACAACGGCGCCTCCGCGTTAAACACACGTACAGCCCGGGGATGTCTCCTCCTTCTTGATCCAGCAAGGGGAGAGGAGAAGTTGAGGGAGAACTCCGGCAGCACAACGGCATGGTGGTGATGGAGCTCGTGGTTTTCCGGCAGGGCTTCGCCAAGCACTACAGATGAAGAGGAAGATGTTGGAGGAGGGAGAAGGCTGCGCCAGGGGAAGCGTGCGGCTGCCCTCTCTCTCCCTCACTATATATAGGGGAAGGGAGGAGGGGGAGGCGCCCTAGGGTTCCCTAGGGGAGGGGCGGCAGCCACAGGGAAAACCCTAGATGGGTTTGGGCGCCCCCACCCCCTAGGAAACTTGCCCCCCAAGCCAGGAGAGGCGGCTGCCCTAGGGGTGGCGCCCCCATCTCTCCTGGTTACGTGAGATGGGGTGGGAGGGGCGCTCAGCCCCTTAGTGGGATGATGTGCCCCCTCCCCTTGGCCCATAAGGACCCCCAACGCTTGCCGGGGCCTCCGAAACCCCTTTCGGACACACTGATCATCACCTGGTACCCCCGGAACAATTCCGGACTCCAATACCCTTCGTCCAATATACCGATCTTCACCTCCGGACTATTCCGGAGCTCCTCGTCACGTCCGGGATCTCATCCGGGACTCCGAACAACATTCGGTAACCACATACTATTTCCCATAACAACTCTAGCGTCACCGAACCTTAAGTGTGTAAACCCTACGGGTTCGGGAACCATGCAGACATGACCGAGACATCTCTCCGGCCAATAACCAACAGCGGGATCTGGATACCCATGTTGGCTCCCACATGTTCCACGATGATCTCATCGGATGAACCACAATGTCGAGGATTCAAGCAATCCCGTATACAATTCCCTTTGTTAATCAGTACGTTACTTGCCCGAGATTCGATCGTCGGTATCCCAATACCTCGTTCAATATCGTTACCAGCAAGTCACTTTACTCGTCCATAATGCATGATCCCGTGACTAACTACTTAGTCACATTGAGCTCATTATGATGATGCATTACCGAGTGGGCCCAAAGATACCTCTCCGTCATACGGAGTGACAAATCCCAGTCTCGATTCGTGCCAACCCAACAGACACTTTCGGAGATATCTATAGTGCACCTTTATAGCCACCCAGTTACTTTTTGACGTTTGGTACACCCAAAGCATTCCTACGGGAGTTGCACAATCTCATGGTCTAAGGAAAGGATACTTGACATTAGAAAAGCTCTTAGCAAACGAACTATACGATCTTGTGCTATGCTTAGGATTGGGTCTGGTCCATCACATCATTCTCCTAATGATGTGATACCGTTATCAATGACATCCTATGTCCATGGTCAGGAAACCATAACCATCTATTGATCAACGAGCTAGTCAACTAGAGGCTCACTAGGGACATGTTGTGGTCTATGTATTCACACATGTATTACGGTTTCTAGTTAATACAATTATAGCATGAACAATAGACAATTATCATGAACTAGGAAATATAATAATAACCATTTTATTATTGCCTCTAGGGCATATTTCCAACAGTCTCCCACGTGCACTAGAGTCAATAATCTAGTTCACATCACTATGTGATTGTAATGATTCCAACACCCATGGGGTTTGATCATATCTTGCTTGTGAGAGAGGTTATTAGTCAACGGGTCTAAACCTTTCAGATCCATGTGTGCTCTACAAATCTCTATGTCATCTCGTAGATGCAGCTACCACGCGCTATTTTGAACTATTCCAAATAACTATTCTACTATATGAATCCGGTTTACTACTCAAAGTCATCCAGATTAGTGTCAAAGTTTGCATCGACGTAACCCTTTACGACGAACTCTTTTACCACCTCCATAATCGAGAAAAAAATTCCTTAGTCCACTAGTTACTAAGGAAATCCTTGTCCGCTGTCCTGTGATCCATTCATGGATCACTCTTGTACCCCTTGACTGACTCATGGCAAGGCACACTTCAGGTGCGGTACACAACATAGCATAGTGTAGAGCCTATGTCCAAGGCATAGGGGTCGACCTTCGTCCTTTCTCTCTTTTCTGCCGTGGTCAGGTCTTGAGTCTTACTCAATACTCATACCTTATAACACAACCAAGAACTTCTTCTTTGCCGATCTATTTTTAACTCCTTCAAAATCTTGTCATGGTATGTATTCATTTGAAAGTATCATTAAGCATTTTTGATCTATCCTTATAGATCTTGACGCTCAATGTTCAAGTAGCTTAATCCAGGTTTTTCACTGAAAAACACCTTTCAAATAACCCTATATGCTTTCCAGAAATTCTACATCATTTCTGATCAACAATATGTCAACAATATATACTCATCAGAAATTCTATAGTGCTCCCACTCACTTCTTTGGAAATACAAGTTTCTCATAAACTTTGTATAAACCCGAAATCTTTGATCATCTCATCAAAGTGTATATCCAACTCCGAGATGCTTACTCCAGTCCTTAGAAGGATTGCTGGAGCTTTGCATACTTGTTAGCATCTTTTAGGATTGACAAAACCTTCTGGTTGTATCACATACAACCTTTCCTCAAGAATATCGTCGAGGAAACAATGTTTTGACATCCTATCTACAAGATTTCATAAATAATGCAGTAACTGCTAATATAATTCCAGCAGACTCTTAACATCGCTACGAATGAGAAAGTCTCATCGTAGTCAACTCCTTGAACTTGTCAGAAAACATCTTAGCGACAAGTCGAGCCTTCTTAATGGTGACACTTACCATCATTGTCCGTCTTCCTTTTAAAATCCATCTGTACCCAATAGCCTTATGGACATCAAGTAGTTCTTCCAAAGTCTACACTTTGGTTTCTAGACATGGATCCTCTCTCGGATTTTATGGCCTCTAGCCATTTGTCGGAATCCGGGCCCACCATCGCTTCTCCACAGCTCGTAGGTTCATTGTTGTCTAGCAACATGACCTCCAAGACAGGATTACCGTACCACTCTGAAGCAGTACGCGTCCTTGTCGACCTATGAGGTTTGGTAGTGACTTGATCCAAAGTTTCATGATCTCTATCATTAGCTTCCACTTCAACTGGTGTAGGCGCTACAGGAACAACTTCCTATGCCCTGCTACACACTGGTTGAAATGATGGTTCATTAACCTCATCAAGTCTCCACCATCCTCCCACTCAATTCCTTCGAGAGAAACTTTTCCTCGAGAAAGGACCTGTTTCTAGAAACAATTATTTTTGCTTTGAATTAGGAGGTATACTCAACTGTTTTGGGTGTCCTATGAAGATGTATTTATCCGCTTTGGGTTCGAGCTTATCAGGATGAAACTTTTTCACATAAGCGTCACAACCCCAAACTTTTAAGAAACGACAACTTAGGTTTCTCTAAACCATAGTTCATACGGTGTCATCTCAACAGAATTACATGGTGCCCTATTAAAGTGAATGCGGTTGTCTCTAATGCCTAACCCATAAACGATAGTGGTAATTCGATAAGAGACATCATGGTGTGCACCATATCCAATAGGGTGCAGTAATGATGTTCGGACACACCATCACACTATGGTGTTCTAGGTGGTGTTAGTTGTGAAACAATTTCCACAATGTCTTAATTGTGTACCAAACTTGCAACTCAAATATTCCTCTCTATGATCATATCCTAGACATTTTATCCTCTTGTCACGACGATCTTCAACTTCACTCTGAAATTACTTGAACCTTTCAATAATTCAGACTTGTGTTTCATCAAGTAAATATACTCAGCATCTACTCAAATCATCTGTGAAGTAAGAACATAACGATATCCACTGCGTGCCTCAGCACTCATTGGACTGCACACATCAAAATGTATTACTTCCAACAAGTTTCTTTCTTGTTCCATCTTACTGAAAACGAGGCTTTTCAGTCATCTTGTCCATGTGGTATGATTTGCATGTCTCAAGTGATTCAAAATCAAGTGAATCCAAACGATCCATCTGCATGGAGTTTCTTCATGCGTACATACCAATAGACATGGTTCGCATGTCTCAAACTTTTCAAAAACGAGTGAGTCCAAAGATCCATCAACATGGAGCTTCTTCATGCATTTTATACCAATATGACTTACATGGCAGTGCCACAAGCAGGTGGTACTATCATTACTATCTTATATCTTTTGGCATGAACATGTGTATTACTACGATCGAGATTCAATAAACCATTCATTTTAGGTGCTAGACCATTGAAGGTATTATTCAAATAAACAGAGTAACCATTATTCTCCTTAAATGAATAACCGTATTGCAATAGACATAATCCAATCATGTCTATGCTCAAAGCAAACACCAAATAACAACTATTTAGGTTTAACACCAATCTCGATGGTAGAGGGAGCAGGCGATGCTTGATCACATCAACCTTGGAAACACTTCCAACACACATCGTCATCTCACCTTTAGCTAGTCTCCGTTTATTCCGTAGCTCTTTTATTTCGAGTTACTAACACTTGGCAACCGAACCGGTATCTTAATACCCTGGTGCTACTAGGAGTACTAGTAAATTACACATTTAATACAATGTATATCCAATATACTTCTGTCAACCTTGCCATCCTTCTCATCTACCAAGTATCTAGGGTAGTTCTTCTTTAGTGACCGTTCCCTCATTACAGAAGCACTTAGTCTCGGGTTTAGGTTCAACCCTGGGTTTCTTCACTGGAGCAGCAACTGATTTTCCGTTTCATGAAGTATCCCTTCTCGCCCTTGCCCTTCTTGAAACTAGTGGTTTCACTAACCATCAACAATTGATGCTCCTTCTTGATTTCTACTTTCGCGGTGTCAAACATCGCGAATATTTCAAGGATCATCATATCTATCCCTGATATGTTATAGTTCATCACGAAGCTCTAGTAGCTTGGTGGCAATGTCTTTGGAGAAACATCACTATTTCATGTGGAAGATTAACTCCCACTCGATTCAAGTGATTGTTGTACCCACACAATTTGAGTACAAGCTCAATGATTGAGCTTTTCTCCCTTAGTTTGTAGGCTAAGAAACTCGTCGGAGGTCTCATACCTCTTGACGTGGGCACGAGCCTGAAATCCCAATTTCATCCCTTGGAACATCTCATATGTTCCGCGATGTTTCAAAAACGTCTTTAGCGCCACAATTCTAAACCGTTTTAACATTACTGAACTATCATGTAGTCATCAAAATGTGTATGTCAGATGTTCGCAACATCGGCACACGACGTTCGAGGTTCAGCACACCGAGCGGTGCATTAAGGACATAAGCCTTCTATGCAGCAATGAGGACAATCCTCAGTTTATGGACCCAGTCCGCATAATTGCTACTATCAACTTTCAACTATATTTTCTCTAGGAACATATCTAAAACAGTAGAACTAAAACGCGAGCTACGACATAATTTGCAAAGACCTTTTGACTATGTTCAGGATAATTAAGTTCATCCAATGAACTCCCACTCAGATAGACATCCCTCTAGTCATCTAAGTGATACATGATCCGAATCAACTAGGCCGTGTCCGATCATCACGTGAGACGGACTAGTCATCATCGGTGAACATCTTCATGTTGATCGTATCTACTATACGACTCATGTTCGACCTTTCTGTCTCTTGTGTTCCGAGGCCATGTCTGTACATGCTAGGCTCTTCAAGTCAACCTAAGTGTTTCATGTGTGTAAATCTGGCTTACACCCGTTGTATGTGAACGTTAGAATCCATCACACCCGATCATCACGTGGTGCTTCGAAACAACGAACTTTCGCAATGGTGCACAGTTAGGGGGAACACTTGCTTGAAATTTTAGTGAGGGATCATCTTATTTATGCTACCGTCGTTCTAAGCAAATAAGATGTAACCATGACAAACATCACATGCAAGTCATAGAGTGACATGATATGGCCATCATCATCTTGCGCCTTTGATCTCCATCTTTGAGGCGCAGCATGATCACCTTCGTCACTGGCATGACACCATGATCTCCATCATCATGATCTCCATCATCGTGTCTCCATGAAGTTGCCTCGCCAACTATTACTTCTACTACTATGGCTAACGGTTAGCAATAAAGTAAAGTAATTACATGGCGTTGTTCAATGACACACAGGTCATACAATAAATTAAGACAACTCCTATGGCTCCTGCCGGTTGTCATACTCATCAACATGCAAGTCGTGATTCCTATTACAAGAACATGATCAATCTCATACATCACATATATCATTCATCACATTCTTTTGGCCATATCACATCACATAGCATACCCTGCAAAAACAAGTTAGACGTCCTCTAATTGTTGTTGCATGTTTTACGTGGCTGCTATGGGTTTCTAGCAAGAATGTTTCTTACCTATGCAAAAGCCACAACAGTGATATGCCAATTGCTATTTACCCTTCATAAGGACCCTTTTCATCGAATACGATCCGACTAAAGTGGGAGAGACTGGCACCCGCTAGCCACCTTATGCAACAAGTGCATGCCAGTTGGTGGAACCTGTCTCACGTAAGTGTACGTGTAAGGTCGGTCCGGGCCGCTTCATCCCACAATACCGTCGAAACAAGATAGGACTAGTAATGGTAAGCATATTGAACAAAATCAACGCCCACAACAACTTGTGTTCTACTCGTGAACAGAATCTACGCAATAGACCTAGCTCATGATGACACTGTTGGGGAACGTAGCAGAAATTCAAAATTTTCTATGCATCACCAAGATCAATCTATGGAGATTCTAGCAACAAGAGAGGGAGAGGATGAGCATCTTCATACCCTTGAAGATCGCTATGCGGAAGCCTTGCAAGAACACGGATGAAGGAGTCGTACTCGTAGCAATTCAGATCGCGGTTGATTCCGATCTAAGCACCGAACAACGGCGCCTCCGCGTTCAACACACGTACAGCCCGTGGACGTCTCCTCCTTCTTGATCCAGCAAGGGGAGAGGAGAAGTTGAGGGAGAACTCTGACAGCACGATAGCATGGTGGTGATGCAGCTCGTGGTTCTCCGGTAGGGCTTCGCCAAGCACTACAGACAAAGAGGAAGATGTTGGAGGAGGGAGAGGGCTGCGCCAGGGGAAGGGTGCGGCTGCCCTCTCTCTCCCTCACTATATATAGGGGAAGGGAGGAGGGGGAGGCGCCCTAGGGTTCCCTAGGGGAGGGGCGGCGGCCACAGGGAAAACCCTAGATGGGTTTGGGCGCCCCCACCCCCTAGGAAACTTGCCCCCCAAGCCGGGAGAGGCGGCTGCCCTAGGGGTGGCGCCCCCACCTCTCCTGGTTACGTGAGATGGGGTGGAGGGGCGCTCAGCCCCTTAGTGGGCTGATGTGCCCCCTCCCCTTGGCCCATAAGGCCCCCCAACGCTTGCCGGGGCCTCCGAAACCCCTTTCGGACACGCTGGTCATCACCTGGTACCCCCGGAACAATTCCAGACTCCAATACCATTCGTCCAATATACCGATCTTCACCTCCGGACCATTCCGGAGCTCCTCGTCACGTTCGGGATCTCATCCAGGACTCCGAACAACCTTTGGTAACCACATACTATTTCCCATAACAACTCTAGCGTCACCGAACCTTAAGTGTGTAGACCCTACGGGTTCGGGAACCATGCAGACATGACCGAGACATCTCTCCGACCAATAACCAACAGCGGGATCTGGATACCCATGTTGGCTCCCACATGTTCCACGATGATCTCATCGGATGAACCACAATGTCGAGGATTCAAGCAACCCCGTATACAATTCCCTTTGTCAATCGGTACGTTACTTGCCCGAGATTTGATCGTCGGTATCCCAATACCTTGTTCAATCTCGTTAACGGCAAGTCACTTTACTCGTTCCGTAATGCATGATCCCGTGACTAACTACTTAGTCACATTGAGCTCATTATGATGATGCATTACCGAGTGGGCCCAGAGATACCTCTCCGTCATACGGAGTGACAAATCCCAGTCTCGATTCGTGCCAATCCAACATACACTTTCGGAGATACCTATAGTGCACCTTTATAGCCACCCAGTTACGTTGTGACATTTGGTACACCCAAAGCATTCCTACGGTATCCGGGAGTTGCACAATCTCATGGTCTAAGGAAAGGATACTTGACATTAGAAAAGCTCTTAGCAAACGAACTATACGATCTTGTGCTATGCTTAGGATTGGGTCTTGTCCATCACATCATTCTCCTAATGATGTGATACCGTTATCAATGACATCCTATGTCCATGGTCAGGAAACCATAACCATCTATTGATCAACGAGCTAGTTAACTAGAGGCTCACTAGGGACATGTTGTGGTCTATGTATTCACACATGTATTACGGTTTCCAGTTAATACAATTATAGCATGAACAATAGACAATTATCATGAACTAGGAAATATAATAATAACCATTTTATTATTGCCTCTAGGGCATATTTCCAACACTATGTAGACATGACCGAGACACGTCTTCGGTAAATAACCAATAGTGGAACCTGGATGCTCATATTGGTTCCTACGTATTCTACAAAGATCTTTATCGGTCAAACCGCATAATAACATACATTGTTTCCTTTGTCATCGGTATGTTACTTACCCGAGATTCGATCGTTGATATCATTATACCTAGTTCAATCTCATTACTGGCAAGTCTCTTTACTCATTCCGTAATACTTCATCCCGTAACTAACTCATTAGTTATAATGCTTGCAAGGCTTATAGTGATGAGTATTACCGAGAGGGCCCAGCGATACCTCTCTGAAACATGGAGTGACAAAACCTAATCTTGATATATGCCAACCCAACAAACACCTTCGGAGACACCTGTAGAGCACCTTTATAATCACCCTTTTACGCTATGATGTTTGGTAGCACACAAAGTGTTCCTCCGGTATTCGGGAGTTGCATAATCTCATAGTATGAGGAACTTGTATAAGTCATGAAGAAAGCAGTAGCAATGAAACTGACACGATCATAATGCTAAGCTAACGGATGGGTCATGTCCATCACATCATTCTCCTAATGATGTGATCCCGTTCATCAAATGACAACACATGTCTATGGTTAGGAAACATAACCATCTTTGATTAACGAGCTAATCAAGTAGAGTGTAAGGGCATTTTATCCCTAAGGTGTTTTGGTGATTGATGACAATGCTTTTGCGGACTAATCGTGTGCCTTGAGTATTTCAGTCGTTTCGTTGCTAGGCACAAGACGGTTTGGTACCCCTTGAAGACTATTGAAGACGGTGGTGTTCTACGTCTCTTTTGGTGGATTTGAGTCGTAGGATAGCCATACGATTAAGAGGGGGTCCGCGATGGAAAGGTTCGGGTGGAATCATCACGTACACATTTTCTCCCTTTGCACTGCCTTTCCCTTTGCGCTTTGGAGCATCCTCCGTTATCTTCATTGTTGTGCAAAAAGAAGGATTCCTAGTGTTGCTATTCTGAGGCATGCGGTGGTACTGCTCCTAGGAGCGGTAGTATCGCAGGCCCCTGCAGTAGTACCGCACGCCCTTGCGGTAGTACCATAGGCGCACACGATAGTACCGCTCCTATCGAGCTATAGTGCCGTGGCCTCAGGCCAGGCTCAGCTTCTCATGCGGCTGTAGGGACGGATGTAATTTTTTACATCCGCGCCCTAAGCGGTAGTACCGCCCCATGCGCGCGGTAGTACCCTGAGTCCTGGTCTGGCTCAGTAGCACGAGCGGAAGTAGGGGCGGATGTAATTTTTTACATCCGCTCCCTGCGCGGTAGTACCGCATGCCTGACGCGGTAGTACCATGTTAGATTTTTGCACTGTTCGATTTTCAGCAGAAGTAGGCACAGATGTATTTTTATTCATCCATACCCTTCCCAGCCTAGTCCATTCTGGCCTTGCGGTAGTACCGCAAGGGGGAGCGATAGTACCTCGTCAGTTGCAGTACCGCTCTCAGCCTTGGCAGCTCTGGCCTAGACTAGCCCCTGCCGCTGCAGCGGTAGTACCGCGGTCCATCGCGGTAGTACCGTGAGCCCCTGCGCTAGTACCGCTTGTCTGGAGTGGTAGTACCGCAGGTCGCGGGCTGAGTAAGTGGATAACGGTTGGATTTGTCTCTCCACTATATAAGGGGTGTCTTCTTCCTCTAGTTGACCACTTCTTCCATCCCTAAGCTCCATTGTTGCTCCAAGCTCCATTTTTGCCCGATCTCTCTCCCTAGCCAATCAAACTTGTTGATTTGCTCGGGATTGGTTGAGAAGGCCCCGATCTACACTTCCACCAAGAGAAATTTGATTCCCCCCACTAATCCCTAGAGGATCTTGTTACTCTTGGGTGTTTGAGCACCCTAGACGGTTGAGGTTACCTCGGAGCCATAGTCCATTGTGGTGAAGCTTCATGGTGTCGTTGGGAGCCTCCAATTAAGTTGTGGAGATTGCCCCAACCTTGTTTGTAAAGGTTCGGTTGCTGCCTTTAAGGCCACCAATAGTGGAATCACGACATCTCGCATTGTGTGAGGGCGTGAGGAGAATACGGTGGCCCCAGTGGCTTCTTGGGGAGCATTGTGCCTCCACACCACTCTAACGGAGACATACTTCCCTTCAAAAGGAAGGAACTTCGGTAACACATCCTCGTCTTCACCGGCTCCACTCTTGGTTATCTCGTGCCTTTACTTTTGCAAGCTTACTTGTGTTATATCCCTTGCTGGCTTGTGTGCTTGTTGTTGTTGCATCATATAGGTTGTTCACCTAGTTGCATATCTAGACAACCTACTTTGATGCAAAGTTTAATTTGGTAAAGAAAAGCTAAAAATTGTTAGTTGCCTATTCACCCCCCTCTAGTCGACTATATCGATCCTTTCAATTGGTATCAAAGCCTCGTATCTTTATTAAGGATGTTGCTGTTTGAAGAGTATGGTTGACACTATAGACGGTGGGGAGGAGCACTCCGGTGTGAATCCGATTTCGTCTACGGGTGAAGGGGGAACCATGGTGTCCCGTGAGGAATTCAATGTGGCTTTGGACACATTGAAAACCTCCATGACAACCGAGGTTGAAAGCATGTTTAATAAATTCTTAGAAGGACTTAAACTATCTACCTCACCGTTGAAAGTGGGTGATCCCATTGACAAGGTGACGGATGCTAACTCTGATAAGGGGGAATCTACTAGTGAAAAGGATCCTTCTACTAGTGGTAGAAATGGCACCAGCATTTTTGCCCATGTGGCACCTCCAGTCTATGGAGGACAGATTCCTTCTACACATTTAAATCATGCCGGGCCTCCTCCTAAGATTGTGAAAAATGAGGACTTTGATTCTTGGGTGTATCTCTTCAAGCGTCATTTAAATCATGTGAATACTAACCTTTGGAGAATCATTGAAGAAGGTTTTCATCCACATGACTGAAGCAACTTCACCCCTAGAGAAGCCGTGGACCATCAATTCAATGAGAATGCTCTCTTCATCATTCAAGATGCATTTCTTCCTGAAGTCCTCCCTCATCTTCGACCCTTCGCCATGGCCAAAGACGCATGTCATTGTGTTGTTTGCCTATATAATGGAAGTGCAAGCATTCAACGCTCCAATTATGAAGTGGTGCAAGATGAAGCCGATGAGTTTGCAATGAAAGAAGATGAAGAACCTCGTGAGCTCTTCTGGAGAGTTACCAAACTTGTGGTCTCACTCCGAGATCATGGGAGCAAGGACATAGATGACAATTAGATCAAGCGCAAGTTTCTTAAATCAATGATGCCTTACCACAAGGCCTTGTCCTCCGTCATCCGTCAAAGACCGGACTTCCACTCCTTGACCTCAAACGAAGTGTTGGATGAGTTTATGGCAATGAGGATCTTGGACAAGACTGCTGACAACATGATGTTGTGCTCTCAAAGGGTAAAGAAGCCCAACCTTGCCTTGAAGTCCAAGGTTATTGTGGAAGAAGAGGAAGAAGAGGAAGATTAGGAGAGCAACCCCGAAGATACAAAATATGATTATCATGAGCACAAGGCTCTTGCTTCAAGGCAATTTTGGAGCAAGAAGAACACAAGGCCCAACTTCAACAAGAACAACTCAAGTGGGTTCAAGGGCAAGCAACATGTGAGAACATGCTACAATTGTGGCAATGTGAGCCATTTTGTTGTGGATTGCCCTTACAAGAAGCGGGAAGACAATGGTGGCAAGCTCATTCCAAAGTACAAAGCCAATTCCTTCCCCAGCAAGAACAACTTCACCAAAAAGACTCCTACTCGAGGGTTGGTGGTTCAAGAAGAATACCATGAGGATGACGATGATGATGAAGATAGTGAAGCCATGGCCATGGCCTCCGTTGCCATTGGCACAACTCCACGGGTGTCCCTCTTCGACTCACCAAATGAGAACATCACCGCCAAGTGTCTCATGGCTAAAGCCACCAACAAGGTGTTTGCTTCCGGTGGGGGATCATGGTTGCTCAATAGTGGAGCAACGAATCATATGACGAGAAGCAAGCACTTGGTGGTGGGCGTGCACAAGATTCCTTCTATGCCCACCAACGTCGAGTGGGGTGATGCCTCGTCTTCTAAGGTATTGGGTCTTGGCAAGGTTGTCATTTCTCATGATCTAACGATCGAGAAAGTCATGCTTGTTGAGTCCCTTGCTTTCAATTTACTTTCCGTTCGTCAACTCGCACTCATGGGCTTTGCCACTTTCTTTGATATTGATACCATGGCCCTCTTGTGGAGCAAGACTCTTAAAGTAGCCTTTGTTGGGCATGTCGAGAACGGTCTTTATGTGATTAACTTTTTGGAGCGACCCACTAAGACAACAACATGCCTAATGGCTAAAGTTGATGTGGGATGGCTTTGGCATCACCGTTTAGCCCACGTCAATATGAGATCTTTGCAAAGTCTTCTCAAGGGGGACCATGTCCGTGTACTAACAAATGTTAGTTTTGCCAAAGATCGTGCTTGCAGTGCTTGTATCAAAGGAAAGCTTCATGAGAAGGCTCACCCTCCACGACTATCATCTACTCGAAGAGACCCTTGGAGCTCCTTCACATGGATCTCTTTGGGCCTCCATCCTTTGATAGTCTTGGAGGTAGAAAGTATTGCTTGGTGATTGTGGATGATTATTCAAGATACACTTGGGTATACTTCTTCAAGAGGAAGAGTGACACTCAACAAACCGTCATCGACTTTGCAAATGAAGCTCAACGTCAACATGATGCAAAGATCTTGACAATAAGAAGTGACAACGACACTGAGTTCAAGAACTACACCTTGGATGAGTTTCTTAGTGATGAGGGGATCAAGCATCAATATGTTGCACCATATACCCCTCAACAAAATGGTGTCGTGAAGAGGAAGAACCGGACGTTGATGGATGCAGCAAGGACCATGATGGCAGAGTTCAAATCTCCATACAACTTTTGGGCCGAAGCCATCAACACAGCATGTCATGCATCCAATCGGCTCTATATCCGCAAATGCTTGAACAAGACTCCATACGAAATACTTACCGGTAACAAGCCCAACCTCAAGTACTTTCGGGTGTTCGGGTGTAAGTGTTTCATTCTTAAGAAAGGTGTTCGTTTGTCTAAATTTTAGGCTAGAGCTTATGAGGGCATATTTGTTGGTTATGCTACAAACTCTCATGCTTACCGTGTCCTTAACAAGTCCACCGGACTCATTGAGGAGACGTGTAACGTAGATTTTGACGAGAATAACGGCTCCCAAGTGGAGCAAAGTGGTACTTGTGATATAGGTGATGAAATTCCTCCCCAAGCCATAAGAATAATGGGTGTTGGTCATATCCTACCCATTGAGGAACCCCTTGTGGCCGAAGGAGAAGGACAATGCTACATTCAAGTGGAGCCATCACCACCCCAAGACCCACACGCTTCCGAAGAACAAAGTGAAGGCCCTCAACCTCTCGAACAAGACCAAGGGCAAGATCAACCTCAAGATGGTGGTGAACCACCAAATGATGCCCAAGGTCAAGTTCTCCCCCTCGAGCAAGTTCAAGACCAAGAACAAGCTCAAGACGACGCTCAAGATGATCAAGTTACCCCTCCTCCGTCCACATCAGAGGAGGAGTTAGAGCGTCGTGCCGCGAAGATTGCTTCCAAGCTCACCACCAAAGGTCATCTCATGGAAAATGTGGTTGGAAGCCTAAGAAAGGGGGTAAGCACTCATAGATAATTAGCAAACTATTGTGAACATCACGCGTTTGTCTCTTGTGTTGAACCCCAAAAGGTCTATGAGGCGCTCGAAGATCCGGATTGGCTCAATGCCATGCACGAAGAACTCAATAACTTCGAATACAACAAAGTGTGGAGATTGGTGCCAAGGCCATCCAAGAACCACAATGTCATTGGAACCAAGTGGACATTCAAGAACAAGCAAGATGCTCATGGGACCATAGTTTGCAACAAGGCAAGATTGGTAGCACAAGGCTACTCCCAAGTCGAGGGTATCAACTACGGTGAAACCTTTGCTCCCGTTTCTCACCTTGAATCCATTCGTTTGTTGATTGCTTATGCTTCCCATCACAACTTTAAGTTACAACAAATGGATGTGAAGAGTGCTTTTCTTAATGGTCCTATTAATGAGTTGGTGTATGTCAAGCAACCCCCTGGGTTCGAGGATCCCTACTTCCCCGATCATGTGTATCAACTCGATAAGGCACTCTATGGCCTTAAGCAAGCCCCACGTGCGTGGTATGACCACCTTACCAAGTTGTTGCAAGATCGTGGATTTGAAGTTGGGAAAATTGATCCCACTCTTTTTACTAAGAAGGTCAAAGGGGAGTTGTTTGTGTGCCAACTAGATGTTGATGATATTATATTTGGTTCCCCTAACAAAACTTTCAATGAGGAATTTGCCGCTCTCATGACCTCTAAGTTCAAGATGTCTTCGATGGGCGAGTTAAAGTTCTTCCTTGGGTTCGATATCAAGCAAAGAAGAGAAGGTACCTTCATCAACCAAGCCAAATACACTCAAGACATGCTAAAAAGATTCAAGCTAAGTGATATCAGGCCGGCTACTACTCCAATGCCCACCAAGTGCCAACTTGACATTGATCTGAATGGTAAAGCAGTGGATGAAAAGGTATATCGCTCCATGAGTGTCTCCTTGCTTTACCTTTGTGCATCTAGACCAGATATCATCTTGAGTGTGGGAATGTGTGCACGATTTCAAGCCGCACCGAAGGAAAGCCACTATGTGGCGGTCAAGCGAATCTTCCGATATTTGGCTACCCCAAACTTTGGCTTATGGTACCCAAGAGGAGCAAACTTGAAGCTTGAAGGATATACGGATTCCGATTGGGCGGGAGACAAAGTGGATAGGAAGTCGACTTCCGGAGGGTGCCAATTTCTTGGTTGCTCTTTGGTGAGTTGGTCTTCCAAGAAGCAAAGTTGTGTGTCTCTCTCGTCCACCGAAGCGGAGTATGTGGCGGCCGGTAGCTGTTGTGCACAACTCTTATGGATGAGGCAAACTTTAAAGGATTACGGTGTCATTTGTGACAAAGTGCCTCTTTGCTGTGACAATGAAAGTGCCATCAAGATTTCTCTCAACCCTGTGCAACACTTCAAGACGAAGCATATTGAGATTCGATATCACTTCATCCAGGATCATATTAGGCGAGGGGAGACTGAGCTCAAGTATGTCAACACTCATGATAACCTTGCAGATATTTTCACAAAGCCCTTGGATGAAGCAAGATTTCGCGAGTTAAGGCATGAGCTAAATATCATTGACTCGAGCAATGTGACTTGAACCCATGCACAACCCACCACACTCAACTTGTTGTCTAGTTTAGGTGTAGGCATGGACATAGGGGGAGCGTTGTTCTCTTAATGAACTCTCCCTCCCCCATTATGCATAAATTGATCAAATCTTTCACATTAGCCATTTTTGATGGTACATGTGCTTCAAAGACGAGTTTTGGTCATGGGCCCAAGGATAATTCTTTGCGGTGCCATACCAGTCAACTCAAACATAGGTGGCTCCGGCCACCGCCCCCTCCTTGGAGAGGTTGCATCTCGTTTTGGTCTTTGTTGCCTCTTGTTTGTTTGCAGTGTCTCGCTTGTTAGCTCGTTGGCGTGTGTGTTCTCTTGAAGGTTCCGTGCAAAGTCGTTTTCTCCTGTGCTTGAAACTGCATTTTCTTGGGTTCACGGTACTACCATGGTCTGCCACAGTACTACCGCAAGGACACGGTACTACCGCAACCAGCATGTCAGTAATTTTTTACTGCCGCTGGTGGAGCAGTACTACCGCCCACGGCGCGGTACTTCCGCCCGGGCGGTACTACCGCAATGAGGCGCGGTACTACCGTGGCGTAGCGAGCACGTGGGGGTTAAGAGCGGGCAGGGGGAGTTCCAACTCCCCCATACCCATTCACTCCTTCTTCCCACGCCGCCTCTCTCTCTCCTGCCCACGAACAGCGTCGGAGACCCTCGCCAGATCTCCCTCTCCGGCTGCTCTCCTCGGATTTTGACCGGTGGGATCGTTCCCCACCACTTCCTCTTCCCATGGACCAAGATCTTTCCCCAAATCCCCTCTCTTTTTGGTTTGTTCCTTTGCTTCTAGGTTTTTGGGGAGATGCTAGTTGTTCTTGAGATTTTAGGCTAAATCTTTGCAAGAGTAGGATGGAGGAGAGTAGTAATGCATAGAAATTGTACATGATATGTTGCCCCGTGGTAGATTTGATCGACCGTAGTACCGCTTCGTCGTCATGGTGGTTCCCAGATTCACTTGCTATTTCGGATCTGAAAACGCGCGGTACTACCGCACCTCTGGCGCGGTACTACCGCCCGTGCGGTACTACCACACTCGAGCACGGTACTACCGCGTGCGCGATACTACCATGACTTGGAGTGGCACTAATTTTTTAGTTTTGCACGACCAAGCAGTGCTACAGTTGTTGTCAAATCTATCATGTGGCAATTATAATGTGCGAATTCTACTTGTTTCACTGTTTTGTTGCGTTCTTTGCACTGATCCTTCTCGCGTTTCTTGCGTGTTTGTTTTGTGGTGTGTGGCTCAGGTGCTCATGCTCGCCATTCCAATCCAAGCCGTGACACGGGCTCCAAGCATATGCACAATCAAGATGAAGCTCCTGAGGGCTCCAGTGCCCCCCAACGCTGGACCAAGACCACCGCCTCAGAGGACAAGGAACCCATCATGGGTATGGATGAGATGCCGCTTGCTGAGTTCATTTCTCGAAGGAAGATCAATCCCTATGTGAATCCTCATGCCAACCTTCGAGGGAATGAGTTGTTCTGGACCAAGCAGCAGAATCTCATTTATCTGGACGTGATCAAGGCCAAGCGGAATATCTATGTGGATGTGCACTAGATCGACATGCATCATATGAGGGAAGAGAAGCACCGGGCATACTTTGGTGAGGTTTTGGATCTAGTGGAGTAGTTTGGCATTGAGCATATCATCTCCTTTCACAAAGATTATGATCCGGAGATTGTGGCTCAGTTCTTCGCCTCGGTGTACTTTCATCCTAATGAGGACCGGACGATGACTTGGATGACCAATGGTCGGCGGCTGACGGCTACCTGGAAGGAGTTCATGACTTTGCTTGGTGTTTCGGATGAGGGGCTCGCCACACCCCAAGGTGTTCGTCCTCATGCCAATCCCGAGTCAGCCAACAAGAACAAGCTTCATCCCTTCCTTGTTGAGAAGAAGCTCTCCAGTGGCAAGTCTTCTTGGGTGCTCAACTCCTTCCTTGACATAATGTACCGGATCTTCCGCAACTCTCTCTTCCCATGCATTGGGGATAAGGACAAGGTGCATGCTTATCTTGTGGACATGTTGCTCCTGTGTGAAGAAGCGCGCAACTCTCAGATGCTACCACTTGATGTCTCACATATCTTGTGGTGTGAGCTTCGGTTTGCCATATTCAACCGCAAGGTCTCCATCTATGGATCGTATCTGTTTCAGTTAATCTCAGCAACTTGGGAGAAGCTCTACCCTCAGGATGACTTTGAGGCCCCTGGTTGGATTTGACATGATTCCATCCGGCTCCGTGTCAAGACTCAGTGGGCTAACACCACTTCTCGTGCTGAGGCTGCAGCTGCCATGGATGTGGATGCAGATGAGGATGAGGAGGAGTCAGCAGATGAGATCAACTCTGAGGGTTACACCCCTCCCACCTCTGAGCCATCTTGGGCTAAGAGGCTGAAGAACAAGATGAAGACCTTGTTCTGCATGCAGGCCAAGGGGCAGTACAGGTCTCATGTTGCCTCCAAGGAGAGTCGCTGCCGTGACAAGAAGATCATGAGGCTGTTTGGAGAGGATATTTCTGGCGGTTCTGAGGATCGCATCACTCCAGAGGCTGAGTGGATGGTGAAACAAGGCTTCAAGTGGACTGATTCTGAGGAGGACATCAAGGAGACCATTCCTACTGCCGAGTATGACGAGGACCGTGCGTCTGACTACTCCGCATGAGCCACCACTTGTGTGTAGGTGTCCTCTCTGCCTTTTTGGCGTCTCGATGCCAAAGGGGGAGAGAGTGTAGGGATTTGCGAGAGTCTTGTGTCGTGCTTGTGTTTGTTTTGCTCATGTTTGTTCCATTGAACCTTGCTTGCTTTGGTTTAGTTTGCTTGTGAGACTTGGTCTATCATATGGTGTAAGACATATGCACTCTATCGTACCTTATTACCTTATTGAGCTTATGTTATATTGTGCTATTTATGTTATACTCATATTTACTATCTTGCTTAGTGTTAGCTTTTTTTGTTGCAAGATATGCTTTGTCTATAAAATATAGGGGGAGTGTTGATCCTAGTATACGTGCCGTGCAGTCCAAAGCACTTTACTCTCTAGCACGCATCTAGGGGGAGCTCGTCTATATTTTAGAGATCTGGGATTTGCTTATGTGTTATATTCTTTCCCTTTGTGCAAATCCCGTATTGTCATCAATCCACCAAAAAGGGGGAGATTGTAAGGGCATTTTATCCCTAAGGTGTTTTGGTGATTGATGACAATGCTTTTGCGGACTAATCGTGTGCCTTGAGTATTTCAGTCGCTTCGTCGCTAGGCACAAGATGGTTTGGTACCCCTCGAAGACTATTGAAGATGGTGGTGTTCTACGTCTCTTTTGGTGGATTTGAGTCATAGGATAGCCGTACTATTAAGAGGGGGTCCACGATGGAAAGGTTCGGGTGGAATCATCACGTACACATTTTCTCCCTTTGCACCGCCTTTCCCTTTGCGCTTTGGAGCATCCTCCGTTATCTTCATTGTTGTGCAAAAAGAAGGATTCCTAGTGTTGCTATTCTGAGGCATGCGGTAGTACTGCTCCTAGGAGCGGTAGTACTGCATAGGCCTGGGCATTCGGTATAAACCGAAATATCGGTTTCGACCATTCGTTTTTTTGTAAATTCGGTTTCCAAAGTTAAAAACCAAAAAATACATCTTAAAAGAGCTAATCGAAAATTCGGTTAACCGATATTTCGGTTTGGTATTCGGTTTATACCATATTTACCGAATATGTCAAAGGAATTTGAGTTGTGTGCCTACCACCCATCCTCGTCCGCTCTTATATAGCCTTTGTATCCAACTTCTTGTGCCCGGCTGGTCGAGGTGGGACTAAACAACAATCGGCAACACCTCGTGGTTCTGTGGGTACGCACGTACAAGCAGACTACAGCCATACATCGGCCTCATCGACTAGAAAAAGAAGCCCAGAACGACTTCTCTACTTGGGCCTTGCATGCAGTACTTTTTTTGCTATAAAAATCACCCCGTGGACCAATCCAACCAGCTGCATGCGCTCCTGTTGCATGCACGATCTGGCGCGCGATATTTTATTCTGGCGCGGGAGAGCAAGCTAGTTTGACTCTTTGTTCAGCACATATGCTTAGTTTTTTATTCGGTTAACCTGGGTACTACCGAACCGAGAAAACTTAGTTCGGTTAGCAAGTGTGAAAACCGAATTTTGCTGTACTAGCCAAAAAAACGAAATTTCGGTTTGTTGGGTTTCGGTATCGGTTCGGTCTTCGTTTCATCGGTTTTTATACCCACCCCTAGTACTTCAGGCCCTTGTGGTAGTACTGCACGCCCTTGCGGTAGTACTGTAGGCGCACACGGTAGTACGACTCTTATGGAGCTGTAGTACTGTGGCTTCATGCTAGGCTCAACCTCTCATGCGGCTGTAGGGACGGATGTAATTTTTTACATCCGCGCCCTACGTGGTAGTACCGCCTCATGCACGCGGTAGTACCGTGAGTCCTGGTCTGGCTTAGTAGCACGAGCGGAAGTAGGGGCGGATGCAATTTTTTACATTCGCTCCCTACGCGGTAGTACCGCATGCCTGGAGCGGTAGTACCGTGTCAGAGTTTTGCACTGTTTGATTTTCAGTGGAAGTAGGCACGGATGTATTTTTATTCATCCGTGCCCTTCCCACCCTAGTCCATTCTGGCCTTGTGGTAGTACCGCAAGGGGGAGCGGTAGTACCACGTTAGCGGCAGTACCGCTCTCAGCCTTGGCGGCTCTGGCCTGGACTAGCCCCTGCCGCTACAGCGGTAGTACCACGGTCCATCGCGGTAGTACCGTGAGCCCCTGCGGTAGTACCGCTTGTCTGGAGCGGTAGTACCGCACGTCGCGGGCTGAGTAAGTGGATAATAGTTGGATTTGTCTCTCTATATAAGGGGTGTCTTCTTCCTCTAGTTGACCACCTCTTCCATCCCTAAGCTCCATTGTTGCTCCAAGCTCCATTTTCGCCCGATCTCTCTCCCTAGCCAATCAAACTTGTTGATTTGCTCGGGATTGGTTGAGAAGACCCCGATCTATACTTCCACCAATAGAAATTTGATTCCCCCCACTAACCCCTAGCGGATCTTGTTACTCTTGGGTGTTTGAGCACCCTAGACGGTTGAGGTCACCTCAGAGCCATAGTCCATTGTGGTGAAGCTTCGTGGTGTCGTTGGGAGCCTCCAATTAAGTTGTGGAGATTGCCCCAACCTTGTTTGTAAAGGTTCAGTCGCCACCTTCAAGGGCACCAATAGTGGAATCACGGCATCTCGCATTGTGTGAGGGCGTGAGGAGAATACGGTGGCCCTAGTGGCTTCTTGGGGAGCATTGTGCCTCCACACCGCTCTAACGGAGACGTACTTCCCTTCAAAAGGAAGGAACTTCGGTAACACATCCTCGTCTTCACCGGCTCCACTCTTGGTTATCTCGTGCCTTTACTTTTGCAAGCTTACTTGTGTTATATCCCTTGCTTGCTTGTGTGCTTGTTGTTGTTGCATCATATAGGTTGTTCACCTAGTTGCATATCTAGACAACCTACTTTGATGCAAAGTTTAATTTGGTAAAGAAAAGCTAAAAATTGTTAGTTGCCTATTCACCACCCCCTCTAGTCAACTATATCGATCCTTTCATAGAGGCATACTAGGGACTATAAGTTTTGTCTATGTATTCACACATGTACTAAGTTTCTGGTTAATACAATTCTAGCATGAATAATAAGCATTTATCATGAATTAAGGAAATAAATAATAACTTTATTATTGCCTTTAGGGCATATTTCCTTCAAGGGACACCTATGGAATTAATGTAAAAGATGACAATACTTGAAACAATGCCTTACGCCTAGCTAGGGGCGTAAAATAATATCGATTGTTGGGAGGCAACCCAATAGTTATCCTAAATTTTTGTTGTTTCTTTCTATTCCTAAGTGTTGAAACAATTATTTCTACTGTTATGATTGTTTTTATGTTATAATTACTGGTTATTGATATCTCCTTTTTATTGATCCGATATTGGAACTAAAAAGAGTATCCCGCACCTATTTCCCCAAAGGTGACCCTGGGTTATCGAACCGATGAGAGGAAGATTCCCTTGAAGCAATGGTCTCTAGCAAGCTTTTGCGAAAATGTCAAATCCAACTTTTGACCGAATAAGCAAGCAAATAGTGATTCAGATACTTATAATAAAAAGAAGGTATGAGGTGAGGTCTTAATGCTTACAACCATGTATTGGTGTTGGGATAAAAAAAGATATTAGCTTGTGATCGGGAAGTCACCCATCAAGAGGTGCTTGCATCATTTGGAATGGGGGATGTGTCCAAATAACATCCTGACCGGCTCGACCTGCATCAAGAATCAGTTGTCCTACCGAAGGCCCTATCCGTCTCATGGGGTTGCCCTGAGAATTAAGATAATAATATTACACAAAAGCTTCGAGAGTTCAATGACTACACCTCATGAATCCCCAAGAATATGTTCCATGTTACCCTACTAAACCTTATTGTCATCGGTGCTCAGTATAACACTTCACGGCCCCCTTGCTCCTAACCTCACTGGTGCTCAATCTCCATGATCCTGGGTACCTGCAGGGATGAAGATCACAGGCAATACAAGAGGTACTCCATGATGCAATTTTATTTTACACATACAAGACATTGTGTCAAAGACTTCCATTGATCCCTTCACCAAATACCTGGGGCTACAAGGCTCATGCCTCACCCCATACCTTATCCGACTACTCACACATGGAGATCAGATCGCCAGAATAAATCATTGAAGAACACATCTTGAGATTGATTGATTGCAATATTTCTTACAATTGATGGCTTGTGCGATGCACGATTACTAGTATGAACTAGATGAGAGAGGGCTATGGTGGTGGAGATGGCTATGGAGGTGAAAATGGTGGAGGATAGGGTTTGTGGATGGAAAAAATGATGAATGGGTTGTGGTTGTGCTTGACGCTCCTCCTCTACTTGTACTATTGACATTTCAATGGGGCCCCTTAATAAAAGTTGTTCAGGTGGACGAGCTGCCTCAGTTTGCATGCCAATGACCGCTCATACGGGTGCAAGCACCCACATGGAACACCGTCTTTTGCTTTGCAGGCCTTCTGACGCCTCCTGATGATTTGTTTCTTATCCATTTTCCTTCCTTTCCTTTCTCCCACGTGATATCTTCCCTTTTTAGCCCATTTCCTATGGAAAATATTAAAGAGAGGATTTGTGAAATCCTTTGTATTCATTAGTCATAAGTGGCAATATCGGAGCGAATATCTCTCTTTAATGAAATATCTCGGTTTAAACAAGGTTGAAATGAGTGCAAAAATATAACTCATCATTTGTGCCAAGTAAAGCCTTTGGGATGATTTGGTTGATAGTTGACTTGATTCTATGAAAAAACAAAAACTTTTGCATCCCAGTACTAGAATTATTGTAATTCACGGGAATGTGATAAAATTCTGAATTTTTTACACATGATTAATCTACGAATTGCCAATGTTTTCCTAATTTTTCATAATTTTTGGAGTTACAGAAGTGTAGTGTTTGTTTAGGCCATTACAGACTGTTTTGTTTTAGATAGATTCTATTTTCTATTGCATAGTTTTCTTGTTTTAATGATGCTACGAATTATATCGGGTGGAATAAGTCATGGAGAAGATAGAATACAATAGATATTATGCAAGAATGAAATATGAATGAGTTCATAATAGTACCTAAAGTTTATGATTTGCTTATTATACTAACAGATCTCATGAGGTTTCTATTGAGTTTTATGTGCTGAAGTTTTCAAGTTTGGGGTGAGATCATGATGAATGAAGGAATAAGGAGCGGCAAGACCCTAAGCTTGGGGATGCCCAAGGCACCCCAAGGTAATATTCAAGGAAGACCCAAGCATCTAAGCTTGGTGATGCCCCAGATGGCATCCCCTCTTTCGTCTACAATCTATCGGTATACTTCTTGGAGCTATATTTTTATTCGTCACATGATATGAATTTTGCTTGGAGCATCTTGTATTATAGTAGTCTTTGCTTTGTTTGAACTTAAGTTTGCCACAATCTTTGTTTGCTGCACACACATTTTTAGAGGGACACACATTTATTCATGATTTGTTAGAATACTCTATGTGCTTCACTTATATCTTTTGAGCTAGGCAGTTGCTCTAGTGCTTGACTTATATCTTTCAGAGCACGACAGTTGTTATATTTTGAAGAAATAGTTGCACTCTCATGCTTCACTTAAATCTTTTTGAGAGTGTAATAAATAGTAATGGCAATTTACACGAGTTATAAGACTAGTCCATAAAGGATAGGTATTTAAAAGGGATAATAATAAAAAAATTCATGTAGATCACTGAATATGACAAGTTTGATTCCTTGCAATAGTATTGTGATATTAAGATGGTAATATGTGGGGGTACTAGTGAATGATTGTGGTTTAGTAAGAATATTGGTGTTAAGGTTTGTGATTCCCGAAGCATGCACGTATAGTCTCTAGTTATGCGATGAATTTGGAGCATGATTTATTATTGAGTATCTACCTTATCACTGAGGGCCGGGGACAAGCGATGGTCTTTTCTTACCAATCTATCCCCCTAGGGGCATGCGAGTAGTACTTTGCTTCAAGGGCTAATAAACTTTCACAATAAGCATGTGAGTTCTTTATGACTAATGTGAGTCCATGGATTATGCACACTCTTATCCTTCCACAATTTGCTAGCCTCTTCAGTACTGTGCATTGCACGTTCTCACCTCAAGAGTTGGTGCAAACTTCACCGGTGCATCCAAACCCTGTGATTTGATACACTCTATCACACATAAGCCTCCTTATATCTACCTATTATGGCATTTCCATAGCCATTCTGAGATATATTGCCATGCAACTTCCACCATTTCGTTTTCATGACATACATATTCACTGTCATAATGCTTTGCATGATCATATATTTGATATAGTATTTGTGGCTCAGCCACCGTTCATCATTATCATACATGTTGCATGTAGCATCATTGCGCATCCCGGTAGAATGCCAGAGGCATTTGTTAGGCCCATGGGACCAGGGGTACCCATGCCCATCTGCCTTCAGCCCAGGGCGTGGCGCGTGCCGAGGGCCCAGCGGATGGCCCACCGACAAGCTTCACAAGCAAGACGCCTCGCGTGGCCTTTGCCTCACGAGGCCCACGTCCGCAGGTGTCCCAGGCGGACAAGAAGGCGCCGCTAGGAGCCTCGCGAGGCCCTCCCGCGAGGCCCCCTCCCGGAGGCGGACAAGACAGGGGCAGCTCAACCGGGCGCGACCCAGAGTCTTCATGTGGGTGATGCGCATGGCAACGAACGATGCCAGAAGTTGTGCCAGCAGGCACGGATGAAGATTCTTTCCTCTTTTGTGCTAAGGGAGCAAGACCAGCACACCGGTTCCCAAAGCACCCCCCAAAGGTTGCCCGACGGTGCATGAAGACCAAGACAACATGCGCACAGGGTGGAGGTCATCACCGAGCACACCGGCGTGTCATGGACGGTGTCTTTGCAGACGAAGACCACCTTTTTTCAGGATAGACTGCACTCCTACCCCCCTTCAAAATTGTCGTGGTGTGGCAACCCTTCCCACCAATGTTTTCGGGGAAGAGGACCATGTCGGTGTTCTGGGATCGGGGGTACCCAGATGCCAGACCTGCCTACCTGCGGCCCGACGCGTGGCTCCTGGCCCGACTACAATCCTCCATGAACAAGACCCTCACGAGGCCCCCGCCTCCCAAGGAGAACAACACCAAGGCCTCCCGAGGAGCGGCTTCCCGAGGCTGCCTCCCAAGGAGCAGAGATCTTTATGAAAGCCTCCCGCCTTGCGAGGCACGCGATGATGTGAGCCATGAAGACCAAGGCCAGGCGAGTGTTGGTGTCAAAACCGGCGGATCTCGGGTAGGGGGTCCTGATCTATGCGTCAAGGCTGATGGTAACAGGAAGCAAGGGACACGAATGTTTACCCAGGTTCGGGCCCTCTCGATGGAGGTAAAACCCTACTTCCTGCTTGATTAATATTGATGATATGGGTAGTACAACAGTAGATCTACCAGGAGATCGTAGAGGCTAAACCCTAAGAGCTAGCCTATGATGGTATGATTGTAATTGTGATCGGCCTTCTAAGGACCAACCTCTCCGGTTTATATAGACACCGGAGAGGGCTAGGGTTTACATGGAGTCGGTTACAATAAAGGAAACACAATATCCGGATTGCCAAGCTTGCCTTCCACGCAAAGGAGAGTCCCATCCGGACACGGGCCGAAGTCTTGAGTCTTGTATATTCACGCTTCAATAGTCCGGACATTGTACACAGTCCGGCTGTCCGGATACCCCCTAATCTAGGACTCCCACAGTAGCCCCTAAACCAGGCTTCAATGATGATGAGTCCGGCGCGCAGTATTGTCTTCGACATTGCAAGGCGGGTTCCTTCTCCGAGTACTCCAAAGTAGTTATTGAACATTTGAATCATGTCCGGATCTGCAAGATGATCTTCACATGGCATAAATCTGATCTGCTGGCAATCTTCATGCATCGTGCTCGTGCATCATGGCCTGGTCCAACGCGAACCGATGTTTCTTACCCCACAATGCCTCGTGTTACGAGGCGGTTTTATGGGCACGTCCCATCGAGGCAGAGATCATGTTCCTCTTATTAAGGGATTTTCCATTAATATGGGCGTGCGTGACCCCACGATGGCCGTTGGTATAACTCAATGTGTTCTTAGCTAAGCCTGAAACGGTCACACCGAGGACTCTTGATATTCACCCTCTTTATAAAGGGGTCGAGGCCTATGCCTCCTTGCGCCTTCTCGTACCTCAAGCTCTAACGCCCGAAACCCAAGCTTCGACACCCTAGATCCTCCAATATGTCCGGATCCGACCCTCAGGGCCGATGGGTGGCCTCCTCGATTCAAAAGGAGGACATTGCGAGGCTTAGGGAGGTCGGATACCTGACCGCCGATATTCAGCACAGGCTTCCTGCTCCAGGGCAGGTCATCCCCACACCAGAGCCTAATGAGTGCGTCGTTTTTGTCCCACACTTCCTCTGCGGCTTGGGCTTTACCCTCTACCCCTTTGTGAGGGGGCTCATGTTCTATTATGGGTTGGATTTTCATGATCTGGCTCCGGATGCCATCCTCCATATCTCGTCGTTCATTATCGTGTGCGAGGCTTTTCTCCATGTCACCCCACACTTCGGCTTATGGCTTAAGACCTTCAACGTGAAGTCGAAGATGATCGAGGGGCGGCATGCGGAGTGCGGAGGCGCCGTAATAAGCAGGAACGCTGATGCCCCATGGCCAGAGGGTTCTTTCCCAGAAGTATCCGATGTATGGCAACAGAGGTGGTTTTATGTCACGACCCCCAGAGGCACGAAGTGGGTGGCCACTCCAGAGTTCCGCTCGGGCCCCCTGTCACAACTGGCGTCTTGGACCAACGTAGGGCGGAGTTGGGGGCCCGTTGGTGATGTACCAGTACTGCAGAACCGCATCCGGGAGCTTCTCGAGAGGGACATCAACCTTGTCAGCGTAATGCAAGTGATGTTAATCCGACGGATGTTGCCGTGCCAACGCCGGCCTCACCGGATGTGGGAGTTCAATCCGGAGGGTCCGCGGACTGTCAAGCACTTCTTCGGCTTGAAGCTCGGAGAGATGTGCAAGTTATTCTTCGGACCAAAAGTAGAGTGTCCAGACACCACTGAGGATGCAGGCCTAAGCTGCAATCGCTCAGATACCCAAGTAAGTGATCTTGACACCGGACACCTTGTTTTGAGTTTGTAATAGTTGGTTATTCTGAAAATCATCCATGGCCAAGAATGGCTCAACAAGGCGGAGAGAATCAGGTGTCCGGCACCACTTCCCGAGGGTTCGCCTGGTCCCACCATGGCCAAGATGCTTGACCGGGTACTCAGCAGGATGCCCTCGGGGAAAGACAAGGGGGAGAACAAAGAAACTGAACTCCACACACTATGCATCCGAACTGGGGGAATTGCTACCTCCCTTAAGGAGGATAGTCGGGAAAGGGAGGCTAAGGCCTCCTCCCCACGCGGGAAGAAGAGGGCAGCCTCCGAAAACTTGGAGGCGGGGATGCCTAAATCAGCGAAAAAGACATCCCCGGGGGCCTTATCCCGACGGGCACCCTCACCGCACCATGCCCTCCAACGGGCCAGCCCTCCACCAAGATGTAAGTCAATCTGCAATCCGAAGGTACTGTGTTTCTCCTAGATCAATAACCAGGATTCAACTTTTTGCAGTCCAGCCAGCAGCTCCTCTCAACAGGGTTCGTCTTCGGGGGACCTTCCTCCGGAGATGATGGAGAGCGAGACCCCACCCCCTTCTCCAACTGATGAAGCGGGCAACACTGAGGTGTTGTCACGGAGGAGTCCGGATCTGGCGAAGCCGAAAGTCAATTCGTCAGCCGCCCGGCACCCGGAGCATTTGGCTACAACGGAGGGCGATGGGAAGAGTCCGGCGCAGTTCGATGTTCGGACGGACGTACTGACAGGCTTACTGGAGCGAGCTGCGCTCTCGGAGGAGCACCACTCATTAATGAGCACGGTGCTTAAGAAGATTTCATCCGCTACAAGAGGTTTGAATGAAGCATTCACAAGCCTGCTCAGGGGTTTTGAGGTATGCAATGGAGAATACACTATTTCTTTGACTGTGAGGGACACGCTAGGTGTGCTCCATATAGACAGTAGCCCCTGAGACTCTGGTTGCCCGCCCTGGGCGGCAAACGGGGGATCATAAACCAATGATTGTGTTGTAAATATGTGCAGGTACCTGTGGGTCTGGACGCCGGCCAGTCTGTTGAAGTTGCCGAACTAATGAGGCAAATTGGATCGATTAATGCCAATATCACGCTGGTGAATGAGCGGCTGGACAAATCACAAGGTATGTGTCGTGCCTTCCCTTGTATAGGAAAATATGAAGGTGGCATGATATTGATGTAATATGTTTGGACTGGAGATGGTGCTGCTGCCGTGGAGGCCCTGAGGGCGGAACTTGCTCAAGCCAAGGAACAAGCTCGGGTGAGCAATGTGGCTACCCTAAAGGCGGCTGAGGAATTGAGGGCCGAATAAGCTGCTCATCACCGAAGCGAGGAAAAGATAGCCGAGATGGCTATTGAGTTAAAAGATGCCGCTAACCGGTATGAGCTCCTTAAAAAGGAAGATGAGGATAATTCGACCGAACTGAACAAGGCGCTGAATGCCACCAAGGAAATCCGGACAGAGCTCAGGGGTGCGCGGGAGGAGCTTCGACAGGCCGGTGAAATCTCGGCTGGGGCTCCTATTTGCTGCGGACGAAATTTTTCGATCCGAAGTACGCACCCCTGGATGGACGCTGGAGTCCCGCGGACGCATATGCGGATTTGGTGAAGAGTACGACTGACGCTGCCGACTTCTTCAAAGGTCAAGGTGACAAGGAAGTGGAGAATCTTTTCTGGTCGCAATTCCATTCTCCCACTTGCCCGTTGGCATCAAGTGACAAGATGGTTGCTGTAGTGGAGCTTCACAGGCTGTCCGGGCTTGCAATGCGGTCTGTAATAGACCATCTTTGGCCGAAGGGGCCCAAGCCGGACATTTACTTTTTTTTGGCGCAACAGTTCCTTGGGGCCGTGCCTCGGATCGATGCCATGAGGAGGTCGGCGTGTATAGAGGGTGCACGGATGGCTCTCGCCCGCGTTAAAGCTTATTGGACGGATATGGATGCCAGCATTATAGCGGCCCAGGATCCGGTGGGGGCCAATATCCGGTCAAGCACTACTTGGCGCAGGTCACAGAAGGTGCCCGTCTAATAGAGGCGCAGTGCTCGAAGAATGTCTTGTTCGAATGAGGAACGAAATCATTGTAAAAACAATGTTTATTTTGATTGTGAGGCTATTTGCCTGAAAATATGATTATGTCCCCTGTGCGGCCGTTTATATATATGTATATATAAATATGTAATCCGAAAGTTAGCAGTCGTTGGCTTCAGCCCCCACGCATAGAATGCGGGGGTGTTCGCGAAAAATACGCTTAATCACACTTGATCCAACGTCTTGGTCCATGAAGGAGGTGATCGCACGTCGAACTAGGCAACCGGACTATATAGTTGTAACAACTTTGCTTAGCCGCAGGAGTCTAATGTTGGGGCTACTATGTAGCCCCTGGTACTTTCGCATGCATCCGAATACAGGCGCGTATGTACATGGCCGGGAAATGGCCCTTCGTTAATGCGGAGAAATCCTAAAGATTCCGGTGAGTCTTCGAATGGTTGAACAGTCTCTCGCTGCATCATGACAGTCAGTTTTTGGCTTTCTCTACTAAGGTGCTCATCCGAAATAACCAGGGCACAATCGCAGTAGTTCTCCTTTGGCCACCTTAGCCGATAATAACGGAATGTAAGGCGGCAAACCCAGGAGCCGTGCAAACCCAACATTTGACCAAAGACATGATTTGGAGCTGATGCATATAAGGCCTAACTCGTGACGCCGAACACTCCCGAAGGTATTCGGACTTTATAATAGATGATGGGCTCAAGAATGCCTATTCATTATAAACGCTGTGTTTCCATGTACGTGCGTTAATCTGTCGTGGCGAAATGCCAAAAAACGGCAGTATCCTCTGTGGGTATGGAACCCATGGGATGGTTAAACAACAAGAGGCAATAGAAAAGCTTTACACAGGGGCTTAATCTAAAAAGAAACCTGTTGAACGGGGCCCTGCTGCACGTCTGCTTCTTTGTCTCCGTTGTGCCGTATCCTGGAAGGGTATCGCGCGAACATTGTATATGGAAAGAAGAAAACTCATAGGAGGTTACAACGTTAGTTGCGATAGATAGTAAAAGTGTAAGCTGCTGGCCTGCCAATAAGCTTGAGCCAAGTGTGGGGCTTTATTAGATAGTTATAGCCCCTGGTATCCACTATGAGATTACATATACGGTGCCCTGGTTCGATCTGGGCTACCGGACTCGTCTAACTGTGTCCATGGTCTTAACGACCGGTCATATTTTATTTTGATGTTGGAGGTCGCTTATAGTCCGGCTGTGAGGGTCGTCGCGTGTTCCTCTGCGCGTGACAAGCGCTCTGTTATGCCGCTGATGGTGATGACGCCACGTGGACCGGGCATCTTAAGTGTAAGGTAGCCATAGTGCGGCAATGCATTGAAGCGGGCGAAGGCCGTTCTTCCGAGTACTGCGTGATAGTCACTTTGAAAGGGTGCGATGATGAAGAGTAATCCTTTGCTTCTGGAGTTGCCTGGAGAGCTGAATGTTACCTCCAGTATGACGGAGCCCCTGCTGTAGGCTTCAACGCCTGGTATCACCCCTTCGAAGGTGGTGTTGCTTTGGCTAATTCTGGATGGGTTTATCCCCATCCCGTGGATAGTGTCCTCGTATATTAAATTGAGACTACTGCCGCCGTCCATGAGGACCCGGGTGGGATGGTATCCGTCGATCATTAGGTCAAGCACCAAGGCCTCTGATCCGGCACGCTGAATACTAGTCCGGTTGTCCAAAGGATCGAAAGTGATCGGATAAGACATCCAGTAGTTAGGTGTGGGTGTGATGGGCTCTATATCATGCGTGTCTCTATGCGCGCGTTCGTGCCCTCTCCTGGATGTATGAGTCGCGTGGATCATGTTTACTGTTTTAACCTCTGGAGGGAATTTTTTCTATCCTGCAGTGTTCGGCTGGCGAGGTTCATCCTCATCCTCACTTGGAGTTTCCCTTCCCTTGTGTTCGGCATTCAATTTGCCAGCCTGCTTGAAGACCCAACATTCTCTGTGCGTGTGGTTTGCAGGCTTGTCAGGGGTGCCATGGATTTGGCACAATCTGTCTAGGACTCTATTCAGCCCGGACGGTCCCTATTTACTGCCTTTAGATGGCTTATTTTGCTGATTAGGTCGAGAGCCCCTGAATCCGGCATTAACCGTCGTGTTATCCGGGCTCTCTTCCTTGTTTTGGCGTTTGTTTTTATGACGCCGCGGCTTCCCATTGCCATCCCTTATTTCGGATGTGCTGGGGTCGCTGGTGCCTTTACGGGCTAGCCAGCTATCTTCGCCCGTGCAAAAGTGGGTCATAAGGCTTGTTAGGGCTGCCATTGTCCTTGGCTTTTCTTGGCCGAGGTGTCTGGCGAGCCACTCGTCGCGGATGCCATGTCTGAATGCCGCTAAGGCTTCGGCATCCGGACAATCGACAATTTGATTCTTCTTAGTGAGGAATCTATTCCAAAGCTTGTGGGCGGACTCTCCGGGTTGTTGGATTATGTGACTTAAATCGTCAGCATCCGGAGGCTGGACATAAGTCCCTTGAAAATTCGCCCTGAAAGCGTCGTCGAGTTCCTCCCAACTCCCAATTGAATTTTCGAGGAGGCTTTTCAACCAGTGTCTAGCTGGCCCCTTTAGTTTGAGGGGAAGGTATTTGATGGCGTGGAGATCATCCCCACGAGCCATATGTATATGTAGGATAAAGTCCTCAATCCAGACCCCTGGGTCTGTCGTTCCGTCGTATGCCTCTATGTTCACAGGTTTAAAGCCCGGTGGGAATTCGTGGTCCAGTACCTCTTCGGTGAAGCACAGGGGGTGAGCAGCCCCTCTGTATCTGGATGTGCTGTGGCATGCCGTCGGCTGTTGTTGTGTCCGGTGTTTATTCCGAACTGGTATTTGATCGGCATAATCGTTTTGATGACTACAATCCCTTGCCGGAGTGTGTCCTTTAGATCCATAGATGGACCTAGCTGCGCCAACTTTCTTATCTAGGTGCTCACGTAAGTTGTGTGCGGCGTCTGTAGCTGCTTTGTTGTGGTTATGGAGGTTACTTTTTGGTGGAACGGCCTCGTCATCGAATTCTGGCAGTAGCTTGCGTTTTGGGTAGCTTTTTGTATGGTGATCGTCGCCATATCTTTCTTTAGTGTCTAGCACTTTGTTCCATCTGCGGTTGAGCATTTCCTGTGCGGCTTTAAGCTGTTGCTTCTGCTTCTTCAGACTTCTAGCTGTGGCCATAAGCTTCCTGTGGAGGTTTTCTCGTTCCACGCGTTCTTCCGGGATGGTGAATGCATCATCATCCGGACTGTCTTCTTGTCCTGGGCCGGTTTGACGAACTCGTCCCTTTGGATCATTTTCTTCGGGCGTCTGCTCCGAACTGTGTTCGGCGTGACCTGGTTTGTCCTGCTCCATCGCTGGTTTCGTATGGTCGTTGTTGCCTTCGGGGTTAACCGGAGTATCGATCCTTCTAGCGCTCTTGCTGATATTTTTATTGTTGCTAGACTTGGAACGGTGTTTGCGCCGTCGCTTTGGTTTTTTCCGGGGGGTTTTATCTTCCGGATAGTCACCGTCGTCCTCCTTGGGCGTATCCACCATGTATATGTCATGTGACAAGGCTGTCGGGGAAACTGATCCACGAACACCTATGGGACCGGCGAACCGAGCCCCTTTCGGTTCGGCGGGGGGCGGAGATCGCACGAAGAGCGGATCGAGGCGAAGCACACGAGCAGTTTACCCAGCTTCGGAGCTCTCCGGAGAGATAACACTCCTACTGCTGCATGTCTGAGTGTATTGAGTTCTTGCTCGGGAGCGCTGAGTGCTACAGTACACACTAGCTGCTAACGAGACCGAGCGTGAGTGTTTTTCTGTCCTCGAACCCCCTCTACGTTGCGCATGGGCCTCCTTTTATATGCTAAAGGGGTCTCCGACAGGTGGCAACGTAGACAAGGGTAAAAATGGAAAAGGAATTGCGGTTGGTACAACTACCTGTACAGTGTATCATACCTAACCCTGACGGCAGGGGACAAAGGCATTAAATGCCCGTCTACGTCGCCCAAATAGTGCAAAAAGGGACCGTCAGGGACGCCACCGCTCGCCACGATGGCAATCTTGTCAGCGTCGCTTGCCACCGCGCACCGCTGGCTGCACAGCCTCTTGCCACGTGCGCCTGGAAAGGCCCCAGGGCGACACGTTGGTGGATGTGCTGGAGCGCGGGTACAAAGTGGTAGCTTGCCGCGGCAAGCGCCTTGCCGCGGTCGTTGTCTTGTCGCGTCCGGAAGCTTGTCACTCACCGGGCCTCGCCGGGACGCGTGGCACGTCGCGGCAAGTTCCTTGAGATGCCTTGGTTGGCCTTCCCGGCAAGCTCCTCTTGCCGGGGCCTTTTCTCCTTGGCTTGAATACTTTGTTCTTGAATGGCTCCAAAGGAACCACGGAGGACCTTGGTGGTCACCCGGCAAGCCTTGCCGCGGGGTGCTGCAACTGCCCGTGCACAAGTTCGGGATACTAGGGTACCCCTACTCTAGTACACCGACAGGAGCCCCCGAGCCTGGGCCACACACGGTGCCGAGCGCTGTTGGGCCAGGCGCAAAACAGGGCACGGGCACGCGCGGCCTGGTTTACGCCGTATCTTACTCCGTATCCACCGCGCCTTCCCCGAACGGCACACGTCGAATGCGGCGTCGTGGGAGAGATCATGGGTGGTTTCTTTATTCGGAAAGACGGAACGCCCGTCCCCTTCCTCTTTATAAGCAGGGGAAACAAGGGCAGTTCGCCCATCTCGCCGGTTGCTACTCCAATCTCAGAAATCTCCGCCGCTCCCCCCTTCTTCCCAAAGCTGAAAGAGAGCAGCGCTCCGCCCCCCATCGCCACCAGCATCACCAACGCCGCCGATCTCCCCCACCACCTTCGCCATGGCTCCGAAAGCCGACAAGGGGAAGGTCGTGAAGTCGGCCGAGGCGCAGCGGCTCGCGGCGCTGCGAAAGGAGCGGGCAATCTTCCCCCCAGCTCGCCGCGAAGGAGCTGAGGGAGTACTACTACCTCTTCTGGTCGACGGAGACGCAAGCGCATCCGCGTACGAAGGTACTCCCAGCTGCCGCTTCGGAACTGGCTCCGAATGGATACCCTTTCTTCGCGCTGTTCTTCTACTGCGGGCTCTGCCCGCCTTTCTCTGAATTTTTCTGCGATATCATGAACACCTATGGGTCCCGCCTCCTTGACTTCACCCCCAATGCCGTTCTGACCATGGCAGTTTTCGCACATCTCTGCGAAAACTTTGTCGGAGTCCATCCAAATGTAGCTCTTTTTCGCCACTTCTTTATGCCCCGAGTTGAGAGAGGGGATCCTTTATCCGACGGAATTGCCTGGATCTCGAGAGCTGACAAGAAGGAAGCTTATCTGGAGGGAGAGCTCCGCAGCAAGTGGGAGGAATGGAGAGCAGAATGGTGCTGGATTGTCGAGGAGAACCCGCAGCCATTTACCGCCCAGCGCCAAGCCCCAATAGCGCGCGGCCAAAGATTGGAGCAACATGGCCCCGGAAGACGATAGGCTGAAGATTGCTGTCACCCAGATCCTACGTCTCAGGCTTGCCGGGCTCACCGTAGGCGCCGTTGGCGCGGATTTTCTTCGCCGCCGCATCGCCCCCCTGCAGGAGAGGAGGAGACCCGCCTGGGAGTTCCAGAACGCGGCGGATATCATGAGGCTGCGCCCGGGCCTCAACTTCGACTTCACTGTCCTGGAACTGGACGCGGTGATCCTGGAACTGTTCAAGCGCGATCCTCAGCATCCCGAAGCGTTCATGTTGCCGAGGGGTGTCGTTCCGCTGTGCAACAACTCCTTGCTCGACCGCATCCGTGCAATGATGCCGCTGTGCGATTCGCATGGAATTGTCCCAACTTGGCAAGAGCCTACAGACGACGTCGTGCGGGATTTCTTTGACGGCTTGGTAGAAGTGCCGGTCCGCTCCGATGAACAGAAGAGCCTTACTCGCGACACCACCGATGCGGAGATGCAGCGCATCGCCACTAGGCTGGAAGAGGCGGCGGCAGCAGCTGCCACGGGCGAGTTTGGATTCACCATGGAGGAGGCAGAGGCAGCAGAGGCGGCAAGCCTTGCCGAGCGAGAGGAGCTTGTCGGCGAGGGAGAGCTTGTCGGGCCTGAAGCTGAGTCGAGCGAGCCCGGTGAGGGAGAGCTTGTCGGGCCCGAACCTTCAGACAGCTCGCCGCAAGCGGAGCCCCCAGCTCCGCCAAGAAGGCGTCTCCGCAAGGCCGTGGACGTAGCGGGGCGGCAGACAAGTCAACAGCCACCGTGCCGCGCGACACGCTCTACCGCGGCAAGCACTGTTGCCACGGGAGCGCCTCACGCCGCTGCGGCAACTGGAGCGGGGTCTTCCCGGTCCACCGCTACTGCTCCTGCCAAGCGGACAAGGGAACCTACTCCTCCGCCTCGTCGCACCGGAGGCGAGCCGGACTTCGATCTCTCCGCGCTCAGCTCCGACGAGGAAGAAGAAGAGTAAGATTCTTTGCTGTACTTGTAGTTCTTCAATTCTTGCTGTTTTGTCTTGTATCTGATTTGCTTTACTCCGAACCCATTCCTTTTCAGGACTCTGGCCCAGAGAGCGGCGAAGAGAGCCAAGGTCCCGGTGATTGTCATCGAGGACGAACCCACCGCGACAGCAGGGGGCGTGTCCGAGACCACCTTGCCGGACCCGACAACTTTTCCCCAAAGCAGCCCCCAGCGCAGCCCCCAGCGTAAGTATATGGTTTACTTCCTGCTATCAGGCGCGCATGGGTGCCCTTTCTTTGCCGATATCTAACTGTTGGTTTGTGTAGGAGCAGAGCAGTCTCACCAGGAGTGCTCGGAAGCCGCTCCCGAAATGCCATCTGCTTCGACTACACCGCCAAGGGAGGATTCCCCGGCAAGGGAGCATTCTCCGGCAAGGGAGAATTCTCCGGCAAGGGACAGTTCTCCGGCAAGGGACAGCACTGGCGACCCCCCGGTGGTTGAGACCATGACTGCAGATCCTAGTACAGGTAATCCTCTTGCTTGAAAACTTCCCTTGGGTTCTTCTTCTTCTGATTTTCTTTTTGGATATTTGCTTGACTTTTCTCCTTTTTCTGTTCGTCAGATCCATCTGCCACGGAGCCGATGGAAATCGAGGTCGCCGGCGAGGAGAACGCGCGCAGCAATACCGATGATGCCGTTACCATCAAAGGAGAAGTCGGCGCTGATGATCCCGCCGGCGAAGAGGCCGCCAAAGCTGCCGCCGCAGAAGCTGGCGAGGGATCCGGCGATCGCACTGACAGCCCCGAGGCCGCAGGAGCGTCAGGCGCTACGCCGACCGCCGATCCCTCCGCCGCTGCTGCAGCGCCAGGCTCCGAAGAGCCCCAGCCCGACGCCTATTTGAAGGCCGGCGACGGCATCTTCATCAAGCTCCCCTGGGCGTCAAGCTCCAGGGCGCCGGTCGAAGGAGAGATCTTGGATGGAGAGGTGATTGCCTTCGCTGGGCTGACGCTGGTCGACGCGCCAAGCAGCAGCAGCGACGAGCCCGAGGAGGAGCGGCTGCTGCGGAAGTTGTTGTCGCTTTACCACGCCCAACAGGCCAAGCTGGAATCCCGAGAAGCGCTTGTCGCGAAGGCGGGAGTGGACATCGAGAAGCGCGCGGAGGAGCTCCGGGGTCTCAGGCAGGAAGCTCTCCGGTCCCTGGCAGAGGAGCGGGAGCAAGTCACCGAGGAGCGGAAAGCCTTCCTCCTTAAGAAGGCTGAAGTTGAAGAGCAACAGCGGCTCGTTGCCGAGAAGCTATTTGCGCAGGAAGGCGAGTTGGCGCAGCGCAAGGTCAACCTTGACAGCCACGAGGAGGAGCTTGCCGCGCGCGAGCAAACATTTGGCGGGGCTCTCAAGGAAGCAGAGGATGCAGCCGCAGCTGCCGAGGCCGCCAAGAAGGAGCTGGAGACGAGGATGGCGTAGCTGGAGGCCGATCTCAAGGCGAGCGGCGAGGAGCTTGCTGCGCTCAAGCGTGAGCGCGAGAAGGACGCCACCGCTCATGGCGAGCTGCAGGGTCGTCTCGCTGAGAGGAGCAAAGAGCTTAGCGCCACCAAGGACTCCAACACAGATCTTGAGTTGAAGCTGGTTACTTTGACTCAGACGCTGGACAGCGCCAGGGAGCGGGAGGTGGCCTTGACGGAGAAGATCAAGGCCGACGAGGCGCTGCTGGCGAGTGCTGCCGCTGCCCAGAACACTTTTAGGGAGAATGTGGAGCACTGGACGGAGGGTCTCGTGGATGTTGCCGCAGCCATCGACAGGGAGCTGGCGCAGCTGGGGATGGAGGATCTCGGGTACTCCTCCGATGAGCACCTCCAACCCAGCGCCAAGCTCAGCTTGTTCTTCAAAGGCGTGGCGACGGCCCTCCAGCGACTCCGGGAGAAGATCCCAAAGCAGTTGGCCGACGAGTCGCGCAAGATCTGCGTGGGAGCTCTTTAAAAGGTGCTGGTGAAGGTGGCCTTCCGCAACCCAGGCCTCAATCTCACCAACGTCCTCAGGTCCCTGCCGCCGGATGCTGATCTGGAAGCGCTCAAGGCCCTTGTCGCACCCATTGTGGACAAGGTGAGCGGGATCAAGAGGGTTGAGGGCGATCGCGTAGATTAGGCCGCCCGTTTTCTCTTATTCTTTGTCGCTGCTGGTCATGTCATGAGAACGATCTGTTAGAGCTGCGACAAGCTATCTTGTAATATAACTCTATTTTGGGTAGAGATTGCTGTGTTATTTCCTTTACTTGATTCCTTCCTTTGTATGTTTTTGCCCTACGCTTTTAGGGAACTTGTCAGCGCAGGCACCTTAGCCGTGAGCTCTGAGTGCGGGACGTCAGCAGCCTGCTGGCGGTGCCGCTACCGACAAGAAACCTTGTCGCAACTAGTCGCAGCTCACTTAAGTTGTTGAGCGGACTCGAAACAAAGTAAGGGCGCAACTAGCTACGAGTTGGTTCCTCCGCACACAGGTTTTCCATACAAAGTACGGTCGTTCGAGGAAGATAACTTAAAAATTTTAAAACTGATTGCTCAAACTTTAGCAACATTGCTTTTCTGTCGTTTGCTTCCCGGTAAGGCGAAACTTCCTCGAACGACGCTTGTTCCACGCCATTATCTTCTCCTTTCCCCCCGGCAAACTTGTGGGCGAGGGAACCTTCCTTTCTTTGAGAAAGAGAAAGAAGAGAAAATAAAGATATGGAGCCTTATGGCTCGTTATTGCTTACCGGGGGTAGGTGCTGCACAAAGTGTCAGATAACGCATGCAAAAAAAAGGTAGAAAGCATGAAATTGACAAGATGTGCGGAGCACATGAGCTTTACTTATGCACGGGGTCTGCACCCGGCTTCGTACAAAGGATTACATGCAACATCGGCAAGACTTGTACAAAAGGTGGTTGCCGGAACAAGTTCCGGCAACCGCGCCTTACGGGTAAACCTTACGAAGATGCTCAATGTTCCAGGAGTTGCTCACCGAAATGCCATCTTCGGTCTCAAGGCGGACAGCGCCAGGCCTAGTGACTCGTTTCACCCGGTAAGGGCCTTCCCACTTCGGCGTCAACTTGTTGGAATTCTTGGCGGACTGAACACGCCGAAGAACAAGGTCGCCTTCCTCGAGACTTCTGGCATTAACTTTGCGGCTATGGTAGCGGCGCAAAGCTTGCTGGTATCAAGCAGCTCGTACAGCGGCCTGAAGACGGTCCTCCTAAGGAGCAGCGCGTCATCTTGTCGCAACTGCTCTTGCTCAAGCTCATCATAAGCGAGCACTCGAGGTGACCCGTATACGAGTTCCGTGGGGAGAACTGCCTCTGCTCCATAGACTAGAGCGAAAGGTGTCTGGCCAGTGGCTCGATTTGGCGTCGTCCTGATCGACCAAAGAACCACCGGCAGCTCCTCAATCCAGTTCTTTCCGCACTTGCGTAGCCTGTCGAAAGTCCTGGTCTTGAGCCCGCGTAGCACTTCAGCATTCGCCCTCTCCGCTTGACCGTTACTTCTCGGATGAGCAACAGAAGCGAAGCAGACCTTGGCGCCAAGATCTTGGACGTACTGCATGAAGGTGCGGCTCGTGAATTGCGTGCCGTTGTCGGTAATGATCCTGTTAGGGATCCCAAAGCGGCAAACAATCGACCTGAAGAACTTGACTACTGACTGTGCTGTCACCTTCCTCACTGCTTCCACTTCCAGCCACTTTGTGAACTTGTCGATTGCAACGTACAAGTACTCAAAGCCCCCGACAGCTCGGGGAAAGGGGCCGAGGATGTCGAGCCCCCAAACCGAAAATGGCTAGGATAAAGGGATTGTCTGGAGAGCTTGAGCTGGCTGGTGTATCTGCTTGGAATGGAACTGGCATGCTTCACACTTGGTTACTTGTGCAGTTGCATCCTGGAGGGCCGTCGGCCAAAAGAAACCTTGCCGGAATGCTTTGCCGGCAAGTGCTCTTGCGCCAATGTGGTGACCACATATGCCTCCATGTATCTCTGCCAACAGCTCTTGTCCGTCTTCCCGGTGAATACACTTCAATTTCACACCGTTGAGTCTTCTTCTGTACAGTGTGTTGTCGACAGACTTGTACATACTTGACTGCCGGGCTACTCTTTCCGCTTCTTCTTGCTCTTCGGGAAGTTCTCCTGTCTGAAGGAAACGGACAATCTGCTGTGCCCATGCTGGAGCTTGCGGCTCGACAACAAGGACTAAAGGCACATCTGCTGCTGCAGGAACATCCGCTTCTATGGTGAGAACCTGCGGCTCAGCCGGAGCTTGACGGTCCCCGGCAAGCTTGCCAAAGCAAAACTTGTCGGGAGCGTCTACTTCAACGGAACAAACCCTAGGGCTTGCCGGAGCAGACTGCTCCTCGGCACCCTTGGTGTTGATCTTGAGGACCTTCTTGGCGGCGGCTTCGGGGAGCTCTGCCGAAAAATAGTCACCAGAAATCAACTTCCTCTTCTTGCTCTGTCCAGTTGATGGCGTTACAGACGGTTGAGTCAGCTTGAGCACAAAGATCCCTGGTTCCACAGGTAACTTAAGTGCGGCGCACTTTGACAGGCCATCGGCAATGTCGTTCTGAGCTCTTGGAACATGTTCCATCTGTAGGCCGTCAAAGTGCTCTTCTAGCTTTCTCACTTCATCAACGTAAGCTTCCATCAACGGACTCTGATAATTCTTGTTCACTTGGCGGACGACAAGCTGTGAGTCACCCCTGACAATGAGCTTCTTGATCCCAAGGTCTGCTGCGATCCTGAGACCGGCAAGCAAACCTTCATACTCTGCGGTATTGTTTGTTGCTTGCTCCTTGGGAAAGTGCATCTGGACTACGTACTTGAGGTGCTCTCCGGTGGGTGCAACAAGTAGCACGCCCGCACCGGCGCCTTGCAGCGAGAAGGCACCATCAAAGTACATCAGCCACTCTTTGCTTGCTTCCTTGACGGGGATGCTCGTTTCTGGAATTTCTTCATCTTGTGTTGGCGTCCATTCTGCTATGAACTCCGCCAATGCTCAGCTTTGGATAGTTGAAGTGCTCTCAAACTTGAGGCCAAAGCTTGACAGTTCCAGTACCCACTCGACAATTCTGCCTGTTGCTTCTGGATTTTGCAGTATCCTCTTCAGCGGAAAACGAGTGACGACTGTGATCTCATGTGCTTGGAAGTAATGGCGCAGCTTTCTCGAGGCCATGAGAAGGCCGAAAAGCAATTTCTACACACCAGAGTACCTTGACCTGGCCCCCTGCAGAAGGGAACTGACAAAGTAGACTGGGCGCTGCACCATTCTTTTCTGCATCTTCTCACGCGCCTGCGCAGATCCATCTTTGTCGGGACCAGAGCTTGCCGGTGAAGTCCCCTGCTTGTCGCTGGATGCATCTGCTGTGGTTGCTGGCTCATCATCCGCCTCCCTTTCCGCTACTAACGCAACACTAACCACTTGATTGGTTGCCGCTATATATAGCAGCAACTTCTCTTGTGGCTTAGGTGCGACAAGTGTTGGAGTGGAGGACAGGTATCTCTTTAAGTCCTACAGTGCAGCCTCCGCTTCCGGAGTCCGTTTCATTGGACCTGCCTTTTTCAATATTTTGAAAAATGGCAGGGCGCGCTCAGCAGACCTAGAGATAAACCTGCTGAGAGCAGCTATGCAACCGGCAAGTCTTCGTACATCCTTGACGCGCTTTGGTGCTTCAATCTGCTCAATGGCCTTGATCTTGTCGGGATTGGCTTCAATTCCCTGCTGAGACACGAAGAACCCGAGAAGCTTGCCGGAGGGGACTCCAAACACACACTTCTCGGGGTTAAGCTTGAGGTTGATCTTGCGCAGATTTGCAAAGGTTTCGTCTAAATCTTGAATCAGAGTCGCCTTGTCCTTGCTCTTGACCACTATGTCATCCATGTAGGCTTCCACATTTCTGTGTATTTGCGGCTCAAAAGCGTCATGGACTACCCTTGCAAATGTTGAACCCGCATTCTTTAAACCGAAAGGCATCCGTACGAAACAGTATGTGCCACATGGGGTGATGAATGCGGTCTTCTCCTCATCCTCTTCTGCCATGAAGATCTGATGGTATCCTGAGTATGCATCAAGAAATGAAAGCAAGTCACATCCGGCCGTGGAGTCAACAATCTGGTCGATGCGCGGCAAGGGAAATGGGTCTTTGGGACAAGCTTTATTGACATCGGTAAAGTCGATACAAAGCCTCCATTTCCCGTTTGCCTTGCACACGACAACAGGGTTGGCCAACCACGTAGGATAGAGCACTCCTCTGACAAGTCCTGCTGCTTCCAATTTCTTGATTTCTTCTGTGATGAATTCTTGGCGCTCCACTGCCTGTTTCCTGACTTTCTGCTTGACGGGCCGCGCATGAGGACAGACGGCAAGATGGTGCTCGATTACTTTCCTGGGAACACCGGGGATGTCAAATGGTTGCCACGCAAATACGTCGACGTTCGCCCGCAGGAAAGCAACGAGCGCACTTTCCTATTTAGGGTCGAGAGTGGCACTGATGGTGAAGGTACCACCAGTGCCATCCTCCTTGGCGGACACCTTCTTGGTCTCTGGTGGAGCTGCCATTGTCTTCTTACACTTGCCGGTGGAGCTCGATGGTGCGTCCTCGACGGTAGCGCAGCACTCCGAAGAGGTGCGCTTGCTGCAGTGGGCATCAGAACTCTTGCCGGACTTGGTCTTCTTCTTCGCCCCGGGAGCTTCAACGGCAAGTGACTTGCGATCTGTTGCGGCTGCTGCTTCCCAGTAGATCTTGTCAGCGCAGATAAGAGCATCCTTTTTGTTGCCAGGGACAGAGATGACACTTATTGGGCCTGGCATCTTCAGCATGTTGTATGCATAGTGAGAGGCTGCCATGAATTTGGCGAGTGCTGGACGGCCGAGTATCCCATTGTAAGGTAATGGAAAGTCAGCAACGTCAAAAGTGACCCTCTCAGTCCTGAAGTTCAACTTGCTGCCAAATGTCACCGACAACGTGATCTTTCCCTTCGGCTTGCTCCTTCCCGGATTGATGCCTTGGAATGTGCCGGTCTCTTCGAGCTCGCCATCAGGGATCTGGAGTTTCTGGAGTACCGCGGAGGAGATCAGGTTCAAGCCGGCCCCGCCGTCAACTAGCATCTTAGTGACCTTGAGGTTGCGGATAGTTGGTGAAACCAACATTGGCAAGCACCCGACCGCAGTTATGCGATCAGGGTGGTCCTCAATATCAAAGATGATAGGTGTGCTGGACCATTTCAGAGGCTTGCGTGACTCGACGGGTGGTTCTGCCGCATTGATTTCCCGCACCCACTGCTTGAGCTGGCGGTGTGAAGTATGCAGAGAAGCACCACCGTCAACGCACAGGACCTCTGTGGCTTTCTGAAACTCCTGCTCATCGGTCTCGTCATCATCCATATCTTCATCGTTGTCATCATCTTCATCCTTGTCGCGGCCGCGGGGAGGTCTGTCTCCTTGCCGCTGCTTGGCCTTGCCGCGGCGTCCTCCTCGGCCGGGGCATTTCTTGCCGGCTCCTCCAGCACCTTCCCGGGCTTTCTCCTTGTCGCGTCGCTTGTATTCAGCCTTTTGCTGCTCGACAAGCTGCTCGACCTTCTTGCAGCTCCGGAGGTCATGGCCCTTGGTGCGGTGGATCTTGCAGTACTGCTTGTTGGTGCCGTCCTGCTTGTTGGCGACCGCCACAGCCTGGTAGTTGGTGCCTGCAGCAATCTCCTTGCCGGAGCTACCAGCTTTGGCTTTCTTGGCGCCACCTCCGTTGCCGGACTGCTCAACGACTAGCACATCTTTGCCTTTCTTCTTCCTATTGTTCCGCCGCCGGTTTTTCTTTGCCGGGGCAGCCTCCTCACCATCAGATCCTCCTGCTTCTGTATTCTCTCCGGGGAGTTTCCTCCCTTCCTCAGCACGTGCACACTTGTCGGCCAGGGCATATAGCTCACTGACGTCTCTGATCTTGCACATCGCCATCTCCTCCCGCATCCTGCGGTTTTGCACGTTTTGATGGAACGCACTGATTACCGCGGCAGGGTGGACATCTGGGATGTTGTGCTGTACGCGGCTGAATCTCTGAATGTACTTGCGCAGGTCGCTCTCTTGGCCATGAGGCTTGTGGCCGCTTGTAAAGGCGCCGACAAACTGATGGCATAGGTCTGCCCAGGAGGATATGGAGTTGTCCGGCAAGTGCATGGGCCAGGATTTGACATTGGGCTTGAGCACCAGCGGGAAGTAGTTGGCCAGGATCTTGTCGTCCCGCCCCCCGGTAGCTTGCACCGCGATGGTGTAGATGCTGAGGAACTCCGACGGATGCGACTTGCCGTCGTACTTCTCTGGTACGTTTGGCTTGAAATTCTTCGTGCTGGGCCACTGGACTTGCCGCAGCTCACGAGTGAACGCAGGGCAACCTACCGCGTACAACAAGTCGCCTGGTTCCCCTGGTGCATGCATGTCGACAGAGGGCCCAGCACGCTGGTCCGATTGACGCCACGCTTCTCTTCGGCGCTCGATGCGAGTTCGAGCGTCTTCTTGCTGTTGTTCGTGAAGAACTTGGCGCTGATCGCGACGAGCTCGTGGATCTGATGATGCGGTGGAGTCGCTGTCAAGGTGGATCCGGCGAGTCGGCGATCTTGGCCTTCGGGGTGGAGAGTGCATGGTGGTTGCACCCCCACCGGTTTCGTCGCCATCAGCTCGTGCCTGGCAGTCCTGCCGCGGCAGCGATGTACTCGGCTGCCGCGGAGTGTCGCCGTTGGTGAAGCCGATGAGACTCTGAATGGTGGCCCTCCATTGATTGATCTTGTCTGCCGTTGGAGGGTAATCCAGGAGCAGTTGAGCTCGCGCCAAAGCTTCTGCCGGAGTGGTGGGCGGTAGTGGCGAACGGTGCGAGGAGCGGGATATGCTCGGACTTCTAACTATGTTAGAAGGAGCAGTATCCCGTCCAGGTGACCGTGTCTCGCTCGTGCCAGCATGTTGGCGTGCATGCTGGTCTTGAGCACCCCGAGATCCACCAGCTCGATCTTGGTCCAACAAACGTATGGCACTGCGAATACCATGACGCTGTCAGTCCTGCGCCTCCTGAGATGGGCGAGGTGCATGTACGGACGCCAAGGTCTGCGCAGCCTTGTCCTTGGACCTGGCAGCACCGTGGGCTCCCTCGTCGATGCCCGTTCTTCCGCCGGCGTCTACCCCACCACTCGTTTGCTTCGGTGGTGGTGGGATCGACGTGGACGGAGCAGCTGCCGCCGAAGCCTTCTTCTTCGGTGGCATGTCGATGAAGAAGATGAAGATCTAGCTCGTGTGAATGCCGGATCAGGTTCACACAACCTCGACGCCCCCTACCTGGCGCGCCAAAGATGTCGGGGAAACTGATCCACGAACACCTATGGGACCGGCGGACCGAGCCCCTTTCGGTTCGGCGGGGGGCGGAGATCGCACAAAGAGCGGATCGAGGCGAAGCACACGAGCAGTTTACCCAGCTTCGGAGCTCTCCGGAGAGATAACACTCCTACTGCTGCATGTCTGAGTGTATTGAGTTCTTGCTCGGGAGCGCTGAGTGCTATAGTACACACTAGCTGCTAACGAGACCGAGCGTGAGTGTTTTTCTGTCCTCGAACCCCCTCTACGTTGCGCATGGGCCTCCTTTTATATGCTAAAGGGGTCTCCGACAGGTGGCAACGTAGACAAGGGTAAAAATGGAAAAGGAATTGCGGTTGGTACAACTACCTGTACAGTGTATCATACCTAACCCTGACGGCAGGGGACAGAGGCATTAAATGCCCGTCTACGTCGCCCAAATAGTGCAAAAAGGGACCGTCAGGGACGCCACCGCTCGCCACGATGGCAATCTTGTCAGCGTCGCTTGCCACCGCGCACCGCTGGCTGCATAGCCTCTTGCCACGCGCGCCTGGAAAGGCCCCAGGGCGACACGTTGGTGGATGTGCTGGAGCGTGGGTACAGAGTGGTAGCTTGCCGCGGCAAGCGCCTTGCCGCGGTCGTTGTCTTGTCGCGTCCGGAAGCTTGTCGCTCACCGGGCCTCGCCGGGACGCGTGGCGCGTCGCGGCAAGTTCCTTGAGATGCGTTGGTTGGCCTTCCCGGCAAGCTCCTCTTGTCGGGGCCTTGTCTCCTTGGCTTGAATACTTTGTTCTTGAATGGCTCCAAAGGAACCACGGAGGACCTTGGCGGTCACCCGGCAAGCCTTGCCGCGGGGTGCTGCAACTACCCGTGCACAAGTTCGGGATACTAGGGTACCCCTACTCTAGTACACCGACAAAGGCAGAAGTCCGGTACCCCATAGATTCTGAATCTTCTCCTGCATCATCGTCCATACCGTCGATGCCTTCAGAGTCGAAGTCAAGCACGTTGGTTAAATCATCAACCGTGGCTATGTACTGGGTGGTGGGTGGGTAACGAATTTCTTCATCGCCTGCTTCCCACTCGAGCCGGACATAGTTCAGCCCAGAATTTTCTGACAAATAGAGAGCTTTTAACAAATTCAGCATGTCGCCGAAGGGCGAGTGCTGGAAGATATCCGCAACGGTGAATTCCGCTACCGGAGCCCAACCTAGCTCGACCGGCTCGGGAACGCGCGGACTGGAACCTACAACCGGATACGAATCCGGGGGTCCGGAGTCACAGGCCTTCCCAAAAGTGGGGCATGTGTTCGGCTCCATCACCGATGAGGGTATGGCCTGCGGGGCGGGGTCCAACCCTCCGTCCTTAGGCAACGCAACCTGCCCCGTATTTAGATCCGAGGCTTATGCCAGGGTGATATCATGCGCATTGTCTGACCGGCATCATGACTGTTCGGCGCTCCTGGCGCGACCTGCTCCAGATGGCCAAGTGAATTGGTCCATCGTGCGAAGCCGCCGAACACGAAGATCCGTCCGGGGAGGAAAGTCTCACCTTGGACAGCGTCGTTGACGATGATTGAATGGGCCATCGAGCCTTGCAGTGATGTCACAGAGGAACTCTCAATGGAAGCACCAATGTCGGTGTCAAAACCGGCGGATCTCGGGTAGGGGGTCCCAATCTGTGCGTCAAGGCTGATGGTAACAGGAAGCAAGGGACACAGATGTTTACCCAGGTTCGGGCCCTCTCGATGGAGGTAAAACCCTACTTCCTGCTTGATTAATATTGATGATATGGATAGTACAAGAGTAGATCTACCATGAGATCGTAGAGGCTAAACCCTAAGAGCTAGCCTATGATGGTATGATTCTAATTGTGATCGGCCTTCTAAGGACCAACCTCTCCGGTTTATATAGACACCGGAGAGGGCTAGGGTTTACATGGAGTCTGTTATAAGAAAGGAAACACAATATCCGGATCGCCAAGCTTGCCTTCCACGCAAAGGAGAGTCCCATCCGGACACGGGCCAAAGTCTTGAGTCTTGTATCTTCACGCTTCAATAGTCCGGACGTTGTACACAGTCCGGCTGTCCGGATACCCCCTAATCCAGGACTCCCTCAGCGGGCGCCAACGGGCGCAAGAGAGGGCAGTTTCCTCTTTGGTGTTAAGGAGGCAAGGACGTATGCGGGTTCCCAAGGAATCCCCCAAAGGTTTCCATTCAGGTGCAACAAGACCAAGTCCGCTGGCTCGGCATGACGGAGGTTATCATCGAGCCCACCGCTCCATCACGGCCAGAAACTTTGGAGATGAAGACCACCTTTAGTCAGCATAGGGTGTACTCATGTCCCCCTTCAAATTGGCCATTGTGGCATCCCTTCCCGCCTAAGCAACTGAAGGAAATATACCCTAGATGCAATAATAAAGTTGCTATTTTATATTTCCTTATTCATGATAAATGTTTATTATTCATGCTAGAATTGTATTGACCGGAAACATAATACATGTGTGAATACATAGAAAAAACACTGTGTCCCTAGTATGTCTCTACTAGGCTAGCTCGTTGATCAAAGATGGTTAACTTTCCTAGCCATGGACATGAGTGTCATTTCATAAACGGGATCACATCATTAGTGGAATGATGTGATGGACAAGACCCATCCGTTAGCTTAGATAATGATCGTTCGGTTTTATTGCTACTGCTTTCTTCGTGTCAAATATATATTCCTCCAACTATGAGATTATGCAACTCCTGGACACCGGAGGAATGCCTTGTGTGCTATCAAATGTCACAAGTAACTGGGTGATTATAAAGATGCTCTATAGGTATCTCCGAAGGTGTTTGTTGAGTTGGCATAGATCGAGATTAGGATTTGTCACTCCGAGTATTGGAGTGGTATCTCTGGGCCCTCTCGGTAATGCACATCATATGAAGCCTTGCAAGCAATGTGACTAATGAGTTAGTTGCGGGATGATGCACTATGGAATGAGTAAAGAGACTTGTCAGTAACGAGATTGAACTAGGTATGAAGATACCGATGATCGAATCTCGGGCAAGTAACATACCGATGACAAAGGGAATAACATATGTTGACATTGCAGTTCGACCGATAAGATCTTCATAGATTATATGGGAACCAATATGAGCATCCAAGTTCCTCTATTGGTTATTGACCAGAGAGGTGTCTCGGTCATGTATACATAGTTCTCGAACCCGTAGGATCTGCACGCTTAATGTTCGATGACGATATGTATTATATGAGTTATGTGTTTTGGTGAACAAAGGTTATTCGGAGTCCCATATGATATCACGGACATGACGAGGAGTCTTGAAATGGTCAAGAGGTAAAGATTGATATATTGGAAGGTTATATTCGGACATCAGAATGGTTCCAGAGTGTTTCGGATAAATATCGGAGTACCGAGGGGTTACCGAAACCCCCTGGGAAGTATTGGGCCTTAATGGGCCATAGGGGATAGGAGAGGCAGGCCACATGGAGGTGGAGCGTGCATCCCCATGGGGAGTACGAATTGGACTAGGGGAGGGGGCGCAACCCCACTTTCCCTTTCCCTCTCCCTCTCTTTTCCTTTTCCACCTCTGTTGGAACAAAAGGGGGAGCCGACTAGGACTAGGACTAGGACTCCTAGTGGGACTCCCCCCACTTGGTGCACCCCCTAGGGCCAGCCTCCTCCCCTCTCCTCCTTTATATATGGGGGAAGGGGGCACCCCAAAGCACAACAATTGTTTCTTAGCCATGTGCGGTGCCCCCCTCCACCGTTTACTCCTCCGGTCATATTGTCGTAGTGCTTAAGCGAAGCCCTGTGCGAATCACGTCACCAACACCGTCACCATGCCGTCTGCTGACGGAACTCATCGACTCCTTCATACCTCTACTGGATCAAGAGTTCGAGGGACATCATCGAGCTAAACATGTGCAGAACTCGGAGGCGTCGTATATTCGGTACTTTATCGATTGATTCGAGAAGACATTCGACAACATCAACCGTGTTAAGTTAATGCTTCTGCTTTCGGTCTATGAGGTTACATGGACACACTCTCCCCCTCTCGTTGCTATGCATCTCCTTGATAGATCTTGCATGAGCGTAGGCATTTTTTTGAAATTGCATGCTACGTTTCCGTACAGTGGCATCCGAGCCAGGTCTATGCGTAGATGATATGCATGAGTAGAACACAAAGAGTTGTGGGCAGTGATCGTCATACTGCTTACCACCAATTTCTTATTTTGATTCGACGGTATTTTTGGATGAAGCGGCTCGGACCAACCTTACATGACCGCGTTCATGAGACCGGTCCCACGACATTCATGCAACTAGTTTTGCATAAAGGTGGCTGGCGGGTGTTTGTTTCTCCAACTTTAGAATCAAATTTGACTGCGGCCGGTCCTTGTGAAGGTTAAAATAGCAAACTTGATAAATCACCGTTGTGGTTTTTGTGCCGTAGGTATGTACGGTTCATGCGAGAAGCCCATAGCAGCCACGTAAAACTTGCAACAAACAAATTAGAGGACGTCTAACTTGTTTTTGCAGGGCATGTTGTGATGTGATATGGTCACATCATGATGTGATGTAAGATTGTTGTATGAGATGATCATGTTTTATAAAAGTTATCGGCAACTGGCAGGAGCCATATGGTTGTCGCTTTATTGTATGAAATACAAACGCTATGTAATTGCTTTACTTTATCACTAAGCGGTAGTGATAGTCGTAGAAGCAATGATTGGCGAGATGACCACGACGTTACGATGGAGATCAAGGTGTCAAGTCGATGACGATGGAGATCATGACGTTGCTTTGGTGATGGAGATTGAAATCACAAGACGATGATGGCCATATCATGTCACATATTTTGATTGCATGTGATGTTTATCTTTTATGCATCTTATTTTCCATAGTACGGCAGCAACATTATAAGATGATCCCTTACAAAATTTCAAGGTATAAGTGTTCTCTCCGAGTATGCACCATTGCAAAAGTTCTTTGTGCTGAGACACCATGTGATGATTGGGTGTGATAAGCTCTACGTTCATATACAATGGGTGCAAGCCAGTTTTGCACATGCGGAATACTCGGGTTAAACTTGACGAGCCTAGCATATACAGATATGGTCTTGGAACACTAGAGACCGAAAGGTTGAACGTGAATCATATAGTAGATATAATTGGTACGTCTCCAACGTATCTATAATTTTTGATTCTTCCATGCTATTATATTACCCTTTTTGGATGTTTATGGGCTTTATTTTACACATTTATATCATTTTTGGGACTAACCTACTAACCGGAGACCCAACCCATATTGCTGTTTTTTTTGCCTATTTCAGTATTTCGAAGAAAAGGAATATCAAACGGAGTCCAAACGGAATGAAACCTTCGGGAGCGTGATTTTTGGAATGAACATGATCCGGAGAGCTTGGAGTGCAAGTCAAGAAGCTTCCGAGGGCCCCACGAGATAGGGGGCCGCCCCCCTGTAGGGCGCCCCCCTGTCTCGTGGGCCCCTCGGGCGGCCACCGACGTACTTCTTCCTCCTATATATACCTACATACCCTGAAAACATCCAGGAGCGCCATGAAACACAATTTCCACCGCCGTAACCTTCTGTATCCACGAGATCTCATCTTGGAGCCTTCGCCGGCACTCTGCCGGAGGGGAATCAACCACGGAGGGCCTCTACATCAACATCCTTGCCCCTCCGATGAGTTGTGAGTAGTTTACCACAGACCTACGGGTCCATAGTTATTGGCTAGATGGCTTCTTCTCTCTTTTTGGATCTCAATACAATGTTCTCCCCCTCTCTTGTGGAGATCTATTCGATGTAAACTCTTTTTGCGGTGTGTTTGTCGAGATCCGATGAATTGTGGGTTTATGATCAAGTTTATCTATGAATAATATTTGAATCTTCTCTGAATTCTTTTATGTATGATTGAGTTATCTTTGCAAGTCTCTTCGAATTATCAGTTTGGTTTGGCCTACTAGATTGGTCTTTCTTTCCATGGGAGAAGTGCTTAGCTTTGGTTTCAATCTTGCGGTGTCCTTACCCAGTGACAGAAAGGGTTGCAAGGACACGTATTGTATTGTTGCCATCGAGGATAACAAGATGGGGTTTATATCATATTGCATGAGTTTATCCCTCTACATCATGTCATCTTGCTTAATGCGTTACTCTGTTCTTATGAACTTAATACTCTAGATGCAGGTAGGAGTCGGTCGATGTGTGGAGTAATAGTAGTAGATGCAGGCAGGAGTCGGTCTACTTGTTATGGACGTGATGCCTATATACATGATCATGCCTAGATAATCTCATAACTATGTGCTTTTCTATCAATTGCTCGACAGTAATTTGTTCACCCACCGTAATACTTATGCTATCTCGAGAGAAGCCTCTAGTGAAACCTATGGCCCCCGGGTCTATCTCTTATCATATTTGCTTTCAATCTACTTTTATTTGCATCTTTACTTTTTGCATCTATATTATAAAATACCAAAAATATATTTATCTTATCATACTATCTTTATTAGATCTCACTTTCGCAAGTGGCCGTGAAGGGATTGACAACCCCTTTATTGCATTGGTTGTGAGTTCTCAGTTTGTTTGTGTAGGTGCGTGGCACTTTTGAGGAGCCTCCTACTGGATTGATACCTTGGTTCTCAAAACTGAGGGAAATACTTACGCTACACTTTGCTGCATCACCCTCTCCTCTTCGAGGAAAACCAACACAAGCTCAAGACGTAGCAAGAAGGATTTCTGGCGCCGTTGCCGGGGAGGTCTTCGCTCAAGTCAAGGCATACCAAGTACCTATCACAAACCCATCTCCCTCGCATTTACATTATTTTCCATTTGCCTCTCGTTTTCCTCTCCCCCACTTCACCCTTGCCGTTTTATTCGCCCTCTCTTTCCCAATCTTCTCCTCTTTTTCGCTCGCTTTCTTCCGCCTTGCTTTTGTTTGCCGCTATCTCTGAAATTGGGGAGATTATCATCGATATGGACAATAATGATAACACAGAAAATCCCGAGGCTGCGGCTGATGAACCCCCTATTTTGCATACTAAATTTTTTCGAATTGGTAGTGGTAACATCATTGGCAAAGGTGTTATTCAAGATTTCTTTACTTGTGTTGGTGCTTTGCCTTCCATGGGTTGTTCTATTCTTCATAGAACTAGTAGTCTTGCGGATGCTATCGCTATGCTTGTAGTTGAACTTGAAAGACAATTTATGCATATGCATCCTTGCATACAAAGAATTTTCCTGGAATTCTCTAATACTGAGCATTCTTCTGTTAAGCGCGTTGTTACTATCTTTTTGGCTCATGAGTTTAGATTTATCATAAGAGAGGCCAAAGAAATATTTGCGCACTATAGGGTGGACGCCGGTCGTCCTCCCATAGAAGCGATCCTCTATGATCAAGAGGAAATTAGACGTTTTCAATCTTCGGACTATGTCGCTTTTAATGAAAACCTTAGAAAAAAGGTTCCTATCAATGTCTTGGTTGATTGCATTAATGAGCTTAATAACGATTTTGCCCTTCGAAACAATGAGCTAGGATACTCTCTTAAGTATAGGCTCACAAGATTTTGCCAAAAGAATGCTTTTAGTGATGAAATAGTTGTGCACTATGAAGGGCCAAAGAAGGAACCCGTTCCTCCTGTTATTGATCTTGGGGACCTTTGTCCCACTAAATTTAGCCCTTTTGATTACTTTTGCTTGCCTCAAAGGAAACTTGCTGCCGAACGTAGAGAATATGAGATGAGCTTCCAAGATCTATCTTATTATTACGGCACCACTTAGATCTATCCTTGCTTTTATGCCTAGCTAGGGGCGTTAAACGATAGCGCTAGTTGGGAGGCAACCCAATTTTCTTTATGTTTTTTGTTTTTGCTCCTGTTTAGTAATAAATCTTGCATCTACCTTCTGTTTAGATGTGTTTTTATCTTTTAATTAGTGTTTGTGCCAAGTAGAACCTATAGGATAACCTACGATGATAGTTGATTTGATTCTGCTGAAAAATAGAAACTTTGCGTGCACGAATATAGTTTTGTTAAATCACAGGAACGTTATTTTGCTTTGATTATTTTTGCTGCTATTGAATAAACAAATTTTCCAGGACTTCCTATTTTGGTAGGAACTTTAGAGTTCCAGAAGTTTGCGTTAGTTACAGATTGCTACAGACTGTTCTGTTTTTGACAGATTCTGTTTTTCGTGTGTTGTTTGCTTATTTCAATGCATCTATGGCTAGTAATTCAGTCTATGAACCATAAGGAAGTTGGAATACAGTAGTTTTAACACCAAAATAAATAAAGAAAGAGTTCATTGCAGTACCTTATGTGGTGGTTTTGTTTTCTTTCACTAACGGAGCTTATAAGATTTCCTGTTGAGTTTTGTGTTGTGAAGTTTTCAAGTTTTGGATAAAGCTTTTATGGACTATGGAATAAGGAGTGGCAAGAGCCTAATCTTGGGGATGCTTATGGCACCGCAAGATATTCAAGATGAGTCAAAAGCCTAAGCTTGGGGATGCCCCGGGAAGGCATCCCCTCTTTTGTCTTCGTTCATTGGTAACTTTACTTGGAGCTATATTTTTATTCGCTACATGATATGTGTTTTGCTTGGAGCGTCGTGTATTATTTTAGTCTTTCCTTTTTAGTTTAATACAATTATCTTCTGTACACGCCTTTTGGGAGAAGCCTATTTGATTAGAATTTGCTAGAATACTCTATGTGCTTCACTTATATCTTTTGAGCTTAATAGTTTTTGCTCCAGTGCTTCACTTATATCTTTTAGAGCACGATGGTGTCTTAATTTTGAAGAAATTGCTAGTCTCTCATGCTTCACTTATATTATTTTGGGAGCCTTTTAGAACAGCATGGTATTTGCTATGATCATAAAATTGGTCCTAGAATGATGAACATCCAAGTTGGGTATAATAAAAACTATCATAGAAAGTGAATTGGATGCTATGATCAATTTGATACTTGATAATTGTTTTGAGATATGGAGGTAGTGATATTAAAGTCATGCTAGTTGGGTGATTATGAATTTAAAGAATGCTTGAGTTGAAGCTTGTGATTCCCATAGCATGCACGTATGGTGAACCGCTTTGTGATGAAGTTGGAGCACAATTTTATTTATTGATTGTCTTCCTTATGAGTGGCGGTCGGGGACGAGCGATGGTCTTTTCCTACCAATCCATTCCCCTAGGAGCATGCGCGTAGTGCTTTGGTTTTTGATGACTTCTAAACTTTTGCAACAAGTATATGAGTTCTTTTGATTAATGTTGAGTCCATGGATTATGCGCACTCTTTCACCCTTCCACCATTGCTAGCCTCTCTTGTATCGTGCAACTTTCGCCGGTACCATACACCCACCATACTCCTTCCTCAAAACAGCCACCATACCTACCTATTATGGTATTTCCATAGCCATTCCGAGATATATTTCCATGCAACTTTCCACCGTTCCGTTCATATGACACGCATTACTTTTGTCATATTGCTTTTTGCATGATCATGTAGTTGACATAGTATTTGTGGCTAGGCCACCTTCATACATGTCGCTCTTGATTCATTGTATATCCCGGTACACCGCCGGAGGCATTCATATAGAGTCATATCTTGTTCTAGCTTTGAGTTGTAAATCCATAAAAGTGTGATGATCTTCATTATTAGAGCATTGTCCTAGTGAGGAAAGGATGATGAAGGCTATGATTCCCCCACAAGTCAGGATGAGACTTCGGACTTTACAAAAAGAAAAAAAAAGAAAAAAAAAAGAGAAAGGCCAAAAAGAAAAAAAGAAGGCCAAAGAAAAAAAATTAAAAAAAATAAAAGAAAAAAAGAGAAAAAAAATAAATAAAATGAGAGAAAAAGAGAGAAGGGACAATGCTACTATCTCTTTTTCCACACTTGTGCTTCAAAAATAGCACCATGATCTTCATGTTAGAGAGTCTCATATGTGGTCACTTTCATATACTAGTGGGAATTTTTCATTATAGAACTTGGCTTGTGTATTCCAATGATGGGCTTCCTCAAAATGCCCTAGGACTTTGTGAGCAAGCAAGTTGGATGCACCCCACTTAGTTTCTTTTGTTGAGCTTTCATATATTTATAGCTCTAGTGCATCCGTTGCATGGCAATCCCTACTCACTCACATTGATATCTATTAATGGGCATCTCCATAGCCCGTTAATACGCCTAGTTGATGTGAGACTATCTTCTCCTTTTTGTCTTCTCCACAACCACCATTCTATTCCACATATATTGCTATGTCCATGGCTCACGCTCATGTATTGCGTGAAAGTTGAAAAAGTTTGAGATTATTAAAGTATGAAACAATTGCTTGGCTTGTCAACGAGGTTGTGCATGATTAAATACTTTGTGTGATGAAGATAGAGCAACAGCCAGACAATATGATTTTGTAGGGATAACTTTCTTTAGCCATGTTATTTTGAGAAGACATGATTACTTTGATTAGTATGCTTGAAGTATTACTATTTCTTATGTCAATATGAACTTTTATTTTGTATTCATTTGGATCTGAACATTCATGCCACAATAAAGAAAATTACATTATGAATTATGCTAGGTAGCATTCCACATCAAACATTTCTTTTTTATCATTTACCTACTCGAGGACGAGCAGGAATTAAGCTTGGGGATGCTTGATACGTCTCCAACGTATCTATAATTTTTATTGTTCCATGCTATTATATTACCCCTTTTGGATGTTTATGGGCTTTATTTTACACATTTATATCATTTTTGGGACTAACCTACTAACCGGAGGCCCAGCCCATATTGCTATTTTTTTTGCCTATTTCAGTATTTCGAAGAAAAGGAATATCAAACGGAGTCCAAACGGAATTAAACCTTCGGGAGCGTGATTTTTGGAACGAACATGATCCGGAGAGCTTGGAGTGCAAGTCAAGAAGCTTCCGAGGGCCCCACGAGATAGGGGGCCGCCCCCCTGTAGGGCGCGCCCCCTGTCTCGTGAGCCCCTCGGGCGGCCACCGACACACTTCTTCCTCCTATATATACCTATGTACCCCGAAAACATCCAGGAGCACCACGAAACACAATTTCCACCATCGTAACCTTTTGTATCCGCGAGATCTCATCTTGGAGCCTTCGCTGGCACTCTGCCGGAGGGGGAATCAACCATGGAGGGCCTCTACATCAACATCCTTGCCCCTCCGATGAGTTGTGAGTAGTTTACCATAGACCTACGGGTCCATAGTTATTAGCTAGATAGCTTCTTCTCTCTTTTTGGATCTCAATACAATGTTCTCCCCCTCTCTTGTGGAGATCTATTCGATGTAAACTCTTTTTGCGGTGTGTTTGTCGAGATCCGATGAATTGTGGGTTTATGATCAAGTTTATCTATGAATAATATTTGAAACTTCTCTGAATTCTTTTATGTATGATTGAGTTATCTTTGCAAGTCTCTTCGAATTATCAGTTTGGTTTGGCCTACTAGATTGGTCTTTCTTGCCATGGGAGAAGTGCTTAGCTTTGGGTTCAATCTTGCGGTGTCCTTACCCAGTGACAGAAAGGGTTGCAAGGCATGTATTGTATTGTTGCCATCGAGGATAACAAGATGGGGTTTATATCATATTGCATGAGTTTATCCCTCCACATCATGGCATCTTGCTTAATGCGTTACTCTGTCCTTATGAACTTAATACTCTAGATGCAGGCAGTAGTCGGTCGATGTGTGGATAGTAGTAGATGCAGGCAGGAGTCGGTCTACTTGTTATGGACGTGATGCCTATATACATGATCACGCCTAGATAATCTCATAACTATGCACTTTTCTATCAATTGCTCGACAGTAATTTGTTCAACCACCGTAATATTTATGCTATCTCAAGAGAAGCCTCTAGTGAAACCTATGGCCCCCGGGTCTATCTCTTATCATATTTGCTTTCAATCTACTTTTATTTGCATCTGTACTTTTTGCATCTATATTATAAAATACCAAAAATATATTGATCTTATCATACTATGTTTATTAGATCTCACTTTCGCAAGTGGTCGTGAAGGGATTGACAACCCCTTTATTGCGTTGGTTGCGAGTTCTCAGTTTGTTTGTGTAGGTGCGTGGGACTTTTGAGGAGCCTCCTACTGGATTGATACCTTGGTTCTCAAAACTGAGGGAAACACTTACGCTACACTTTGCTGCATCACCCTCTCCTCTTCGAGGAAAACCAACGCAAGCTCAAGACGTAGCAATAATCAACATAGAGATGTTCACCATTGATGACTACTCCATCTCATGTGATGATCGGACATGGTTTAGTTGATTTGGATCACGTATCATTTAGATGACTAGAGGGATGTCTATTTAAGTGGGAGTTCTTAAGTAATATTATTAATTGAACTTAATTTATCATGAACTTAGTCCTGATAGTTTTTTGCTTATCTATGTTGTAGATCAATGGCCCTTGCTACCATTCCTTTGAATTTTAATGTGTTCCTAGAGAAAGCTAAGTTGAAAGATGATGGTAGCAACTACACGGACTGGGTCTGTAACTTGAGGATTATCCTCATTGCTGCATAGAAGAATTATGTCCTTGATGCACTGCTAGGTGTACCACCTGCCCCAGCAACTGCAGACATTGTGAATGCCTCGCAGTCGCATGTTGATGACTACTCGTTAGTTCAATGTGCCATGCTTTACGGCTTAGAATCGGGACTTCAAAGACGTTTTGAACATCATGGACCATATGAGACGTTCCAGGAGTTGAAGTTAATATTTCAAGCAAATGCCCGAGTTGAGAGATATAAAGTCTCCAACAAGTTCTATAGCAGCTAGATGGGGGAGAATAGTTCTGTTAGTGAGCATGGGTACCATAATCACTTGACTCAGCTGGGAGTTAATCTTCCAGATGATTGTGTCATTAACAGAGTTCTTCAATCACTGCCACCAAGCTACAAAGGCTTTGTGATGAACTACAATATGCAAGGGATGGAAAAGACTATTCCCAAGCTCTTCGCAATGCTAAAGGCTACATAGGTAGAAATCAAAAAGGAGCATCAAGTGTTGATGGTTAACAACACCACTAGTTTCAAGAAGAAGGGCAAGGGTAAAAAGAAGGGGAACTTCAAGAAGAATGACAAGCAGGTTGTCACTCCCGGGAAGAAACCCAAAGCTGGATCCAAGCCTGAAACTGAGTGCTTCTACTGCAAAGGGACTGGTCACTGGAAGCGGAACTACCCCAAGTATTTGGTGGACAAGAAGGATGGAAAAGTGAACAAAGGTATATTTGATATACATGTTATTGATGTGTACCTTACTAATTCGCATAGTAGTGCCTGGGTATTTGATACCGGTGCAGTTGCTTGTATTTGTAACTCGAAGCAGGGACTATGGATTAAACGAAGATTGGCTAAGGACGAGGTGATGATGCGCGTAGGAAATGGTTCCAAGGTCGATGTGATAGTCGTCGGCACACTACCTCTACATCTACCTTCGGGATTAGTTTTAGACCTAAATAATTGTTATTTGGTGCCAGCGTTGAGCATGAGCATTATATATGGATCTTGTTTACTGCAACACGATTATTCATTTAAATCAGAGAATAATGGTTGTTCTGTTTATATGAGTAATATCTTTTTATGGTCATGCACCCTTGAAGAGTGGTCTATTTCTGTTGAATCTTGATCATGATGATACACATATTCATAATCTTGATGCCAAAAGATGCAAAGTTGATAATGATAGTGCAAATTATTTGTGGCACTGCCGTTTGGGTCATATCGGTGTAAAGTGCATGAAGAAACTCCATAAAGATGGACTTTTGGAATCACTTGATTATGAATCATTTGATACTTGCGAACCGTGCCTTATGGGCAAGATGACTAAAACTCCATTCTCTAGAACAATGGAATGATCTAATGACTAATACATACCAATGTATGCAGTCCAATGAGTGTTGATGCTCGTGGCGGGTATCATTATTTTCTGACCTTCACATATGATTTGAGCAGATATGGCTATATCTACTTAATGAAACACAAGTCTGAAACATTTGAAAAGTTCAAAGAATTTAAGAGTGAAGTGGAGAATCATCGTAACAAGAAAATAAAGTTTCTACGATCTGATCGTGGAGGAGAATATTTGAGTTACGACTTTGGCCTTCATTTAAAACAATGTGGAATAGTTTCACGGCTCACACCACCAAGAACACCACAATGTAATGGTGCTTCTAAACGTCGTAACCACACTTTATTGGATATGGTGCGATCTATGATGTCTCTTACCGATTTATCACTATTGTTTTGGGGTTATGCATTAGATACAGCTGCATTCACTTTAAACAAGGCACCGTCAAAGTCCGTTGAGACGACACTGTATGAACTATGGTTTGGCAACAAACCTAAGCTGTCATTTCTTAAAGTTTGGGGATGCGATGCTTATGTCAAAAGGCTTCAGCCCGATAAGCTCGAACCCAAATAGAAAAGGTGCGTCTTCATAGGATACCCTAAGGAAACAATTGGGTACACCTTCTACCACAAGTCTGAAGGCAAGATTTTTGTTGCTAAGAATGGAACCTTTCTAGAGAAGGAGTTTCTCTTGAAAGAAGTGAGTGGGAGGAAAGTAGAACTTGATGAGGTAATTGTACCAACTCTCAATTTGGAAAGTAGCTCATCCGAGAAATCCGTTCCCGTAATGCCTACACCAACTGGAGAGGAAGCTAATTATAAAGATCATGAAACTACAGATCAAGTTGCTACAAAACCTCGTAGGTCTGGCAGAGCACAATCCGCACCATAGTGGTACGGTAATCCTGTTCTAGAGTTCATGTTACTTGACCATGATGAACCTACGAACTATGAAGAAGCTATGATGACCCAGATTCCGATAAATGGCTTGAGGCCATGAAATCTGAGATAGGTTCCATGTATGAGAACAAAGTGTGTACTTTGGTGGATCTGCCTGATGATCGGCGACCCATAGAGAATAAATGGATCTTCAAGAAGAAGACTGACGCTGATGGTAATGTTACTGTATATAAAGCTCAACTTGTTGCAAAGGGTTTTGGGCAAGTTCAAGGAGTTGACTACGATGAGACTTTCTCACCCGTAGCGATGCTTAAGTCTGTTTGAATCATGTTAGGAATTGCCCATTTTATGATTATGAAATCTGGCAAATGGATGTCAAAACTACATTCCTTAATGAATGTCTTAAAGAAGAATTGTATATGATGCAACCAGAAGGTTTTGTCAATCCTAAAGGTGCTAACAAAGTGTGCAAGCTCCAGCGATCCATTTATGGACTGGTGCAAGCATCTCGGAGTTGGAGTATGCGCTTTGATGAGGTGATCAAAGCATATGGTTTATACAAACTTTTGGAGAAGCCTGTATTTACAAGAAAGTGAGTGGGAGCTCTATAGCATTTTTAATATTATATGTGGATGACATATTGTTGATTGGAAATGATGTAGAATTTCTGAATAGCATAAAAGGATACTTGAATAAGAGTTTTTTAGTGAAATACCTTGGTGAAGCTGCTTACATATTGGACATCAAGATCTATAGAGACAGATCAAGACGCTTAATAGGACTTTCACAAAGCACATACCTTGATAAAGTTTTGAAGAAGTTCAAAATGGATCAGTCAAAGAAAGGGTTCTTGCATGTGTTATAAGGTGTGAAGTTGAGTCAGACTCAATGCCCGACCACTACAGAAGATAGAGAGAAAATGAAAGTCATTCCCTATGCTTCAGCCATAGGTTCTATCATGTATGCTATGCTGTGTACCAGACCTAATGTGTGCCTTGCTATAAGTATAGCAGGGAGGTACCAAAGTAATCCAGGAGTGGATCACTGGACAACGGTCAAGAACATCCAGAAGTACCTGAAAAGGACTAGTGATATGTTTCTCGTTTATGGAGGTGACAAAGAGCTTGTCATAAGTGGTTACATCGATGCTAGCTTTGACACTGATCCGGATGACTCTAAGTCACAAACCGGATACATATTTTTATTGAGCGGTGGAGCTGTCAGTTGGTGCAGTTCCAAGCAAAGCGTCGTGGCGGGATCTATGTGTGAAGCGGAGTACATAGCTGCTTCGGAAGCAGCAAATGAAGGAGTCTGGATGAAGGAGTTCATATCCGATCTAGGTGTAATACCTAGTGCATCGGGTCCAATGAAAATCTTTTGTGACAATACTGGAGCAATTGCCTTGGTGAAGGAAACCGGACTTCACAAAAAGACCAAACACATGAAGAGACGCTTCAACTCCATCCGAGATTTGGTCAAGGAGGGATACATAGAGATTTGCAAAATACATACAGATCTGAATGTTGCAGACCCTTTGACTAAGCCTCTTCCACGAGCAAAACATGATCAGCAACAAGACTCCATAGGTGTTAGATTCATTACAATGTAATCTAGCTTATTGACTCTAGTGCAAGTAGGAGACTGAAGGAAATATGCCTTGGAGGCAAGACTAAAGTTGTTATTTTATATTTCCTTATTCATGATAAATGTTTATTATTCATGCTATAATTATATTAATCGGAAACTTGATACATGTGTGAATACATAGACAAAACATCGTGTCCCTAGTATGCCACTACTAGACTAGCTCATTGATCAAAGATGGTTAAGTTTCCTAGCCATGGACACGAGTTGTCATTTCATAAATGGGATCACATCATTAGTGGAATGATGTGATGGACAAGACCATCCGTTAGCTTAGCATAATGATTTTCAGTTATATTGCTACTGCTTTCTTCATGTCAAATATATATTCCCTCGACTATGAGATTATGCAACTCCCAGACACCGGAGGAATGCCTTGTGTGCTATCAAATGTCACAACGTAACTAGGTGATTATAAAGATGCTCTATAGGTATCTCCGAAGGTGTTTGTTGAGTTGGCATAGATCGAGATTAGGATTTGTCACCCTGAGTATCGGAGAGGTATCTCTGGGCCCTCTCGGTAATGCACATCATATGAAGCCTTGCAAGCAATGTGACTAATGAGTTAGTTGGGGGATGATGCACTACAGAACGAGTAAAGAGACTTGCTGGTAACGAGATTGAACTAGGTATGAAGATACCAACGATCGAATCTCGGGCAAGTAACATACCAATGACAAAGGGAATAATGTATGTTGACATTGCAGTTCGACCGATAAAGATCTTCGTAGAATATGTGGGAACCAATACGAGCATCCAGGTTCCGCTATTGGTTATTGACCGGAGAGGTGTCTCGGTCATTTCTACATAGTTCTCGAACCCGTAGGGTCCGCTCGCTTAATGTTCGATGACAATATGTATTATATGAGTTATGTGTTTTGGTGACCGAAGGTTATTTAGAGTCCCAGATGAGATCACGGACATGACGAGGAGTCTCTAAATGGTCGAGAGGTAAAGATTGATATATTATAAGGTTATATTCGGACATCAGAATGGTTCCGAAGTGTTTCGGATAAATATCGGAGTACCGAGGGGTTACCAGAACCCCCCGGGGAAGTATTGGGCCTTAATGGGCCATAGGGGAGAGGAGAGGCAGGCCATGTGGAGGTGGCGCGCACCCCCCCCCATGGGGAGTCTGAATTGGACTAGGGGAGGGGGCACAACCCCCCTTTCCCTCTCCCTCTCCCTCTCCCTCTCTTTCCCTTTTCCCCCTCCGTTGGAAGGAAAGGGGGCCGACTAGGACTAGGAGTCCTAGTGGGACTCCCCCCACTTGGCGCGCCCCCTAGGGCCGGCCTCCTCCCCTCTCCTCATTTATATACAGGGGCAGGGGCACCCCAAAGCACAACAGTTGTTTCTTAGCCGTGTGTGGTGCCCCCTCCACCGTTTACTCCTCCGGTAATATTGTCATAGTGCTTAGGTGAAGCCCTGCGTGGATCACATCACCAACACTGTCACCGCGCCGTCGGGATGATGGAACTCATCAACTCCTTCGTACCTCTATTGGATTAAGACTTCGAGGGACATCATTGAGCTGAACGTGTGCAGAACTCGGAGGTGTCGTACGTTCGGTACTTGATCGGTTGATTCGAGAAGACGTTCGACTACATCAACCACGTTAAGTTAACGCTTCCGCTTTAGGTCTATGAGGGTGTGTGGGCACACTCTCCCCCTCTCGTTGTTATGCATCTCCTAGATAGATCTTGCATGAGCGTATGATTTTTTTGAAATTGCATGCTACATTTCCCTATAGTAACGAGGGAAGAGGACCAAGGCCACGATAAATATAGACCTCCACCATAGAGAGGGAGACAGATCTGATCCCTCGGCCATTGAGCTCTCTTGAGGCGGCTCATCCACTTATACTAGTTCATACTCATCCTCCTCGCGAGGCAATCCACCACAAAGCAGGAGTAGGGTTTTACACCGCAAGGTGGCCCGAACCTGGGTAAACCACCATGTCATCTTCTTCCTCTCACTCGCACGAACTCGTCGGAGTCTGGCCATGGGGTGGTGAGCAATGACCATTAGCTAGGCTAGATCCTTCGCATACAACCCAGAGTTCGAACTGTATTTGGGTCCACGGAGCCCCGATCCTGCCATTGGCACGGCAGGTAGGGGTGTGTCGAAGTTCTCCCTTCCGCCTCACTCCATCTGTGCTCAGTCGCTTCCATGGCCGACGCCCGCCAAGTTCACGCCGAGCGTCGGGCTGATCGTGTCGCTCAGATGGCGCTGGTGGATCACGGCGCCCCATGCTACTCCGCTTCTCCCACAGCTAAAGCTGCCACCAACCCCGCTGCTCATGAGCAGCAGGACTCTTTCCTGCCGCCCTCCATGCAGCATGACGGCCGCACCACCACGCCTTCCCTCACCCCCGCCATGGCGTCATCTTCCCCCGCTCGTCGCGGGCCGGCAAATGCGCAGGTGGCGCTTCTCATGGAGTGTGAGCTGTTGTGCTACGGTCCCGCCAACGAGGGCTACGATGCCTGGCTTGGTCGCATCAACGAGCTCGTCAATGCCATCGGTGAGCCCCGATGCCTTCCCACTCGCTCCATCCCTCGCTGTCTCGTCCAGGCAACATGGAGCATGGCGCACCACCGCCTCCTCCTCTGTGTAGCGCTGATGCCGAGCTGAGGCGCGACGCGCGTCCGCGCGACCCGCTGCATGGAGCACCGGCACCGACCAGGGATGAGGCTAGCTGCTAGGTCGTGCAGCAGCCGCAGTACGACGCACGCGCGCTCCCCGCACCTCCACATCAGCATCAAGATCGAGCCGCTCCAGAGGCCATGCTTGGGCACCAAGACTGTGCCCCTTGCGCGGGCCACACCCGTGAATGCGGCGGGTTGATGTGCTTTCCCTTGTGAGCTGAAACGAGTTGTTTGGCCGGCCAAGTTCAAGCCAGACCTGCCCCCGCGCTACGACGGCGTCCCTCACCCTGCAGAGTTCCTCCAGGTCTACTCACTAAGCATCGAGGTAGCCAACGGAGAAGACGAGGTCATGGCAAACTGGTTCCCCATGGCTCTCAAGGACGATGCGTGCTCCTGGCTCATGCACCTCCCGGAGGGGTCAATCTCCTCTTGGGATGAGCTTCACGAGCGGTTCATCACCAACTTCCCAGGAACCCGTGAACGTGCCCTCACCATCAATGACCTGCGGCGTGTGAAGTAGCAGTCGGGGGAGACCCTCCGCAAGTACGTTCAACGCTCCACCAATGTTCGCCTCAAGATCTCGAAGGCCTCGGATGAAGCCATCATCTTGGCATTCACCAAGGGCGTCACAGACATCAAGATGAGCGAGGATCTCGCCATCCATGATGACCTATGCACGGTGCTGGAGATTTTCAACTTGGCGGACAAATGTGCCAGGGTGGAGGAAGGCCGCCTCTCCCTCCTCAAGCACACGATGTCGACCCTAAAGACAAGAAGGCCAAGGCCAAAGAGGCAAAGCGCAAGGGCCCCACCGTGCTGGCAGCAGAGCCTGAGCTAAAGCACAGCTGTGATCACGATGAGCCCCCCAAGGACGCTCGCCCATTCTGCATCTTCCACAACATGCACACCCACAACACCAACGACTGCCAGGAGCTCAGGGCATTCCGGGACAAGCGCCTGGACCGCCGCCCCAAGAGCGGTGACCATGGCTTCGGCCGCAGAGGAGGTCGTGGTGGAGGCCGCTGGGACAATGGCAACCCTCGTCAGGGCTGGCGCGACCAGCCTCACGAGGGTGACTGGCGCGATCAGCCTCACAACGGCCCTTAATGCGATTAGCCTCGCGAGGCCCATCCCCAGGGCAACGCCAATCTCCCTCCGCCACCGCCACCACCAAGGAGGAACGACGACAACCATCAGGACGATGGGGCTGGGGGCTACTAGGAGCCTCACGCGATCGCCTACATTTCTCGATGAAGCTCAGGCGTCCACCTCGAACCGCATCTTCAAGTAGTTCTCCTGCGAGGTGAATGCAGTCCTCCCGAAGCTTGAAGTTACGCATCCCCTTAGGTGGTCATAGTATGCCATCACTTTCGACTCCAAGGACCACCTCAGGTGCGTGGCCACTGCTGGCGCGCTCCCCATGCTCTGCACACCCACCATCAGTAACATCAGTGTCACCAAGACTCTCATCGACAGTGGCGCTGGTCTCAATGTGCTCTCTGTCAAGACCTTTGAGATGCTTCAAGTGCCCTATAATCAACTCATGCCCACCATGCCATTTCGAGCATGCTTACCGTGCCGCAGCGGTAGAGAACTCTGATGACGAAGGTGGCATTCTGCCTCCCGAGGCCACCCCCGCAAAGAAGAAGCAACTCCTCTCCAAGAGCCGTCCGGAGGCTAAGAGATCCACTAGCGATGCGTCAGGCTCTGCCCCTGTTGCTGGGGTGTCCCTCCCTTTTGCATAGGAAAGCGCGCCTGACGCCTCCCTCAAAACGGGTTCGGGGGCTTCCACCTGGAGGGCCTTTGACCTAACTAGTGCGACGGGGGAGGTGCTCAGGCACCACTTGGAGGCGTGCCTTGAAGCATGCCCCCACAAGCAAGTAGCATGACACGAGGTGCCAGGAGCATGAGAGTTCATCACCAAGGCAATCGAGGAGCTTCAGGAAGTGCAAGCCATGCGCGGCGAGGGTCGCCCCGCATGACCCACCAGCGCAGCTGCCACAGTTGACATGGGCGGCGAGCTGCGCGTCTGTGTCAATATCCCGGGCCTCAATAGGGCTGCTTCGCAGGACCTCTTCTGGTCGTCCCGCGTTGGCTGGAGTGGGGGATACCCTTGCAACTACATCCACATGTCATTCGGCCTACTGAACATTGGTGCCTCGTACCAGCGTCTGGCGTAGCATGCCATGGCGTCTCACGGGGCTCGGCGCTCGGTGGTCGCGTCTCAGGAGGACCCGGACCCTCGTGAGCCCCCTGGGCCTCGCGAGCATCTCAAGCCTTCGGAGCCGCCCGGCTCGTGAGGAGCAATCTCCGCGACACACTTCATCAACTACGTCGACGCTTCTCCAGCATCATTGCCAGGTGACTTTTGGTTTGTTCAATTGAGGGCGCCCCACGGGCTACATCATCCTCAAGCCGTTAGGGCATGCCCCTGCATTTACATCATTCTGCTTGTGTACCTTAAACCAGCTATGCTCCATGAGTTATTATGACTGTTAACCCCACGCTCGACATCACATCGCATCTAGAGCCGCCGCTCCATGGGCTGCGCACGCTGCCAGCTCCCCTCTTGAACGTCCCATGAGAGGGGGCTACCGGCACGGCGCCTGTGCTTGGGTCCGTCCCTGTAGCGCTGATAAATCTAAGCATCTGAGCTCTGGCTCGTAGGCCAGCCCTGTGCACGTCACCTCACCAGGTCCTTAGTGCCTTCATCTTCTCATGGAACAAATCCGGGCGGATCACACACGTTGCCCCTTATATCTTGTGATTGGTTAATACGCAAGAACCTCTGAAGACAGGCGCTCGAGCAGCCCTAACAACACCTCGTTGCCTCTGGGACCTATGGAGACAGGCGCTCGAGCGGCCCTGACGACACCTCGCTGCCTCTGGGAGGCCCGCCTCGATTAGGCAACGGTTTACTCCGTGAAAGGCTAAGTAAAATCGCTTCATACGCCACGTATTGCCGACCGGAGTCCCTTTCCTTGGTACCCTCATGAGGCACACCACTCCTTTTTGTGCGAGCCTCTTGCATGTTAAAAGGGGGGCTCTTGAGCATCATGCCTTCAGAGCCCCTACTGGCTCTCGGGCCCTCACCACCTGGCTTTGTCCCAAGCATCGCGACCTGACATACGAGCGGTGGCTGAGCTCGCTCGAGGGCCGGGTCCTGGGGACGTAGAGCACCTTGGTGAGCAAGGAAAAGAGGGGCAAACCCTATGCGGGCGCACGGGAAGTGGGACGCGGCCCGACCATGCTAGCACCACTCAAAATATTAAAGAACGCCAATGTTTTCATGCGCCCCTAGCGGGACTTCTGTTGGTTCATTTCAGAATAAAAACGGAGGACCAGGTTCCAGAAAAGTGTGTCCTCGTGACACAAGAACCCTTCACGAGCCACGAGCACCCTGAGCTAAGTCACCTCATCCACGCTGAGCGTGAACTTTACTATTAACATTGCACCTCTGATTGCCCCAATCTTGTTTGGGCGGAAAACCCATTTTTCTCTCTCAAGAGCAGCTTGCGCATCAAGGGGGACCTCTTGAGCACCACACCTCAGGAGCTCCTACTAGACCTCGGGTCGCTCACCTCCTAGCCTTGCACACAGCATCGCGACCTAGCATACCAGCGACGGCAGAAGCCTACCTGGAGACTGGGTCCTAGTGACACACAACACTAAGCTACCACGAAGGGGAAAAGGGGGGCTCAAGCCCAAACAAGAAAGGCCATCAGAACTAAAAATGTGGATAAAACATTAAAATAAAGGCACAAGCGTCGTAGTTCCTTACACGCCCTCGCGAGGCCCTTCTTGGTTCTGATGCACGAAGAAACAACAAAAGAAACAGCCACCCGGAGGCCACAACTCCTGAGGTACCGACCCCAGTGTTGCTGGCGCTCAGTCGGAGTCCTCCTTCTCCTTCACGCGGCGGCGTGGCGGCTCATCATAGTTGTCATTGCTCGAGCTCCCCCCAGAGGAGGCGCCGTCGCCACTGGAGGTGTCGTGGCCGTCACCAAGGGCAAGTTCGCCGCCGAGGACATCGTCGCTGTGATGTACGTCGTCATCAGAGGGGTGATCGTTGCCACTGCTGTCACTCTTCGGGGAGCACCCCAGGCATCCGCCGTCCTCCCAGAAGATCTTGATAAAGAGCATCGTCGCCTCGTCATACTTGAAGTGGATGGTGTGCCTCCCCTTCAGGCCGCGAGCACGGGAAAACGACTGCCACCCCCAGGTCAGGTAGACGTAGCCTTTGTCACATCCCTAGTTCTGACAATGCCTAGTGCATGCATTAGAGTGTTACATCATGTTTAAATTTCATTTAAACCTGAGATGGGGATTGACTAAGCCCTAGCACCAAATGAATTCAACTAGGGTCAAAATAAAACCTTTTTCATTGAACTCAAAATGTCCTCTAAAAATGTTCAACATTTCTGGTTTGAGGTGGAAGCATCTACCAAAAATGGTTTATATTTTTGCAGGACATATTTGGTCACTGAATTAAATCATATAGTATTTTCATTTGGGCATTTAAATGCTATTAAATATTTCAAATGCTCAAATAATCATAAACTAAAATGTTTACTGTTGGATATATTCTAAACAGTAGCCATGATTAGTTTCATGATTTTTGGAAGTGTCTGAGTATTTTTAATAAAGCCCTAAATATACAGAATAATAGAAAACTGAGATATTAGAAAAAGGGAGATAGAGAGAGAGGATACCTCGCCACTTACCCAGCCCAGCAGTGCGGCCCACTGGCCCAACTGCCAGTCGTCGTCTCCACCGCGCCAGTCGGACGCCGAGCTCGTGCCCGATGCGCGCGCACGGCCGTGCTGCCACGCCACCTGCCTGCCTGCCTGCGTCCTCGGGACAGCGCAACACCGCGGGTCTTCCTCCTCGGTGCCGTCCCGATCGATCCGCCTCCCATTCGCCCCCCTACGCCTCTCCTCGCCCGTTCCCCGCCATGGCCGAAGCCTCCATGGACGCGCTGCCGTAACCCCGCACCCACAGCCACTGCCCCACCTCTCCGACGTGATCCCGAGCTCCGCCACGACGTCGTCGTCGTCTCCATCGAGTCACGCGGCGCCAGAAGCTCTGCTGCATCTCCAACGCTGCCGTTTCCGACCTCGGGTGCCGGTGATCCCCGCCGTCGATTCGCCGGACCCCGTGCCTCCCCTGCCTCGCCAGCAGCACCAGAAGAACCGCGGTGAGCCGCTGCATCGTTTCCCCCATGCCTCGTTGCCTAATTCGCCCCCTAGCCGCATCAACCACCGGAGCCGAGAGCTTTTCGCCGCTGGCCATGTCGCCGCCGTAGCCACGGTTGCCTAGAGGTGCAACCGAGCACGCAGCCGTGCTCAGTGCACCCCCAGGAGGCCATAGCACCCATCCGCACCCTCTGCTGTGCTCCCTAACGCCGACTCCGAGCTCACCCGAACTCCGGCGGCTACCTAGCTCGTCGCCGGCGCCGATTCCGGCCGCCCCGACCCCAACCGACTCCACAGGAAGACGCGGCGCTCTTCCAGCTATCCGTAGAGCCCCTCCTCCGTCCGTTTGGTCGCCGGAGCAAGAAACCCGAAGGCCTCCACCGCCTCGGCCTCGCCGGCGACTCACCGCCGGCGGGTTAGGCCCTGCTGACCAGGAGTTTGACCCCCCCTGGGTCGATGACAGGTGGGGCCAGCCCCCCCTGTTAATTAGTTTAGTTATTTTAATTTAATTACCCCCTGCTGACACTGACATGTGGGCCCTAGTGCCCTAATCTTTAATTAAGCTAAACTAAACCCCCCTGTTTAACCCGTGTCACTGACGTGTGGACCCCACACGTCAGGTTTGACCTGGACCGCCCTGTTGACCTGATGACGTCAGGGTGAGGTCATGCTGACGCAATATTCATTTTCTGGAATTTATTTTATTTTATAAATAATCAGAAAATTCCAGAAAATAGCTAAAACTTCAATAAATCATAGAAAATTAACCGTAACTCCAAATGAAATAATTTATATATGAAAAATTATCAGAAAAATTCAAGGAATCCATCTGTACCATTTTCATGCATGTTAGAACAACTTATAGCTGCTGTTTAGCACAAATCAATTAAATGGCATTTGATTAATCACATATGGAGTTTGAATTTGAATCTTGCACTCAAACCAACTTCATTTAATCTGTTGCTAGTTGCATTAGCTCAAAACACATTCATTTTGCCATGTCATGATCATGCATCATATTGTGCATTGCATTGATTGTGTCCCTTCTGTGTTGCCGGTATTTGTCCCCTCTCGATAGACGTGATACCGATGATGTGATCGTTGACACTGATGAAGACTCAATGTTATCTTCAGAAGTGCCAGGCAAGCAAAACCCCCTCGTTCATTCCGATAAAATCCCACTCTCTCGCTCCTGCTCTCTTTTACTGCATTAGGACAACAACGACATATTTGTTACTTGCTGCGGTAGCTGAACCCCTTCATCCTTTGCATGACCTGTCATTGCCACAGTAAATAGATGAAACCCACTAGCATGAGTAGGAGTTGTTTGAGCCCTGATGTGCCTACTCATTCATGCTTGTTTGTCATGCCTGCTACTGCTTAGAGTTGAGTCAGGTCTGATTCATCGAGGATGAATCAGAGGTGTGTGAACATGTCCTACTATGTGTGAGCTAAGTGTGTGAACACGATTTGGTAAAGGTGTCGGTGAGAGGCCATGTAGGAGTACATGGTGGGTTGTCTCATTGAAGCCGTCCTTAGGAACTGAGTTCTGTGTTTGTGATCCATGATTCAGCTACTACCATGCATTGGGCCCTGAAATATGACCCCGCTCGACTTCTTATTCACCCTAGTCCTCTGTCCAGGAGTTGCAAGTAGTTTCTGGTGTTTGTAGCTTACTGGAGGCCGTGGACAGCGCTGACCGTAGGGGTGGGCTGTGATGCGGTAGGTACGTGGCACGGTGTACCGGATGCCCGTTTGGTATCTCGGGAACCCTGTTCACATCGTTTGGGGCTGTGAGCGAAACTCCGGCCGGATCTCCTCATGGATGGAACCCGAATAGGCGATAAACCTGGACTAGAGACTTGAGTGTTTAGGTAGGTCGTGGTCTACACCCACGTCGGCTTTCGCTTGAAGTCTGCCGAGCACATGTCGTGTGCAGACGCTAAGTGGTGGAAACATGTATGAAGAAGTACACCCCTGCAGGGTTAACATCATCTATTCGAATAGCCGTGTCCGCGGAAAAGGACTTCTGGGTTGCTTATATCAGTTCATAGACAAGTGAAAGTGGATACTCTAAAACACGCAAGATAAGCGTGAGTGCTATGGATGGCGTTCTCGTAGGGAGACGGGAGCGGATCCATAGGGTGTATTGATATGGTGAATATGTGGACTCGTGTGCGCCACCTCAAAAGAGTCGCTTGCAGTCGTAGTTTAGGATAGCCACCGAGTCAAAGCTGGCTTGCTGCAGTTAAACCCCACCACCCCTTTGTTGATAATGATGCATATGTAGTTAGTTCTGATGTAAGTCTTGCTGGGTACATTTGTACTCACGTTTGCCTATTTTATGTTTTTGCAGAGAGACTTCAGTCTCACTAGTAGTTCCGCTTGGACTTCGACGTTTAGCTTGTTACCTCAGCTACGATCTTGTGCCCTCGGCAGGATCTGGTAGATAGTCAGGCTTCTCAGCCTTTTTCATTTATAGTTGTCTGTACTCAGACATGATAGCTTCCGCTTGTGCTTTGATTTGTATGCTCTGAATGTTGGGTCGTGAGACCCCTGTTTGTAATATCTCGCTCCTCGGAGCCTATTGAATAAATTACTTGAGTCGTAGAGTCATGTTGTGATGCCATGTTGTATTTGCACATATCGAGCATATTGTGTGTATGTTATTGAAATGCTTGGTATGTGTGGGATCTGACCATCTAGTTGTTTATCTTTAGTAGCCTCTCTTACGGGGAAATGTCTCCTAGTGTTTCCACCGAGCCATGATAGCTTGCTACTGCTCCGGAACACTTAGGCTGGCCGGCATGTGTCCTTCTTCGTTCCTGTGTCTGTCCCTTCGGGGAAATGTCACGCGATGAATACCGGAGTCCTGTTAGCCCGCTACAGCCCGGTTCACCGGAGTCCTGCTAGCCCAGTGCTACAGCCTGGATTCACTTGCTGATGACCGACACGATCGATGCTGGGTCATGGATGCCTGTCCCTGTAAGTCTGTGCCACTTTGGGTTTACGACTAGCCATGTCAGCCCGGGCTCCTTATCATATGGATGCTAGCGACACTGTCATATACGTGTGCCAAAAGGCGCAAACGGTCCCGGGCAAAGGTAAGGCGACACCCGTGGGAATACCGTGCGTGAGGCCGCAAAGTGATATGAGGTGTTACATGCTAGATCGATGTGGCATTGAGTCGGGGTCCTGACAGCGTTGGTATCAGAGCTTGACTGCCTGTAGGATTACCAAGCCAAACTGGTCGAAGTTGAGTCTAGAAATTCTTTAGTTATATAAGGGAATTGATTGTGGGATGGAACGTAAGGCTCTTTTTTACTCCTTATACCTCATGGCCTTCTGATCTGAGTCATCATCTTCTCTTCTACGGGGATTAAGAACTAGGCTATCTCTTCTTTCTATCAGGATCACGTGTTACTAATCTGCAGACTTGTAGGATTGATGGTTCTAAGCTTGAGTTCAGTTTCTACTTCTGTATGTTAACTGTTGATCTCGAGACCTTGATATTGTGCTTCTGAGTGGTTATGCCACCATTTTTGTGAATGTCTCAAATCTTTTCTGAGCATTTACAGCCGTTATGCTGTCCGAGTCATTCCAGGTTTCTAAATAGTCTGATGCATTTGCAAAATCCTTTCCCTCTGGTTTCGATGTTCCTTTATGCCAGCTCAATCACACTAATTGTTGAGTTGAGGTATTCTATTGCCTTGACATTATGTTGGAGTTACTATTATGACCCTAGGTGTCTCAGGGGATCATCTAGTAGTCTAGCCATGATTTATGTTCCAGTGTGATGACTCTGGCCGTCATTATCGAAAGCATCCCGTGATGCCATTTAGTAGTAGGTATTCTATCCCTGGGTTTTGAACCCAAGATTCACCCTACCTGCTTCATGTTGATAGTTTTGCTCGTTCCTTTAGGTTATTAGTAACCTTTGCATTAGTCCTTGATGTTCGTGGTATTCCTTTCTTCCAAATACTATGAACCGCTTATGGCAGATGTTCCTCGCTGATCGAAAGATCACAATCAGAGTGCTCTCGATGGGTTCTCGATTCTACATTGTGACTCTGCCAGTTCTACCTTTCTGCATGGGTTATCCGGAAGAAATATGTGGAATTCGTTCGACATGCTAAACCATGCACCCACAACTCAGAAAATTATATGTTCCTTTGAGTTGTCCCTCTTTAGTTGTCTTCTGACCCTCGTCTATCAATTGATAGTCAAGATTATGTGTGCATTCGTTCATCGATGCCTATTACTCTTGTGGTCCGTCAAGCCATTCTATCGCGGAATGACTAGGAGAAACAAACTCCAGTACCTCTTCCATATCTAGGATTGGGTCAAAACAATTGTACTCCACAGATCAAAATGCCAATCCAGCTTTTGCTCTGTTCTACCTTGGAGTATTACCATCTTTTATATCGGGATTGTTATAGGAATTGCACACCATCCTATGAACTCTTGGTACAGTAATACTTCTTGCCATCATTGTTCATTCCTCGGTTCCTGTGTTATTGTAATCGGAATGTCGACAAGTGAATCGTGATGTGTGAATTCAATACTCCTAGCAACCTTGTTGCTTGGTACTTAATGGACAATAATTTCATTCTTAGCGTGTTGGTTTTGAATCATCATTCTAAGGTTGATCATGCTACCTAGTCCTTGTTCTCGGTGCACTCCTCGATCGATGAGTTAGGATTATTTCAAATCTTCACTCTATTGATCATATCGTCTTGCCTCAAAAGGCAAGATTGTTCTCGAGCCTAGTAATATATGGTGGTTCGTGATTTTCCGAAGATCTTCTCGGAAGTATTACCAGGTTGTCACCTGACCGCTGTGTTGAGCTCGTGATCAAGTTGGTTTCTTGTGAACCACCCTTCTCCAAGAATCTGTGTTGGATATCCCTGAGCTAGTTGGTTAAGCTAGACAACAACTTGGAGAGTTGGAAGGTAAAAGCTTGCCTGACTTAGTTCGTTCCAAAGGGGTATTCTTGTGTAGTATGTGTTGACGAAAGATGATATCTTCCTCGATTGGTTCCTGTGATCAGTTGCTGGACCTATCATTTTTATCTAACCTTTGATTGGAGTATGGGCTATCATCCAATCAGACCAGAACCAACGATATTCGTAATGTTGTCTTACTCGTGGTTGATCCCTCGAGCATACACCATTATATCTTTCGGGTCTGACCAATGCTATCACTTGTTCACTTAACTATGGAATTCCTTTTAAAAGGAAACCCAGATGAATTGTTGTTGTGCCCATTGATAACATCCTTATCTCCTCCATGATTTTGTTGGACAATAAGTTAGTGTTGGAAACTTTTGAAAGCATTTCTTCATGCTAGCTCATGAAGCATGTCGGTTGTAAGGAGTGACTTCCTCTTATACACGTGCATTTGGTGAAAGTTGCCGCCGTGAATTTGAGAAAGATTGTTTTGTTTCCTTTGGAATCATCCCAAATCAGTCATGCACACGTGCGAAGTATTCTGTAGTCTGGAGACTTGCAACCTTCATTCTATATGTGTCCCTAGCACACTAAGCCACTGATTGACTTGTTCAAGGAAAAGAAGTCTATGCTTGGGATCTAATCCATGGACTTGCGTAAAGACTTCGATATCCTCGATTATGGTTCCCCACCTGAACTCGGTAGTGTTTAATTATAAGACTACTACATGGCCATGCTTGTCTGGGACAACGTGTTCACATGTTTGTAGCAGAACCAGCTCATGTTTTGGAGCTTACTATCGTAGTTCATTCCCCGAGAATCTCGCAACGTCATCTCGTCGATTTGTGTTGAAAACTTTCATTTTTCTTCCTAGACTCGATGAGTCTGGAATATTCTGACACCAACCAGATCTGAATCTTAGGCAGATGTGATGGTTGGAACATTTCCCAAGAAATATAATATTGGTCTCATGATAACCGGTAAAGTGGATGTCGTGGCCAACACACCCCGCCGGGAGACCTAATATTGTAGTATCTTGATTGAGGAAGTTGGCCACCTCCCCATAGGGATTTCGTAGGATTACTCCCTAGTTGCCCCTATGGATTTCTGTGTTCCGAAGTCCGACCTTTTTACTTGATGTTCTAGATATCAAACCATATCTATGGGTGGATTACACTAGCACATCAAGGAGAACATTAGAAGCGGAGTGCTAAATGTCTCCCGGTCGATCATCCAGATTTTATTTCCTTGGCCCCGCCAAGGGTGAAATCTGAGAAGGTGTTATCTTCCTTTGCATCTGCATCGTCCATCATCATTCATCATGGTAGAAAGTTGTGTTGCCAGGATCCTTGACACGGATGTTGGTAAAACCTTGATGATTGTGGAAATGCTCAAGTTCCTGAGAGCACACACAAGCGCTACGTGTTACCATCGGCTCTAACTGGGATTCCTCTCAGTTTCCTCGGCAATGCTATGACCCTTTCAAACAGTGAATCCACTCTCTATTGTTGGGTTCTTCCCCAGTTACCAGAATCATTCCCAGCATTTGCATTTTGTTCCCAGCTTGCACCGCCAATGTGCCATTCTACCATGGGTCTCTTCCATTTCCGGTGATGAGCAAAAATCATACATTGCATTGTCTTCAACAAGGTAGTCCACATCATCCAAGCCCGAGTATGCCATTCTACCGACCCCCTCCAAATGATCGCTTGTGATTGCCTTAGGCTGGTATAAAGAGTTTCAATGATCTCTGAATCAAAAGTAATTCTTTTTGCCACTTAAGGGGATATCTCTACGAGTCACCTTCCCTAAGGTGTATCGTTATGGTATCATGGCAACTCAACTCCTCGCTACATTGACAATCGATTACCACCTTCTTAAGCGTGGAATTGTTGTCTACCCAGTGAACCTTTATCATCTGCTTCACTCCATTCCTATGGATGTGTGCTTCATCTCTCAGCTCGAGAGATGTTGCTATGCCTCATTCCGTGAGTTAATCCTGAGTTGTTCGATCTTCGAGGAGATCGACCCTTCTAGAGTCTCCTTCTCTCCAGGTCGTGTTGGCAGGATTTCTCAGAGCAAGACTTCAAGACAATAATGGTGAATGAATCAACGTTCAACTGAAGTGCACCCTGGATCGTGAAGATTATACTAGATGCGTTTACCTTTCACCTTACCCTACGCTTGAATCTCGAGACGAGATTCTTGTTTAGTGGGGGTGAGTTGTCACATCCCTAGTTCTGACAATGCCTAGTGCATGCATTAGAGTGTTACATCATGTTTAAATTTCATTTAAACCTGAGATGGGGATTGACTAAGCCCTAGCACCAAATGAATTCAACTAGGGTCAAAATAAAACCTTTTTCATTGAACTCAAAATGTCCTCTAAAAATGTTCAACATTTCTGGTTTGAGGTGGAAGCATCTACCAAAAATGGTTTATATTTTTGCAGGACATATTTGGTCACTGAATTAAATCATATAGTATTTTCATTTGGGCATTTAAATGCTATTAAATATTTCAAATGCTCAAATAATCATAAACTAAAATGTTTACTGTTGGATATATTCTAAACAGTAGCCATGATTAGTTTCATGATTTTTGAAAGTGTCTGAGTATTTTTAATAAAGCCCTAAATTTACAGAATAATAGAAAACTGAGATATTAGAAAAAGGGAGATAGAGAGAGAGGATACCTGGCCACTTACCCAGCCCAGCAGTGCGGCCCACTGGCCCAACTGCCAGTCGTCGTCTCCACCGCGCCAGTCGGACGCCGAGCGCGTGCCCGACGCGCGCGCACGGCCGTGCTGCCACGCCACCTGCCTGCCTGCCTGCGTCCTCGGGACAGCGCAACGCCGCGGGTCTTCCTCCTCGGTGCCGTCCCGATCGATCCGGCCTCCCATTCGCCCCCCTACGCCTCTCCTCGCCCGTTCCCCGCCATGGCCGAAGCCTCCATGGACGCGCTGCCGTAACCCCGCACCCACAGCCACTGCCCCACCTCTCCGACGTGATCCCGAGCTCCGCCACGACGTCGTCGTCCTCTCCATCGAGTCACGCGGCGCCAGAAGCTCTGCTGCATCTCCAACGCCGCCGTTTCCGACCTCGGGTGCCGGTGATCCCCGCCGTCGATTCGCCGGACCCCGTGCCTCCCCTGCCTCGCCAGCAGCACCAGAAGAACCGCGGTGAGCCGCTGCATCGTTTCCCCCATGCCTCGTTGCCTAATTCGCCCCCTAGCCGCATCAACCACCGGAGCCGAGAGCTTTTCGCCGCCGGCCATGTCGCCGCCGTAGCCACGGTTGCCTAGAGCTGCAACCGAGCACGCAGCCGTGCTCAGTGCACCCCCAGGAGGCCATAGCACCCATCCGCACCCTCTGCTGTGCTCCCTAACGCCGACTCCGAGCTCACCCGAACTCCGGCGGCTACCTAGCTCGTCGCCGGCGCCGATTCCGGCCGCCCCGACCCCAACCGACTCCACAGGAAGACGCGGCGCTCTTCCAGCTATCCGTAGAGCCCCTCCTCCGTCCGTTTGGTCGCCGGAGCAAGAAACCCGAAGGCCTCCGCCGCCTCGGCCTCGCCGGCGACTCACCGCCGGCGGGTTAGGCCCTGCTGACCAGGAGTTTGACCCCCCCCCTGGGTCGATGACAGGTGGGGCCAGCCCCCCCTGTTAATTAGTTTAGTTATTTTAATTTAATTACCCCCTGCTGACACTGACATGTGGGCCCTAGTGCCCTAATCTTTAATTAAGCTAAACTAAACCCCCCTGTTTAACCCGTGTCACTGACGTGTGGACCCCACACGTCAGGTTTGACCTGGACCGCCCTGTTGACCTGATGACGTCAGGGTGAGGTCATGCTGACGCAATATTCATTTTCTGGAATTTATTTTATTTTATAAATAATCAGAAAATTCCAGAAAATAGCTAAAACTTCAATAAATCATAGAAAATTAACCGTAACTCCAAATGAAATAATTTATATATGAAAAATTATCAGAAAAATTCAAGGAATCCATCTGTACCATTTTCATGCATGTTAGAACAACTTATAGCTGCTGTTTAGCACAAATCAATTAAATGGCATTTGATTAATCACATATGGAGTTTGAATTTGAATCTTGCACTCAAACCAACTTCATTTAATCTGTTGCTAGTTGCATTAGCTCAAAACACATTCATTTTGCCATGTCATGATCATGCATCATATTGTGCATTGCATTGATTGTGTCCCTTCTGTGTTGCCGGTATTTGTCCCCTCTCGATAGACGTGATACCGATGATGTGATCGTTGACACTGATGAAGACTCAATGTTATCTTCAGAAGTGCCAGGCAAGCAAAAACCCCCTTGTTCATTCCGATAAAATCCCACTCTCTCGCTCCTGCTCTCTTTTACTGCATTAGGACAACAACGATCATATTGTTACTTGCTGCGGTAGCTGAACCCCTTTATCCTTTGCATGACCTGTCATTGCCACAGTAAATAGATGAAACCCACTAGCATGAGTAGGAGTTGTTTGAGCCCTGATGTGCCTACTCATTCATGCTTGTTTGTCATGCCTGCTACTGCTTAGAGTTGAGTCAGGTCTGATTCATCGGGGATGAATCAGAGGTGTGTGAACATGTCCTACTATGTGTGAGCTAAGTGTGTGAACACGATTTGGTAAAAGGTGTCGGTGAGAGGCCATGTAGGAGTACATGGTGGGTTGTCTCATTGAAGCCGTCCTTAGGAACTGAGTTCTGTGTTTGTGATCCATGATTCGGCTACTACCATGCATTGGGCCCTGAAATATGACCCCGCTCGACTTCTTATTCACCCTAGTCCTCTGTCCAGGAGTTGCAAGTAGTTTCTGGTGTTTGTAGCTTACTGGAGGCCGTGGACAGCGCTGACCGTAGGGGTGGGCTGTGATGCGGTAGGTACGTGGCACGGTGTACCGGATGCCCGTTTGGTATCTCGGGAACCCTGTTCACATCGTTTGGGGCTGTGAGCGAAACTCTGGCCGGATCTCCTCATGGATGGAACCCGAATAGGCGATAAACCTGGACTAGAGACTTGAGTGTTTAGGTAGGTCGTGGTCTACACCCACGTCGGCTTTCGCTTGAAGTCTGCCGAGCACATGTCGTGTGCAGACGCTAAGTGGTGGAAACATGTATGAAGAAGTACACCCCTGCAGGGTTAACATCATCTATTCGAATAGCCGTGTCTGCGGAAAAGGACTTCTGGGTTGCTTATATCAGTTCATAGACAAGTGAAAGTGGATACTCTAAAACACGCAAGATAAGCGTGAGTGCTATGGATGGCGTTCTCGTAGGGAGACGGGAGCGGATCCATAGTGGTGTATTGATATGGTGAATATGTGGACTCGTGTGCGTCACCTCAAAAGAGTCGCTTGCAGTCGTAGTTTAGGATAGCCACCGAGTCAAAGCTGGCTTGCTGCAGTTAAACCCCACCACCCCTTTGTTGATAATGATGCATATGTAGTTAGTTCTGATGTAAGTCTTGCTGGGTACATTTGTACTCACGTTTGCCTATTTTATGTTTTTGCAGAGAGACTTCAGTCTCACTAGTAGTTCCACTTGGACTTCGACGTTTAGCTTGTTACCTCAGCTACGATCTTGTGCCCTCGGCAGTATCTGGTAGATAGTCAGGCTTCTCAGCCTTTTTCATTTATAGTTGTCTGTACTCAGACATGATAGCTTCCGCTTGTGCTTTGATTTGTATGCTCTGAATGTTGGGTCGTGAGACCCCTGTTTGTAATATCTCGCTCCTCGGAGCCTATTGAATAAATTACTTGAGTCGTAGAGTCATGTTGTGATGCCATGTTGTATTTGCACATATCGAGCATATTGTGTGTATGTTATTGAAATGCTTGGTATGTGTGGGATCTGACCATCTAGTTGTTTATCTTTAGTAGCCTCTCTTACGGGGAAATGTCTCCTAGTGTTTCCACCGAGCCATGGTAGCTTGCTACTGCTCCGGAACACTTAGGCTGGCCGGCATGTGTCCTTCTTCGTTCCTGTGTCTGTCCCTTCGGGGAAATGTCATGCGATGAATACCGGAGTCCTGTTAGCCCGCTACAGCCCGGTTCACCGGAGTCCTGCTAGCCCAGTGCTACAGCCTGGATTCACTCGCTGATGACCGACACGATCGATGCTGGGTCATGGATGCCTGTCCCTGTAAGTCTGTGCCACTTTGGGTTTACGACTAGCCATGTCAGCCCGGGCTCCTTATCATATGGATGCTAGCGACACTGTCATATACGTGTGCCAAAAGGCGCAAACGGTCCCGGGCAAAGGTAAGGCGACACCCGTGGGAATACCGTGCGTGAGGCCGCAAAGTGATATGAGGTGTTACATGCTAGATCGATGTGGCATTGAGTCGGGGTCCTGACAGCCTGAGGGGGTAGAGTTCCGCCCATGGAGACCTGTTGCAGCAGCTATCAGGCTGCAACCATAGCCCGATGGGTCCTCCCGCCGGTAGCTCCTCTACAAAGGAGCTTGAGAGCTGGATCCAGGTACATGGCGGGCTCTCCATCCACACCACAAATTCGCAGGCCATGTCATCCGCATGGGCCCGTGGGCAAGGTGGTTGCGTGGCCACCACGTGCGTTCCCCCTCGGCCTCGGCCGCCACGACTCCTGTGGCCACCTCCACAGGAGGGGTTCTTCCCATGGTTACCTGAGCTGAGGTGGACCCCCAGTGGAGTGCATCCGCACCCTTGAGGAGACGTCGCCAGCCGTGGACTTACGGGGGTGGCCGCGCACCCTCCTGGGTGGCGGTAGCTCCGGCTCGTCCCATGGCGCCTTGCCCTTCTTTGCGGCAGTGAATCTCCTTACCGGTGCCATGGCTTCTATGGCAAAAGTTTGGGAGGGGAGAAGCAAGAAGATGAAGGTGGTTCGAGGGCTCCGTCCCCTTTGCCCTCTTATAGGAGACCAGAGAAGGCCAACTGGTGTCCCTTCGCATCTGGGGCAATGATGGCCCCGTGACGCGTGCTAGACTTTTGTCAGTCGGGGCAGTTGCCGAGATGACGTGGGGAAGTGGGGGAGTCCACCTCCTGTCGTGTGCCACGCGTCAAGCCTGGCCCATAGGCAGTGAGGGCCTGCGTCGCTTTGCCCTCCCTTCGGTGCCTTCACCTTGAAGCCAGGCTGAGTGCGCCTTGGGCCCGGGGGCTACTGTCGGTGTTCTGGGATCTGGGGTACGTAGACCTGCCTGTCTGCGGCCAAGCGCATGGCTCCTTCGATGGCCCAGTATGGTCCATTTACAAGCCTCCATGGACAAGACCCTCGTGAGGAGAACAACGCCAACGTCTCCCGAGGAGCATCTTCCCGAGGCTGCCTCTTGAGGAGCAGAGATCTCTATGCAAGCCTCCCGCCTCACGGGGCACGGGATGATGTGAGCCATGACGACCAAGGCAAGGCGGGCGCCAGCCGGTGCAGGAGAGGAAAATTTCCTCTTTGGTTCTAAGGAGGCAAGGATGTAAGTGGGTTCCCAAGGAACCCCCCAACACTACAAAAAAAGACACATCCGTGACATTTCGGCAGAGCAGAATTTTTTCTGTCATGCTTATGACACTTCTATGACGATAATTGTGACAAAAGCACATATCATCATAGATGTGGTGGGTTCCTACTTCTATGACAAAAAATCATGACAAAAAATGGGCTTTTCGTTCTGGGCGGGCCGGGGACGCACATGCATGACATTCTTTGGGCCGTCCATGATGGAAAAAATCATGGTAGAAGCAAGGGCGAGGAAAATTTCAGGGAGTTCCCAATTACGGTGGTGGTCGGAGCCAAGCGATGTACGGAGGGATTGCACATTTTTCTCGTACACGTACGGACGTGTGTGCGAGGCGTTGGGCTCTAACTAAACCTGAGCGATTGCACTAGCTACGTTACTGAACCCGAGCGATCGATCCCTATCTGTTAACTGAACCCGAGCGATTCCTTCGCTTCTGCTACTAACTGAAGCCGATCGAACCAGCTGTTGCTGCCTCTTGATGAACAGTGACCATTGTTGGGGGTTGGATGAACAATGACCGTTGTTGGGGGTTGGATGAACAAGACCTCGTGGTAGTAGAGGTCGTTGCCGCTGGATGAACATGACCCTGATCAAGAGGAGGCCGCCACACCCGAGCCAGTTGGGGTGGATGGACAGGACCCCGTGGAGGGCTGGTTGAATAGTAGCAGGTGGAGGATGGATGTACAGGACCTCGTGGAGGGCTGGTTGAACAGTAGTCGGTGGAGGCGACCCCGTGGATGAACAGTAGCTGGTGGAGGCAGGAGGAAGTCAACGGTGGATGAACAATAGTAGGTGGAGGCTGGAGGAAGTCAACATCGGATGAACAGTAGCCCGTGGAGTCCCGTTTTGCGGTACGCCACACCCCTCCCGTTGAACAGGACCCCGTTTCGACTGTAGGCGCTCCAACACAAGTCCGTTTCCTTTGTTTTGTGGTATGCCACACCCCTCCCGATCAACAACACCCCGTTTCGACCGTAGACACTCGAACAGAAGACTGTTTCCTCCGCTCTCCGGTACGCTGATGACCCACAAGTATATGGGATCAATTGTATGCTTTTTGATAAGTAAGAGTGTCGAACCCAACGAGGAGTAGAAGGAAATGACAAGTGGTTTTAAGTAAGGTAATGTCTGCAAGTGCTGAAATTGTAAGTAACAGAGTAGTTTGATAGCAAGATAATTTGTAACGATCAAGTAACGGCAGTAGTAACAAAAGTGCAGCAAGGTAGCCCAATCCTTTTGAGGCAAAGGACATGCCAAAACAGTCTCTTATGGTAAGCAAAGTGTTCTTGCGGGTACACGGGAATTTCATCTAGCCACTTTCATCATGTTGGTTCGATTCGTGTTTGCTACTTTGATAATTTGGTATGTGGGTGGACCGGTGCTTAGGTGTTGTTCTTACTTGAACAAACCTCCTACTTATGATTAACCCCCTCGCAAGCATCCACAACTATGAGAAAAGTATTAAGAATAAACTTTTGGATCCAATCGGTCCCTTACAGAATAGTGCATAAACTAGGGTTTAAGCTTCTGTCACTCTCGCAACCCATCATCTAATAACTACTCCACATGCATTCTCTTAGGCCCAAATATGGTGAAGTGTCATGTAGTCAATGTTCACATGACACCACTAAGGGAATCACAACATACATATCATCAAAATATCGAACATATATCAAGTTCACATGATTACTTGCAACATAATTTCTCCCGTGACCTCAAGAACAAAAGTAACTACTCACAAATGCTAATCACGCTCAAGATCAGAGGGGTATTAAATAGCATAATGGATCTGAACATATAATCTTCCACCAAATAAACCATATAGTAATCAACTACAAGATGTAATCAACACTACTAGTCACCCACAAGCACCAATCTATAGTTCCGGTACAAAGATTGAACACAAGAGATGAACTAGGGTTTGAGAGCAGTTGGTGTTGTTGAAGATGTTTATGGAGATAGCACTCCCAAAGAGGGAGAGTAGTTGGTGATGATGATGACGATGATTTCCCCCTCCAGGAGGGAAGTTCCCCCAGCGAAATCGCTCCGCGGAGGGCAAAAGTGCTCCTGCCCAGGTTCCGTCTCGAGACAGCGGCGCTACGTCCCGACAGTCCTCTTCTTATTTTTTTCTAGGTCAAAATGACTTATATACCAGAAGAGGAGCACCAGAGGTTGGCCGAGGTGAGCATAACCCACCAGGGTGCGTCTGGGCTCCCTGGCGCGCCCAGGTGGGTTGTGCCCACCTGGTGGGCCCCCTTTGGTACTTATTGACTCCAAAAATTCTCATTTATTCCATAAAAAATCCTCGTGAAGTTTCAGCTCATTCGGAGTTGTGCAGAATAGGTAGTCTGATGTAGCTTTTTCAGGTCCAGATTTCCAGCTGCCAGAATTCTCCCCTTTTGTGTGTACCTTGCATATTATGAGAGAAAAGGCATTATAATTACTCCAAAAAGCATTATTATACAATAGAACAACATAAATAAGAGTAGGTAAACATGATGCAAAATGGACGTATCAACTCCCCAAGCTTAGACCACGCTTGTCCTCAATCGAAAACCAAAATCGAAAAACATGTCCACATGCTTAGAGAGAGAGAGAGGTGTCTATAAAAACAGAATATGGACATAGCAGCATCATGTAACTTATTATAACATTAACAAACTTTAACATAAAACTTTAATCTTAGGACTTTTATCATAGACTTCTCATGAACAAGTAACAATTCATCACAAAATCGAAGTATAAGGTGTAAACTCTATTGGAAACCAACAAACTATGTTGTCAGTCAACTTTGCAACTCCAATTCATCATCTTTTCAGGAAGGGTCACGTATCAGAGCCTTTAGGCAAGTCCGCATACTCAACCATCATTTAGTCTTCTATGATTGCTAACACTCACCGCGTACACATGAGCAAAACGTTTCAACCAAACACATAGAAAGATAGGGGCTTGTAGTTTTGCCTCCCAACGTATTCACCTCAAGGGTGATGTCAACAATAATAACTCATGCTACCCATATTCAACTGGATATATGTGCCTAGATCTTTCCTCACCACATGATGCTTGCCAATGGAGAAAATAGAAAGGAATAGAGAGAATAACTTTGACTCTTGCATGAAAGTAAATACATAAAAGTAGGCCCTTCACAAAGGGAAGCAGGGGTTGCCATGCGCTTATTGTTTGTATGCTCAACCCCTTAGCGCAAGAGAACTTCACGTCATATTGCCCCTTATGATGGCAACCTTTATTATGCAGTCTGTCGCTTTTATTCTTCGCCATCACAAGTTCGTACAATGCTTAATTTTCTCTTACACTAAATGATCTAACACTTTTAGAAGCAATTTTTATTGCCTTATTGCACCGATGACAACTTAGTTGAAGGATCTTACTCAATCCATAGGGAGGTATGGTGGACTCTCAAAACAAGATTTTGGTTTAAGGGTTTTGGATGCACAAGTAGTATCTCCACTTAGTGAGGAATTTTTGGCTAGCAAAAATGGGGGCAAACACCACATGTTGAAGGATCTGTGACAATATAGCTTCTATGTGAATATGAACAAACGTAAATCATTACGTTGTCTTCCTTGTCCAACATCAACAATTTTGGCATATAATATTTTGATGGGTGCTCACAATCACAAAAGATTTCCAGGATAGTGTATTTGCATGGAATCTTCTCTTCCCTCATTAATTCTTTCATGAGTAGCATCGGTGACTAATGCTAGTAGCATCAGTGACTAATGCTATGTTTGTCAATCTACAATAAAATTTACTACCCATACTTTTCCTTGCGTGATGTCATCACTTACCATAAGATTAGCATATGATCTTTTTCATTTATTTCCTTTCTTTTATTGAAACATGAAAGTAAAAGAAGCAAAACTCAAACTAAACTTTATTATATATCTCATACACGATTGCGATGATAGATCACTAAGCAAACTCTCAAAAAGAGGGATCGAACTAAACTTTTATTCATCTAAAGCAAACGATAACTATGGATCGAACTAAGAAAAGTAAAGGCAAAATATAGTGGAGGTGATATGATACCGGGGCACCTCCCCCAAGCTTGGCGAAAGCCAAGGGGAGTGCCCATACCCGATACTCAATTTTCTTTTGGTGATGAAGAAGGAGGTGGTGGTGCTGAAGTAGTGGCGAACCTGTCCTTAAGGACCAAGAGATTCTCCAATCTACGGATGACGCTCCGGAGGAAGGTGTTGTGCTCTTGATGCATAATATTTTCATGAGTGAGGTACTTATTTTGCACACAAACTGTTTCAGTGATCTGAAGGCTGCAATCTCAGTGGGGGTAAGATGAGCATAGTAAGGTTTAAGGATATCTTCCTCTTCCTCCTCGGCAGGCAGTGCTTGCTCGATCATCGACACTTGATCTCTGGTGGCCTCCTTGCTCTTGTCCTCCTTTGCTGCTCCAACGGGCTCTTCCCTCTTCAGCTCAATCTTCATCAACCAAGCATCCTCTTCCACATTGTTAGAGGAAGAAGAAGACATGATGCCTGGCTCAATAGATCTGACAGAAAACAGCGAGAAAAGAAAACAGGAGATTTCTCCGTGATACGGAGGTTAACAGGTTCAGGGGGTATATAAAGATTATTTATCTTGGGAAACAAGCAAACGGAAGAAAAACGGAGTCCGAAAGGTACCCGAGGTGGGCACAACCTACCTGGGCGCGCCCTGGTGTCTTGTGCCCACCAGGGTCACCTTCCTGGTAGTTTCTTATTTTCCTAATTTTTTTAATATTCCAAAACTGACAAAAACATTTTTTGCGGATCTTTTGGTGTCCGTTTACTTACCATATCACGTACCTCCTCTTTTCACATTTTTGGAGTGTTCTGGAAGTTTCTTTTATGTGTTCTTCCGGTGTCATAGTTTGGATAATATTGCTTTCAGCATTAATGGGCGTACCTGAGATATAATGGTTTATTTGTTGCCCATTAACAACCTTCGGGTTAGTGCCTTCAGCATTATTTATTTTGATAGCTCCAGATCGATAAATCTCCTCGATAACATAGGGTCCTTCCCATTTGGAGAGGAGTTTTCCTGCAAAGAATCTGAAACGAGAGTTGTACAAAAGAACATATTCTCCAACTCTGAACTCATGTTTTTGAACTCTTTTATCATGCCATCTTTTAACTTTTCTTTGAATAACTTTGCATTTTCATAATCTTGGGTTCTCCATTCATCTAATGAGCTAATAATAAATAACCTCTTTTCACCAGGAAGTTTGAAATCATAGTTGAGTTATTTAATTTCCCAATATGCTTTATATTCTAACTCAAGAGGCAAATGACAAGCTTTTCCATAAACCATTTTATAAGGAGACATACCCATAGGATTTTTATATGCTGTTCTGTAAGCCCAAAGTGCATCATCTAGTTTCTTAGACCAATTCTTCCGGGACCTATTGACAGTCTTTTGTAGGATTAGTTTTATTTCTCTATTGCTAAGTTCAACTTGACCACTAGACCGAGGATGATAAGGTGATGCAGTTCTATGGTTAACATCATACTTAGAAAGCATTTTATGGAAGGCACCATGAATAAAGTGTGAACCACCATCAATCATTAAATATCTAGGGACTCCAAACCTTGGGAAAATAACTTCCTTAAGCATTCTAATAGAGGTGTTGTGATCGGCACTACTAGTTGGAATAGCTTCTACCCACTTAGTAACATAATCAACAACAACCAAAATATGAGTATACCCATTAGAGGAAGGAAAAGGTCCCATGAAATCAAATCCCCAAACATCAAATGGTTCAACAACAAGTGAATAATTCATATGCATTTCTTGACGCTTACCAATATTACCTATTCTTTGGCATTTATCACAAGATAAGACGAACTTACAGGCATCCTTGAAGAGAGTAGGCCAATAAAACCCCGATTGCAATACCTTATGAGCGTTTCTGTCTCCCGTATGATGTCCTCCATAAGCTTTGGAGTGACATTTTTGTAGGATTTTTTCCCGTTCATGCTCAGATACACACCGCCTAATAATACCATCTACTCCTTATTTATAAAGATGTGGGTCATCCCAAAAGTAGTGTCTTCAATCATAGAAGAATTTTTTCTTTTGTTGGTATGTGAAGCTAGGTGGTATGTATTTAGCAAAAATATAGTTAGCATAGTCAGCATACCAAGGTGTACTATTAGAAACATATATTTCATCTAACTATTCATTAGGAAAGCTATCATTAATAGGGTGGGTCATCAAGAATATTTTCAAGCCTAGACAGGTTATCAGCTACGGGGTTCTCTACTCCTTTTCTATCAGTGATATGCAAATCAAATTCTTGTAGTAGAAGAACCCACCTAATGAGTCTAGGTTTAGCATCTTTCTTTTCCATAAGATATTTTCTAGCAGCATGATCAGTGTGAACGGTCACTTTGGAATCAACAATGTAGGATCTAAATTTATCACAAGCAAACACCACTGCTAAGAATTCTTTTTTAGTAGTAGCATAATTTCGTTGAGCACTGTCTAGAGTTTTACTAGCATAATGGATAACATTTAGTTTCTAATCGACTCTTTATCCTAGAACAACACCAACAGCATAAGCACTAGCATCACACATAATCTCAAAAGGCAAGTTCCAATCAGGTGGTTGAACAACAGGTGCAGAAATTAAGGCATTCTTGAGTGTTTCGAAGGCTTCCAAACAATCATCATCAAAAACAAAAGGGATATCCTTTTGCAAAAGATTTGTAAGAGGTCTAGAAATTTTAGAAAAGTCTTTGATAAATCTTCTATAGAAAGCAACATGACCAAGGAAACTACAAATACCTTCAATATCTTTAGGACATGGCATTTTCTCAATTGCATCAACCTTGGCTTTGTCCACCTCAATACCTCTTTCAGAAATTTTATGGCCCAAAACAATACCTTCATTAACCATGAAGTGGCACTTCTCCCAATTCAAGACAAGATTTGTTTTCTCACATCTCTGCAAAACTCGATCAATATTGCTTAAACAATCATCAAAAGACTTCCCATAAACAGAAAAGTCATCCATGAAAAACTCAACAATCTTTTCACAAAAATCGGAGAATATAGCAGCCATACATCTTTGAAAGGTGGCAGGTGCATTACATAGACCAAAAGGCATACATCTACAAGCATAAGTTCCAAAAGGGCAAGTAAAAGTGGCCTTTTATTGATTAGGTTGAGAAACAAGTATTTGTGAAAAACCAGAATATCCATCAAGGAAGCAAAAATGTGTATGCTTAGATAATCTTTCTAGCATTTGATCAATAAAAGGCAGACTGTAATGGTCTTTTCTAGTTTCTTTGTTTAATTTTCTGAAATGAATTACCATTCTATAGCCCGTGACAATTCTTTGTGGAATAAGTTCATTCTTATCATTAGGAACAACAATTATACCTCCCTTCTTAGGGACACAATGAACATGACTTACCCATCTACTATCAGCTATAGGATAGATTATACCTGCTTCCAGAAGTTTCAATATTTCCGTTCTTACCACTTCTTTCATCTTTAGATTTAACCGACGTTGGTGATCAACAATGGGTTTAACATCGGGTTCCATATTAATGTTGTGCTGACATAGAGTGGGACTAATGCCCTTAAGAACATCAAGAGTATATCCAATAGTAGCTCGGCGCTTCCATAGAACTTTCAATAATCTTTCTTCTTCATGTTCTGAAAGGTTAGCACTAATAATAGCAGGATATATCTTTTTCTCATCAAGATAAGCATATTTCAAAGTGTCTGGAAATTGTTTTAATTCAAACACAAGATCACCTTTAGGTGGAGGAGGACCTCCTAGAGTTTCAATAGGCAGATTGTGTTTAAGCAGAGGTTGTTGTTCGAACAAGATTCTATCGATTTCATTTCTTTCATGCATATGCAAATAATTTTCATGGTCTAGAAAATATTGTTCTAAGGGATCAGTAGGAGGTACAACAATAGAGCAAGACCAATAATCTCATCCTTACTAGGTAAATCTTTCTTATGAGGTTTTCTACTAAACTTAGAGAAATTAAATTCATGAGATTCATCACCAAAACTAACACCGACAATTTGTCTCTCACAATCTATTTTAGCATTAATGGTGTTCAACAAAGGTCTACCAAAGATAATGGGACAAAAGTCATCTTGTGGGGAACCAAGAACAAGAAAATCGGTAGGGTATTTTATTTTCCTGCACAAGACTTGAACATCTCTAACAATCCCAATTGGTGATATAGTATATCTATTAGCAAGCTTAATAGTAACATCTATGTCTTCTATTTCAGCGGGTGCTATATCGTTCATAATTTCTTGATAGAAGGAAAAAGGAATAGCACTCACGCTAGCACCTATGTCACATAAACCATGGTAACAGTGATCTCTTATCTTAACTGAGACAACATGCATGCCAACAACTGGTCTATGTTTATCCTTTTCATCGGGTTTGGCAATTCTAGCAGCTTCAGCACAAAAGTAAATAACATGCCCATCAATATTATCGACCAAGAGATCCTTAACCATAGCCACACTAGGTTCAACTTTGATTTGTTCAGCTGGTTTAGGTGTTCCAATATAACTTTTGTTGACCTCTGTTGAAACTTTAGCATGTTCCTAGCAGTGGGAAAAACCGGATCAACATTATAAATGATAGTTTCTTCTTTAGCTTTTACCGGTTCTTTAATTTATCCTTTAATTGGTGGGTGATATTTGAACCACTTCTCTTTAGGAAGATCAACATGAGTATCAAAAGATTCACAAAAAAGCAAGCTACTATCTCAGAGTCAAGTTCATATTTAGTGCTAAACTTTTGAAAAGCATCGGTATTCATAAAAGATTTAACACAATCAAACTTAGGCTCAATACCTAACTCTTTACCTTTGTCGAGTTCCCAATCTTCAGAGTTGCGTTTAATTATCTCTAAAAGATCCCACCGGAACTCAATAGTCTTCTTCATAAAAGAACCAGTACAAGAAGCATCGAGCATGGATTGATCATTACGAGAAAGCCGAGCATAAAAATTGTGAATAATAATTTCTCCTGAGAGCTCATGATTGGGGCATGAATATAACATTTACTTAAGCCTCCCCCAAGCTAGATCGATACTTTCTCCTTCATGAGGCCAAAAATTATATATATAATCCTGATCACCATGAACTAGATGCATAGGATAAAAGTTTTGATGGAATTCCAATTTCAACCAATTTTAGTTCCAAGATCCAATATCATCGCATAGCCTATACCATGCCAATGCCTTTCCCTTCAAAGATAAAGGGAAAACCTTCTTCTTAGCTTCATCTCCGGGTAAACCTGCAAGCTTACACAATCCACAAATTTCATCCACATATATTAAGTGCATATCAGGATGTTTGGTTCCATCTCCTGCATAGGGATTAGCTAGCAGTTGCTCTACCATACCCCAAGGAATTTCATATTCAATATTTTCAGTAGGTGTAGTAGGTTGAGGGGTAACTAATTTTGGTTCTGATCGAGGTGAAGATACCCCGAACAAAGCCCTCAAATGATTGTTTTCCATAGTAACAAGTGACAATAAATTTCAGCATGTAGTAATATTTTTTCCTTACCAATTTCCACTTACCAAGAGCGCTTCACTCCCTGGCAATAGCACCAGAAAATAGCCTTGATGACCCACAAGTATATGGGATCATTTGTAGACTTTTCGATAACTAAGAGTGTCAAATCCAACGAGGAGCAGAAGGAAATGACAAGTGGTTTTCAGCAAGGTAATGTCTGCAAGTGCTGAAATTGTAAGTATCAGAGTAGTTTGATAGCAAGATAATTTGTAACGAGCAAGTAACGGTAGTAGTAAAAAATGTGCAACAAGGTAGACCAATCCTTTTGAGGCAAAGGATAGGCCAAAACGGTCTCTTATGATAAGCAACGCGTTCTTGAGGGTAGACGGGAATTTCATCTAGTCACTTTCATCATGTTGGTTCGATTCGTTTCGCTACTTTGATAATTTGGTATGTGGGTGGACTGGTGCTTAGGTGCTTTTCTTACTTGAACAAACCTCCTACTAATGATTAACCCCCTCGCAAGCATCCACAACTAAGAGAAAAGTATTAATAATAAATTCTAACCATAGCATTAAACTTTTGGATCCAATCGGTCCCTTACAGAATAGCGCATAAACTAGGGTTTAAGCTTCTGTCACTCTCGCAACCCATCATCTAATAACTACTCCACAATGCATTCCCTTAGGCTTAAATATGGTGAAGTGTCATATAGTAGACGTTCACATGACACCACTAAGGGAATCACAACATACATATCATCAAAATATCGAACACATATCAAGTTCACATGATTACTTACAACATGATTTCTCCCGTGACCTCAAGAACAAAATTAACTACTCACAAATGATAATCATGCTCATATCATAGGGTTATTAAATAGCATAATGGATCTGAACATATAATCTTCCACCAAATAAACCATATAGTAATCAACTACAAGATGTAATCAACATTACTAGTCACCCACAAGCACCAATCAATAGTTCCGGTACAAAGATTGAACACAACAGATGAACTAGGGTTTGAGAGGAGTTGGTGTTGTTGAAGATGTTAATGGAGATAGCCCTCCCCAAGATGGGAGAGTTGTTGGTGATGATGATGACGATGATTTCCCCCTCCAGGAGGGAAGTTCCCCCGGCAAAATCGCTCTGCCGGAGGGCAAAAGTGCTCCTGCCTAGGTTCCGCCTCGAGATGGCGGCGCTTCATCCAGAAAGTCCTCTCCTTATTTTTTTTTCTAGGTCAAAATGACTTATGTACCAAAAGAAGGGCACCGGAGGTGGGCCGAGGTGAGCATAACCCACCAGGGCGTGCCTGGGCTCCCCGGCAAGCCCAGGTGGGTTGTGCCCACCTGGTGGCACCCCTTTGGTACTTATTGACTCCAAAAGTTCTCATTTATTCCATAAAAAAAGCCTCGTGAAGTTTTAGCTCATTTGGAGTTGTGCAGAATAGGTAGTCTGACGTAGCTTTTTTAGGTCCAGATTTCAAGCTGCCAGAATTCTCCCCTTTTGTGTGTACCTTGCATATTATGAGAGAAGGCATTAGAATTACTCCAAAAAGCATTGTTATGCAATAAAACAACATAAATAATAGTAGGTAAACATGATACAAAATGGACGTATCATACGTACGCCAGACTCTTCCCGATGAACAGGACCCCGTTTCAACTTTAGACGGTCGAATAGAAGGTTGTTTCCTCCGTTCTGCGGTACGCTAGACCTCGTTTCAGCTGTTCCGTCCGAGACGGTTGGCTCCCAATGAACAAGCCATATTCTGACTGAGTCGGTTGCATCCCGATGAACACGACATTGTTTCCTCCGTTCCGACCCAGCCAGTTGGCTGCCGATGAACAGGACGCCGTCGCTGTACGCGTTCGAGACCACACCCGTATGTACGTACGTGGCAGTCTTTTTTGCAGCATAGATGTCGTATGTGTACATGATTTAGATGGGACTGCCTGAACTGCTACCGCTCCTTACTCGGCCACGATTCATCATGGCAGACAGGCCGATCAACCGGTATGTACATAGTCAATGCTACGTACGCTTTCACCTGGTGGGTCCCAGCTCCCAAGGAGGAAAAGGAGGCACTTCCTTGCGTGCAAATATATAGCTGGTGGGTCCCAGCAGTCAGGGGCGGAATCATATATTTTTTGCCCGTAATAAGGAGGCACTTCCTTGCATGCAAAGATGTTGTTGGTGGGTCCCAGCTGTCAAGCACATGAATAAGGAGGCACCTCCTTCCTTGCGAAGATATACGTGGTGGGTCCCAGCTTCTAGGGGGGAATAATTTTATTTTCATGTAATAAGGAGGTGGTTGCATGTGTGGTTCCATGGACCTGGTGCGTCCCCATTGTCAGCCTCTCCACGTACAACCCTCTTCCGATGACTCTCCTTTGTTGACCACGCCACTCCGAGTGCACCAAGGCGATGGATGACAGCGAGGCCCCGGACAGGAACGACCCAGAGATGGGGAAGATGCGGCAGTGGAGTCGCAACCTGAGAGGAGTACGATGTACGAGGGTTGACTGGTTCAGTGCGGCCTTGAGCTGCAGTCGGCGGAGAATAACAGGAGGAGTGGAGGGGTGGAGGGATGGCCTGGCCAGCAGTGGAGTAGCGCTTCGCAGCAAGGTGCGCGAAGCAGCGCCGCGGGCCGCCGAAGGTGGGAGCAGGAGGTCCCGCCGGCGCTGGAGGAAGAAGACGAGAGATTGAAGATGCATGCTAGCAGTTGTTGGATGTACATCCAACGACTATAGATGTCAGAATCATTTTGTTGACTAATTTGACAACGCCTTCCGTAGGCGACTGTCGGTGGATATGGGGGTCCAGCTCTGCCTACCTGCGGCACACCACGTGGCTCCATCGGCGGCCTAATACGGCCCAGCTTCAACATCAACAATTCAAGACCCTCGCAAGGGGCCAAGCCTTGGGAGGCGAATGACGCCAAGACACCCGAAGGGATCGGCCTCCTGAGGCTGGCTCTCGAGGGGTGGAGAGTTCTATGCGAGGTTTACCTCATGAGGCTCAGCTAACATGAGCCATGATGACCAAGGCCAGGCGGGCGCCAGGCAGGCGCAGAGCGCGGGTTTCCTCTTGGGTGCAAAGGAGGCAAGCCATAGGCACGGAGTCCCGAGGAATTAGCCAAAGGTTTCCGTTCTGGTGCAATGAGACCAAGACCGCCAAGACGGCAGGACAGAGGTCATCGACAAGCCCACCGCAGCGTCACGACTAGAGGCTTTTCGCAGGCGAAGACTACTTTTGTCAGGATAAGCTGTACTCCTTGTCCCCTTTCAAATCTGACCATTGTGGGATCCCTTCCCTCCAATATTTTGGAAGAGGACCAAGGCCACTATAAATAGGACTAGCCACCACCATAGAGGCAAGGCAAGTCGAACTAGCTCACACCACACCAGCTCCCTCAAGCTCAAGAACACCTCACCTCCTGAGGCCAGTTCATCCACTGTACTAGTTCATCCTCAGCCCTCCGAGGCAATCCACCAAAATGCTGGAGTAGGGTATTACACCACAAGATGGCCCGAACCAGGATAAACTGTTGTGTCTCTTTGTCTCTTTGAGCTTGACGTGCTAGGCTTAGGAGGATCGCGAGTAGGCAGGCTTGGTAGGTTGAGATCTCCGCACACACCCCAGAGTTTGAACCTCTCAAGGGTTTGCGGAACCCGTAATCCGACATTTGGCGCGCCAGGTAGGGGTGCGTCGGATCTTATCTTCCGTCGACCGGTCTCCTGCCACTCCGACACCTCCATAGCCGACGCACGCCAAGCTCGCGTCGAGCGTCGGGCCGCAGTCACCGCCCGCGTCGCTCAGACAGCTCTGGCGGGCGATGGTTGTGCCCATCGCGCTCCATCTCCGGTGGCCAACGCCGCCACGGGCCCTGCCGGCCACGAGCAGGGAGCTTCATCGCTGCACCCGTCGGTGCGTCGCGACGGGCGCACCGCTACTCTGTCATTGACCCCAGCAGCTTCATCCTCCCATGCGCGTCACGGCCAGGCGAACGCACAGGCCGTTCTACTCATGGCACGATAGCTCCTTCGCTACCGCCCGGTGGGTGACCTCTACGAGGAGTGGCTCGAGAAGATCGCTGAGCTTTTCAGTGTGGTGCATGGGGGCTCCACCGATCCGGCTCGATTGCTGCCTCAGCAGCGTCCTGCAGCGGGCAACATGGTGCACGGGGCTCCTCCACCACCTCCGGCCCAGGGCGCCATCGTCGGCCCAACGCGTGTGGAACCACGACACGACCACCGCGCCCTGCGCCATCTCGGGAGGACGTGAGCTGCCAGGTGGTGTAGCGACCTCAAGGAGAAGCACGCGTACTTCTAGCACCCCAACACCAGGCCCACGTACCGCCTCAGGAGGTGGCGGTGTGCATGCACCAGGACCAGTTTCCACCCCCTCGACAACCTCCGGTGGCCATGGCAAGATGCCGCGCGTTCACTCCAGAGCTCCGCAATGTCGTCTGGCCAAGCAAGTTCAAGTCTGACCTGCCTCCACGCTACGACGGCACCGCCAACCCCGTCGAGTTCCTGCAGCTCTACGAGATGAGCATTGAGGCAGCTAGCGGCGATGAGAAGATATGGCAAACTGGTTCCCGATGGCCCTCAAGGATGGCGCACGTTCTTGGCTCCTGAACCTACCTGAGGGGTCGGTTTCTTCTTGGGAGGAGATGCGCGGCCGTTTCATCACCAACTTCCAGGGCACCCGCGACCGTCCGCCGGCCGCGGGTGACCTACATCGCATCAAGAAGCAACCTGGAGAGACCCTGCAGAAGTATATCCAGTGCTTCAACAACATTCGCCTCAAGATCCTCAAGTTGTCAGACGAGGCCATCATTTCAGCATTCACTGATGGTGTCCACGACATCAAGATGAAGGAGGATCTCGCAATCCATGAGGATCTCTGCACAGCTCTGGAGATGTTCAACATGGCAAACAAGTGCGCGAGGGCTGAGGAGGGGTGCCTCTCCCTCCTCGAGCTCCCCGATGTTAATCTAGAAGACAAGAAGACCAAGACCAAGGACGTGAAGCGCTAGGGGCCGGCCGTGCTTGCAGCCGAACCGGAGATGAAGCGCGGTTGCGACCACCCTGAGTCATCAAAGAGCAACTGGCCATTCTGCGTCTTCCACAACATTCACAGTCACAACACCAATGACTGTCAGGAGCTCAGGGCCCTCCGTGATGGGCGCCTCGGTCGACGCCTCAAGTGCAACAATTGAGGCTACGGTCGTGGAGGTAGCCGAGGTGTAGGACGCTGGGACGGACGCGACCACCGTCAGGAGTGGCGTGACCAGCCTCGTGAGGACCGCTGGCAAGGCCAGCCTCGCGAGGGCACTTGGAGGGAGCAGCCTCATGAGGAGCTCCCTCAGGGCAACGCAGCTCTGCCTCCTCTGCCTCCACCGCCAAGAAGGAATGAAGATCACCACCAGGACGAGGGGGCTGAGGGCTTCCAGGAGCCTCGAGCCATCGCCTGCATCTTGGGCGGCTCATAGGCCCTGGCTTCCCACGGCGTCTTCAAGCAGTTCGCGCGAGGTGAATGCAGCACTCCCCAAGCCCGAAGCAACTCGCCCTCTCAGGGGGTCCAAGTGTGCCATCACCTTCAGCTCCTTAGACCAGCTCAAGTGCGCGGCCACTGCCGGCGCACTCCCTATGCTCTACTCCCCCGTCATCAGCAACGCGGTCGTCACCAAGACTCTCATTGATGGCGGAGCTGGGCTCAATGTGATGTCTGTTCAGACGTTCGACGGGCTCCAAGTGCCATACTACCAGCTGCACCCAACCAAGCCATTTTCAGGAGTGACCGATGGTTCTACACACCCGATAGGGCAGGTCCGCCTCCCTGTCACCTTCGACGAGCGCAACAACTACCGCACCGAGCTCATCGACTTCGACATCGCCAACATCCGCCTGCCCCTACAACGCCATCCTAGGGTACCCAACGCTTGCCAAGTTCATGGCAGCTACGCACCACGGCTACAACATCCTCAAGATGCCAGGAAGTGGCGGCGTCATCACGGTCGCGTGCCAAGAGAATGATGCGGTGTGCTCCGTCGAGTGCGCCTTCCAGGCTGCAGAGGTTGAGAACCCTGAGGACGAGGGTGGCGCCCTCCCTCCTGAGGTTGCCCCCAAGATGAAGAAGCTGCAGCTGGGACAGGGATCTCGTGACGGAGCATCGCTCGAGGATGCCGCGCTGAGCCTCGCGTCTCCGGACGCGGCACCTTCACCCATCGCATAGGAAGGCGCTCCCGATGCCCCTCTCAGACTGGGCTCGGGGGCTCTCCTCGGGAGGGCCTCTGACCTAGCCAGGGTCACGAGGGAGGCGCTCGGGCACCATGTGGAGGCGCTTTTTAGAGCACACTTCCCAGGAGAAGGTAGCATGTGGGAGGCGCTAGGTGGTCAGGAGTTCATCAGCAAGGCAATCGAGGAGATCCAAGAAGCAAGGGTTCTGCAAGGCGATTGTCACCTGCCGCATGGCGCAGCTCACTGCCCTGGCGAGGGTAAGGAGTTCCGTGTGTGCATCTACATCCCCGGGATCAATAGGGCCGCGTCTCAGCAGCTCATCTGGCCGTCTCGTGTCGGCCGATGTGAGGGTCCACCTCACAGCTACGTCTGCATGCCCTGCGGCCTGCCGGGCATGATGTGGTGCCCAACGCTGCATGAGGGACGCCCTGGCGGCTTGTGAGGCCAGGCATCAGGCGAACCTGGCGGAGATGGAAGAGCACCTTCAGGAGCCTCCTGGGCCCTCTGAGCCTCCCGAGGCTCAGCACCAGAGCGGCTCGTGAGGAGCGACTCCAGCAGCGCTCGTTTTTTGGCTACTTCAACACCTCTTCAGCGACGGTACCAGGTGACATCTCTCTAGTTCATTCAGTCTGGGGGTGCCCCTCGGGCTGCATCATCCCCAGGCCATGTGGGTCCGTCCCTACGGCATGTATCCCTTCTGTATCTATCAGAGCTAGTTTAAAATCCTTCGCAAGCTACTTCCAAATTATTAACTGCTTGATCGGCGCTTCGTCGCTAAGAACGTCTCCCGCCCTTGCAAGCCCTCCCGCGACCGCCTCATGATTAAGGACTGGCACGGCGTATGTGCTCGGGTCCATCCCTGCAGCGTCACTAAATCCAAGAGGCTGAGCTCTAGCTCACGGGCCAGTCCCCGTGTACGTCACCTCCCATGGCCCTTGGTGCCTTGTTATTGCATGAGCTAATCGCGGGTGGATGAGTGAGGGCGTGCGACCTGGTGCCCCAGTGGCCACGGGAACCGCATGCCGGTTGTTTTTCTTCAGGACCTTTGCATGAGAAGACTGTGCACGGCGTCTGTGCTTGGGTCCGTCCCTGCAGCGTCAATAAACCCAACGGTTGAGCTCTGTCTGGCGGGTTGGCCCCGCTCACGTCACCTCTCGGGGTCGTTGGTGTCTGGCCTTCTCATGCAATAACCTCAGGAGACTCATTCGGCGCAGGCTGCCTAACCATCTCGCAAGACTAATTCAAGCATCCCCTATCAAGACCAGGCACAACCCGCCTTGAGGTAGGGCCTCGTGAGTCCCGCGCTGGCTCGCGGGTGCCAATATACACCTCCTCCAGCCTTGCCGTGCAAGCCACATGTCAGGGTGGGGCTGTACACGCCCTGGGGGCTCTTCTTAGAGGGAGCCCCCTCCCATGCACCAGTGGAAGCACCATGCTCTGCGCTAGCCATCGACACTGCCGAGGAGCGGCTATGCCCGTGCAAGAGCGGAAGCGCTATGCTCCATGCTGGTGATAAACAACTGGGGGAGGCCCGGCGGCCGCATTAACCTCAAGGAGCATCCGGGCTCACTGACCGGCCTCACCGTGTTGCTCTCCCTCGGAAGGGTAGCATGAGGTGGCTGGGCACGGGGGCTACACTCAGGTCACGCCTGGCGTACCCCGCCTCGCCAGGCATCACGGGCCTGGTCTTCGCACACCCCTCCCAAGCGAGAGCTCGGCGAGGAAAAGGTATGATGGTCGGTTCATACGTCAAGGGGGACTCCTGAGCATCGCGTCTCAGGAGCCTAACTGGCCACGTAGCCCCTCACCCCTTCGGCTCGTCCTGGTAATCCGGATGACCCAACGGCGGTTGAGGCATGCGCAGGGCCGGGCCCTGCCGACGCAGAACGCCAAGGCCTAACTTTCACCCTTCCTTTCCAAGCCGTTCGTACGTCAAGGGGGACTCCTGAGCATCGCGTCTCCGGAGCCTAACTGGTCACATAGACCCTCACCCCTTGGTCTTGTCCCGATGATCCAGACGACCCAACGGCGGCTGAGGCATGCGCGGGCCTGGGCCCTGCCAACGCAGAACATCAAGGCTTGCTTCCGCGCCTTTTCCTAAGTTGTTCGCACATCAAGGAGGACTCCTGAGCATCGCGTCTCAGGAGCCTAACTGGCCACATAGCCCCTCGCCCCTTGGGCTCGTCCTGGTGATCCGGACGACCCAACGGCGGTCGAGGTACATGTGGGGCTGGGCTCTGCTGATGCAGAACAATAAAGCAAACAGAAAAGTCGAGGGACCATAATATAATTATTACAAAACATATTGTTCCAAACAAGCAATTTTAAAATGCCTCCCCGAGGCATGCTACATGATGCGGGACAAGTAGGAAAGAGCTATGTCGCCGGGCCACCTCTTCAGACCTGGGCGCCACCGTCACCCGCCAGCGGAGCCTCGTCGCCATGCGCGTCGCCCTTCTCCTCGGCCTCGGTCGAAGGACCGACGACCAGGAACTTACTCAACATGGCGTCCATGGAGCTCTTCACCGCGGCAGCAACAGCGTCCTGGGAATCAGAGTCCATCGGAGTGAGGAAGGAGGAGAAGTTGAAGCCGGCATCCTGGAGATAGAGATGGCTGAAGACACACGTAAGGGCTGAGGAAGAGAGCGAGCGCGCCTCGTTTTCCGCCAAGGAGGCAAACCTATCGTCACCATCTTCGACCACTACCAAGACTTCAGGAAGCAGAGCAACAGGGCTCTCCCTTGGGGTCGTCGCCGTCGCCTTCTTCAAGGGATCGTCCCCAAAGAGCGACCATCGAGCCTTGTTGAACCTCGCCTCGAGGGAGGCAAGGGTGCTGTGCTCCATGGCGGCCGCCTCCTCGGCCCTGGCAAAGGCCGCCTGGGCCACCTTTGCCTCCTCCTTCAGCTTCGTCAGGCGGTCACGCTCCGCAGCCTGCTCCAAGGCCGCCTTCTTCACCTCGGCGTCTCGATCAGCGACGACAGCCTCCTGGGCCTTTAGCTTCTCCTCACGCTCCTGGAGCTGGTTGGCCTGGGTGGCCTGCTGATCCTGAAGAGCCTTCAGTTCAGCCTCCACCACGCGGCACCGATCCTCGGCTTCTATGGCCTCTTGCCAAGTCGCGCGTGGTGGCAACCACCCCGAGCACCTTCTTGGCTTCCTCCGTAGAGCCCCAGGCCATGCAGACAGACACGTCGGCTTGGAGCCAATCAGAAATCAGCCCTAGGCATCCCTGCGTCGAGCGACGATCCAGGCCCCGAAGTTCACCCTGGAGGAGGTCCAACGCCGCCCTTGCCTCCTCCAGGGCCCTAAAGGTGGCAGGAGTGCCACGGCTCAGCCACACGCTAGGCATGGGAGAAGACGCCCTCGCCGCCAAGACAGGAGAAACCTCAGCCTCAAGAAGGATTGGGGGCTCCAGTGGCTGGTCAACCTCGACGACCGCGGCAAGATGGGCACCGGTGGGGTCAGCCTTGCCAAGCGCGCCGGCACCTCCTAATGACGGGCTTCCACGCCCTGGGGAGGCGACATCACCACCGGAGCTGTGGGGACCGCGGCATTCTCCTTCACCAGGGCCGCGGCGACCTCTGCGTCCTCTTTCTGCTTCTTCGATGGCTGCTACCTAGTGACAGACGAGGATGCTAAGCATCGCTTCAATAATCAACAAACAAGGCTAAGGAAAAGACTTACTGGCCGGCGAAGACATAGCTCCTCTTCAGGCTCAGCAGTGGGCACTGAGGCAGGGCAGCCGATGCAGAACTATTGGCAGCAGGAGAACTCACGGTTGGCGCCACTCGGGACGCCGTCGGCGAAGGTGGAACACTGCCCAGAGGAATCAGTGCGGTCCTTCCCTTCTTCGTGGCCGTCCGCTTGGGCTGCTTTGAAGAGGACACCCCAGATCTCGTGGTGACTCCAGAGGGGCGAGGCACCTCTGAAGGAGTCCTGGATTAGGGGGTATCCAGACATCCGGACTACATACTTTGGCCGGACTGTTGGACCATGAAGATACAAGACTCAAGACTTCGTTCCGTGTCCGGATGGGATTCTCCTTTGCGTGGAAGACAAGCTTGGCGATCCGTATATTAGATTTCCTTCTTTGTAACCGACTCGGTGTAAACCCTAGTCCCCTCCGGTGTCTATATAAACCGGAGGGTTTGATCCGTATAAGGACAATGATAATCATCATAGGCTAGCTTCTAGGGTTTAGCCTCTGCGATCTCGTGGTAGATCAACTCTTGTAATACTCATATCATCAAGATCAATCAAGCAGGAAGTAGGGTTTTACCTCCATCGAGAGGGCCTAAACCTGGGTAAAACATCGTGTCCCTTGCCTCCTGTTACCATTAGCCTTAGACGCACAGATCGGGACCCCCTACCCGAGATCCACCGGTTTTTACACCGACATTGGTGCTTTCATTGAGAGTTCCTCTGTGTTGCCGCTGCAAGGCTCGATGGCTCCTTCAATCATCAACAACAGCGTGGTCCAGGGTGATACTTTTCTCCCCGGACAAATCTTCATGTTTGGCGGCTTCGCACTGCAGGCCAATTCGCTTGGCCATCTCGAGCAAATTGACAGCTGCGCCCCTGGCCATCAGGTCAGGTTCGGACACTTGAACTACACGGCCGATATCCGCAGATACTTGATGTTCGACGGATTCGGGCCTATGCCAAGGACGCTGAACAGTCACGATGAGCATGGCTTAGACCTGTTGTCGGACAATACTCGGGATATCGCACCTGCAGGAGCTCCGGACCTAAATCCTGGGCAGATCGCGTTGTCCGAGGACGGGTGGATGGACCCTGCCCTGGAGGCCGCACACTCATCGGCGGTAGAGCCAAGCACCAGCTTCACCCCCAAGGAAGCGTGTGACACTGGACCCCCGGACCCGTGTCCGGCTGTAGGTTCCAGTCCGCGCATCCCCGAGCCCGCCGAATCTAGTTGGGCTCCGGTAATAGAGTTCACCGCTGCGGATATCTTCCAGCACTCGCCCTTTGGCGACATGCTGAACTCGTTAAAGTCTCTCTCTTTGTTAGGAGAATCTTAGCCGAACTATGACCGACTCGAGTGGGAAGCAGGCGACGAGGGAATTCGTTGCCCACCCACCACCCACTTCATTGCCACGATCGATGATTTGACTGACGTGCTAGATTTCGACTCTGAAGACATCGATGGTGTGGACGATGATGTAGGAGAAGAACAGGAACCACCGCCCATGGGGCGCTAGACAACCACCTCCTCATATGATATATATATGGTGGACACTCCGAAATAAACCAATGGCGAGGATGCAATGGAGGATAGCCCCTCAAGGAAGAAGGCAAAGTACGGGCGTCAGCAGCGCCGCTCCAAGCCCCGCCACAGCAATGCCGGCACAGGAGTCAAAAACAATCCGGACGGTGCCGAAGATGAATACAATCCCGATCAGCCTGCCTTTGAGCAGGCCGGATAGACGACAGACGGATACTGGGAGGAGGACAACCACATGCCCCCCTCCGAAGACGAGGTGAGCCTCGGTGACGATGAATTTGACGTGCCTGAGGATCCCGCAGAGCAAGTTCGCTTTGAGCGACGGCTTATGGCCACAGCGAAAAGCCTGAAAAAGAACCAGCAGCAGCTCAAAGCTGACCAAGATGTGCTCACAGACAGATGGACCAAGGTCCTGTCAATCGAGGAATACGGACTCGACCACCTCGCCAAAGGGTACACAAAGCACAATTCGCTACCTCAACCTAAGAAGGAGGACCTAAAGCCCGCACCCCGACGCCAATACACCATGATCCAGGGCAGTACGCAGGAAACGCGAGGCAACATCCACAAACCTCGATGCAACAGCCACAAGCGTCACAAAAATAACAATGACGACCAAGACAAGGGAGTTGGTGCCGAATTCAACGGCCCCTAGTCCAGTCAGCGGAAAAAGAATAGCTCAAGCCCATCCGGCCCGAGCAGCATACTCGACCAACCATGTGAAATTCATGGTACCCCTATAAGGGCGGCCAAGCATACCAACAGAGAATGCCGGATCCTCAAAACAAAATGGTCGGTCGTGCGCCGGAAACAATGAAGGGAAGTCCCAAACAATGAGAAGCCCCCCAAACATGGTGAGGTCAAAGCAAGATCCTCCGCAGTACAAAAGTACGGTCGATCATCTCCGGCCACATCGACCGTCCGGACAACATCAACCATAGCAATTCAATTACGCTTACCATTGACCCAATAGTTTGTGGGTCCCATCCCACTCGAACCCCTATGGGCATAAACAGCAGCCCAAACTCGCTGCGCCAGGACAAAATTTGCCAGATAGGTCTTGACTGCTTGAGGATCAAACCCATTAATAACATCTTCTAAAAGATGCCATGCAAAGGCCAAGTTTTATAGGCCCACCACCCTAGAGGTTGTCTTCGGATCACCAAACAAATACCATGCCGAAGAAAAAGTCTTCGGCATTGTCCCCTTATACAGTAATTACCATATACTATCGGGACGAACCGCGTTGGCTAGACTCAACGGGGTACAGCATCAGGCCAAACCCACATGACATAGTCACAATTATGGGCAAGGCCGAACTCCACCCTCAGAGTGGAAATTATAACGCCACTGGGACAGCGAGTTGCGCCCATTTATTGAATTTCGATTCGGCAGCCAACTACCCGGACACCAACTGAGGAGTCCGAGCTACTTTACGGCATGATAGCCTGGCTCGACCAAGCTCCGATCAGGCACCCACGGTTCAACCACCATATGACATGCAGCTGCCTCTAAACATTTGTCTTTACAGACTGGCTTTTGCACAGAATAGGACTGGCAACATGGAATCAGCTCGGACGCACAAGGCGGGAACACATAAAGTACCCCCCAAGGAGACAATCCGGATACACTTCGGATCCACACACAGCCTCCTCCAGTCCGGCCACGACAGGTTCCACCAGCACACCTCTTTTCATATGCATAAACCATACTTATACGCATAGACATGTCATTCTACTACAATACGTAGACTAAAATAACACTCTTCGGCCGTCGTTCCTCATTGACGCTCTTTTCTTCGTCATAACGGCACCCGCACATAGCGTTATGCCCCACTATGCCAGGGGCTTCATAATACTTATAATATGGCAACAAAGTCCGGCCACCTTCTCGGTCGCTTGGCACCCCGAACTTATAGCACTATATGCATCAGCTCTGAATCATGTCTTAGGTCATTAGTTGGGTTTGCCCAGCTCCCATGTTTTGGTACCTTACGTTCCGCTCCATCGGCTAAGGTAGCGCTGGGAGAACTACTGCGATTGTGTCCTGGTTCTTCTGGACGAGCACCTCAGTAGAGAAAGCCAAAAACTGACTGTCATGATACAGCGAGAGCTGATCAGCTGTTCAAGAGGTTGTAAAATCTTTAAAGATTTATTCCGCATAATGCCATAATAAATGCAAAGTGCGACGGATCGATCTTCCGATCAGGCGCCGTTAGAGCCCCGCGTACAGTCTTCCGAACACCAGGGGCTGCGCCCACCATACTCGAATTCCTATGGCTAAGTGAGAGTGATAAAGCCCTATAGTCTGATTGCCTAGTTCGCGGTGATGAACACCTCCTTCAAGGACCCAAAAATGGGATAAAGAGTGTTCAGGTATGTCCCGAACACCCCCGTACTTTTTACGTGGGGGCAGAAGCCAACGACTGGCCAACTCTTAGGATTTATATATACTAAACAGCCGCACAAGAAGAAAAAACATTCATAACAGGCAATAAACAATAAAATTGCCAGTACCCCGCATTACAAAGGACAGCATGACTGCCTTCAGGGAAATATCGTGTCTTTCGTACACTGTTCCGCCACAAGGCGGGCTCCTTTCAGGACACCTTCATAGTATAATTCGGGCTTGCAATGCTCCCAACCCTCCGGCGGTCCCTCAGTCATCAGCTTTTCATCATCAAGCTTCCCCTAGTGCATCTTCGCACGGGCAAAAGCCATGCGTGCACTCTCTATGCAGACCGATCGCTTAATGACGTCGAGTCGAGGGAAAGCACCAAAAATCCGCTTCATGAGTCCGAAGTAACTGCTTGGAATTGGCTCAGCGGGCCATAGCCGGACAACTAAGTCCTTCATGGCTAGTTCGGCCGCCTGGTGCAATTCGACCAGCTGCTTCAGCTGATCGATAAAGGGCACCGGATAATTCGGCGCCAAATACTGCGACCAGAAATGCTTCTCCGCAGACTTCTTCTCCTCAGCCGGGTAGAACTGGGCAGCATCTGATATGATGCGCGACAGGTCCGCAAACGCCCCTGAAGAAACAATAATTCAGCTTGTCGCTTAGAGTTCCTCCCATTACTATGTAAAAATTGCTTTGAGAACAAAAAGCCTTACCAGCCGCAACCCTCTGTGCCTCCTGAATATCCTTCAGAGCACCTCGGGATTCTTCCCGAGCATCATCCGCAGCTTGGAGAGCTTGGGATAGTTTGGATTCTTTCCCTGCTAGACTCTACTCCAAGGTCTCGCTCTTCCTCACGGCCTCCTGGAGCTCTCGCTCAGCTTCAACGACCCAGGCCTCACACTTCTCGCGAAGAGCCTACTCGGCGGCGGCCTTCTTGTTGGCTTCGGCCACAGCCTTCTTCAGTGCCTCAATTTCGGCACTCGCTCCTAGAGCATACAATACAAGCATTTTCATCAGGCACAACTACTAATTCGTGCTCAACTTAGCAAAAGGTCTTGACATACCTTGCTTGTCCTTCAACTGCTTCTTCACGCGGCCAAGTTCTTCTTCAGCCCGTTCCAGACTCTGCTTCAGTCCGGACACCTCCGCATTATGAGAGGCGGTTGTCGCTACAGACGCCTGTTTTCAAACAAAGGGATATATGTCATTAACTGAGTCTCCTGCGGAGCGGAAATTTGATCCCCTGTCCGGCTCTCTATCTTTCACCGGACAGTGCATCAGGGGCTACTACTCATACTATGACAATCTCCCAAAGGTTTCTAAAAACATACCTCAAAGCCACGCCCAAGAGGTGAAAGGATAAGGCAGGATTCATTTAGTCCACTCTCAGCAGACTGAATCTTTTCAATCACTGCGCCCATGAGGGCGCGATGTTCATCGACGATGGACGCACTATTTAGCACTGTCGATAGACCGCCGGGCAACTCTGCTTGGACAGAGGTTGCTGGCAGAGCTGGCTTGCCTCCCTCCATCAAGGGGGGCTGCTCGCCCGGTCCTGGAGCTTTAAAGGTCTCCAGGACCGTGTCCGGCTGCGGGTCGAATCTAAGATCGCCCTTGCCATCGACGATCATGGGAACCGCTGCTCCCATGTATCCGGCCCCAGAGATATGCCCTCCCTCACTAGTAGAAAACAGGGCTTTCGTCCAGGCCAGTTTAGCCCATTAGTCCCGGTTCAATCCAGAACCGGGACCAATGGAGCTATTTGCCCCGGTTCGTGAGCCCAGGGGGCCGGCCGGGCCACGTGGGCCATTGGTCCCGGTTCGTCCGGACCTTTTGGTCCCGGTTGGTGGGACGAACCAGGACCAATGGTCCTGGCTCCTGGCCCACCACTATTGGTCCCGGTTGGTGGCATGAACCGGGACCAAAAGGGTTACCTTTAGTCCCGGTTCATGCCACCAACCGGGACCAATAGTGGTGCCTATATATAGCCCCTCGCGCAAGAGCAGAGCACACTGCTCTGTTTTTTCTGGCCGAGGGGGAGAGGGCTTGGTGGTGCTCTAGCTCACCTCCTATGCACACAAGGTGTTCGATGGAATGCCCGAGCCACACTACTTAAGGTTTCTCCTCTCCAAGCTCGACCGCCAAGCTCCATTTTCCTCAATATTTATCTAGGTTTAGCGGTCCGTCACGCCCCGTCCCCGTCTTCACCGCCGTCGATCACCCGCGTCGATCTCATCGCCGGCACCACCGTGGTGAGCCTCTTGTTCTTATCTTCTTTCTGAAAGGAAAAATATTATTACTTGTTTGTTTAGATAGATACTTGTATTATTTTCTTACTTTTATTATTGCATCTTATATAGTGCGCCGATGGTTTTGGTATCCGCCCCAGTCGGCCCTCGTCCTGTCTATGATTCGGATGTGGTATATATTATCTTTTCATAACTATTGGTTCATTTATTGTTTATGAAAATTATGCCGACCAACATGACATAGATTTTATTTATCTAGGAGGTTGTTGAACCGGAAATTCCAACCGACCCTATTGTCGAGAGGTTAAATTTAGTTGAAGAAGAAAACAATTTCTTGAAGGAAAAAATAAAAAAACTTAAGGAGGAGGAGATGATATTGGAGTTTCATGTTGCGGATGTCGTCGATGATCACAAGATCAAGATGGATGCAATGCGCTTGAAGATGAGAAAGATTAGAAAATATGCCATTCATACCGAGGCTTGGTATCATTATGCCGTTGGATCAGTTGTTACCTTGGTTGCGATTATGGTCGCATTTGTTTTCGCATTGAAATGTTTTACATAGTTTCAATGTATGGTTTAATTAATTTAGATGCTCTGCAGAGCTTTATGTTGTTAGATGAGAACTATGTATCTACTTTGGTTTTTATGTGATGATGAACTTCTATTAATGTGGTCACTTAATTATCTATTCATGATGTTCTGTAATGATTTTTGACACACTTAATTATATATAATGCACGCAGATGAACCGGCAATGGATGTACGGTGACAGACACACCTCCGAGTACATTAAGGGCGTGCATGATTTTCTCGAAGTGGCTGAGGCAAACAAGCAGAATGGTTTTATGTGTTGTCCATGCCCTATATGTGGGAATACGAAGTCTTACTCTGACCGGAAAATCCTTCACACCCACCTGCTTTACAAGGGTTTCATGCCACACTATAATGTTTGGACGAGGCACGGAGAAATAGGGGTTATGATGGAAGACGGCGAGGAAGAAGAGTACGATGACAACTATGTGCCCCCTGAATATGGTGATGCTACTGAACATCAAGATGCACCAGACGATGTGCACGATGGTGCTGCAACGGGCGAAGCTGCTGAAGATCAAGAGGAACCAGACGATGTGCCCGATGATGATGATCTCCGCCGGGTCATTGTCGATGCAAGGACACAATGCGAAAGTCAAAAGGAGAAGCTGAAGTTCGATCGCATGTTAGAGGATTACAAAAAGGGGTTGTACCCCAATTGCGAAGATGGCAACACAAAGCTCGGTACCGTACTCGAATTGCTGCAGTGGAAGGCAGAGAATGCTGGAGAAGCTACTAAAAATAATGAAGAAGAAGCTTCTAAAGGATAACGAATTGCCCAACAGTACATACGCAGCAAAGAAGGTCGTATGCCCTCTAGGATTGGAGGTTGAGAAGATACATGCATGCCCTAATGACTGCATCCTCTACCGCGGTGCCTACAAGGATCTGAACGCATGCCCGGTATGCGGTGCATTGCGGTATAAGATCAGACGAGATGACCCTGGTGATGTTGACGGCGAGCCTCCCAGGAAGAGGGTTCCTGCGAAGGTGATGTGGTATGCTCCTATAATACCACGGTTGAAACGTCTGTTCAGAAACGGAGAGCATGCCAAGTTGATGCGATGGCACAGTGAGGACCATAAGAAAGACGAGAAGTTGAGAGCACCCGCTGACGGGTCGCAGTGGAGAAAAATTGAGAGAAAGTACTGGGATGAGTTTGCAAAGGACCCAAGGAACGTATGGTTTGCTTTAAGCGCGGATGGCATTAATCCTTTTGGGGAGCAGAGCAGCAATCACAGCACCTGGCCCATGACTCTATGTATGTATAACCTTCCTCCTTGGATGTGCATGAAGCGGAAGTTCATTATGATGCTAGTTCTCATCCAAGGCCCTAAGCAACCCGGCAACGACATTGATGTGTACCTAAGGCCATTAGTTGAAGAACTTTTACAGCTGTGGAATGGAAACGGTGTACGTACGTGGGATGAGCACAAACAGGAGGAATTTAACCTAAAGGCGTTGCTGTTCGTGACCATCAACGATTGGCCCGCTCTCAGTAACCTTTCAGGACAGACAAACAAGGGATACCACACATGCACGCACTGTTTACTTGACACCGATAGTATATACCTGGCAAGCTGCAGGAAGAATGTGTACCTGGGCCATCGTCGATTTCTTCCGACCAACCATCAATGTCGAAAGAAAGGCAAGCATTTCAAAGGCGAGGCAGATCACCGGAAGAAGCCCGCCATGCGTACCGGTGATCACGTACTTGCTATGGTCAATGATTTACACGTAATCTTTGGAAAGGGTCCCGGCGGACTAGCTGTTCCGAATGACGCTGAGAATCACGCACCCATGTGGAAGAAGAAATCTATATTTTGGGACCTACCCTACTGGAAATACCTAGAGGTCCGCTCTTCGATCGACGTGATGCACGTGACGAAGAACCTTTGCGTGAACCTGCTAGGCTTCTTGGGCGTGTATGGGAAGACAAAAGATACACCTGAGGCACGAGAGGACCTGCAACGCTTGCACGAAAAAGAGGGCATGCCTCTGAAGCAGTATGAAGGTCCTGCCAGCTACGCTCTTACGAAAGAAGAGAAAGAAATATTCTTTCAATGCCTGCTCAGTATGAAGGTCCCGACTGGCTTCTCGTCAAATATAAAGGGAATAATAAATATGCCAGAGAAAAAGTTCCAGAACCTAAAGTCTCATGACTGCCACGTGATTATGACGCAACTGCTTCCGGTTGCATTGAGGGGGCTTCTACCGGAAAACGTCCGACTAGCCATTGTGAAGCTATGTGCATTCCTCAATGCAATATCTCAGAAGGTGATCGATCCAGAAATCGTACCAACGCTAAGGAGTGATGTGGCGCAATGTCTTGTCAGTTTCGAGCTGGTGTTCCCACCATCCTTCTTCAATATCATGACGCACGTCCTAGTTCATCTAGTTGACGAGATTGTCATGACGCACGTCCTTTCCTCCCTGTCCCCTCGATCCTCTTCATATAATTTTTTTTCATATAATTTTTTTTCATATGCATATGTTGATTATATGGATGGATGGATGATGTATATGTTCATTATATGGATGGATGGATGATGTATGCTTTTTTTCATATAATTTTTTAGGCAGATTTTTAGATTTTTTTAGGCAGATTTTTAGAATTTTTTGTGTATGTATGTTATGTTTATATGTATGTATGTATGTTCATATGTATGTATGTTTATATGCAAAGCATATGCAAAGAAAATGTATGAATGGTCATATGCAAAAAAAAACAAGCAATACAAGAAGAAGAAAAAGAATGAGAGGAAAAAGGAAAAAAGAAGAGGAAGAAAGGAGAAGAAGAGGGGATAGGAAGAAGAGGAGAAATAAATAAGAAGAAGAAAAAAGAAGAAAAAGAAGAGGAGAAGATGAAAAGAATAGAGGAGAAGAAGAAAAAATAGAATTTTTTTTCTATTTTTTCTTCTTCTCCTCTATTCTTTTCTTCTTCTCCTCTTTTTTTTTCTTCTTTTTTCTTCTTCTTCTTCTTCCTTCTTCCTTCTTCCTCTTTTCTTCCTTTTCCTTATTTTCCTTTCTCGAGGGATAAGAAGAAAAGAAGAGGAGAAGAAGAAAGAAAGGAATAGAGGAGAAAGAAGAAACTTTGACACGAGGGGGGGGGTACCGATACCCCCTCCCCGATAACATTATTTTCCCATGTATATGTATGTTGCGTCGTTGTCGATATAACGAGGGTGTCGAGGATCGCCGAGGGGTCGAGGGTCGAGAACTAGGGTAGAGGGTCGAGGGTTGTTAAGGGGTCAAGGGTCGAAGGTTTCAGGGTCGAGGGTTCCTATAGTGTCAAAGTATTGAAGAAATCCAATAGCTTGTGGGCACACGAAAGTAAGTACTATATAGTAGCATATTCCAGGCATCTCCAGTGATTCAAGCGCTAGTTTCATCAATTCCATTTAGCATGCTTGTTAATTATCAGTTTGATTGACCTCTATTTCTTGTAAAGTGGTTGTGGCAGGAACAAGGGAATGATTTCTGTGGATACTACATTTGCGAGTCCATCCGCCACACGACCTGTGAGCGGGGCTACTCCGACAAACAATATGAAGTGCTTAAAAAACAATATTCACAATTTTATTTTATTACCATCATTTGTGTTGAGTTTCATTCATTCATATATATATATATATATATATATATATATATGTGTGTGTGTGTGTGTGTGTGTGTGTATTGACCCCCTTCTTAAAATTAGATGTTTCGGATGCGGGATGAACTCCTAGCACCAGATCGCATGCGAGCAATTCAAGAGGAATTGGCGGCATTCTTTCTTGACCACGTGATCGCTGAAGACGGAGAATACTATGTGGACCACGCGTCCGTATTTTAGGAAATTATATATTTGTAAAAGACAATTATTGTATATATGTAGCCGGTAGTGTCGAATAGATATACGAGAACTTGTTTGTTCGACCAATCTCTCGGAGAAGGAGAGGTGGTCGATATCACTTCTCTCTGTATGCATATATGTTCATGACGATCTTCTGTTTGCTTACTAGCTAGCTAGCGTGTCTAGCTAGTCCTCTCTATACGTATGTATGTATGGTACGTAGCGTCGACCAAGCACGGACAAAAGAGAGGACACTTCTCTCTATTAATTAGCTAGCTATAGCACAATATATGAAACACCTAAATTAACCCCCCAAAACCCCCCAAACCCTCCCCCCTTTCAAAAAAAACAAAAACCACAGCCACATAAACGTTGACGCGTGGATGCCTATTGGTCCCGGTTGGTGCCACCAACCGGGACCAAAGGCCCTCCTGCCTGGGCTCAGGGGACAGGCCACGTGGAGGCCCTTCTATCCCGGTTCTGGATTGAACCGGGACTAAAGGGGGGAGGCATTAGTACCGACCCTTTAGTCCCGGTTCACCAACCGGGACTAAAGGCCCTTACCAACCGGGACAATAGGCCCTTTTTCTACTAGTGCCTGGTCCGGGTCCCGCTGAGACGACACCTCATGTTGCGCCTGGGCTTCGGGGAAGGGGCCTCTAGAGGCGTCTCGCTCTCCAGGGCATCTGAGCTCAGCGAATCCTCCGATGAGGACTGTCCGGCGTGGGACCTCACCGGGCTGCACAAAGTATGGCAACAGTTAAACTACCACATCCTAATAACCCCGGGCGTGTATGCGTGTTCGGATTTCGTGTACTCACGACTTTACTAGGGGATGGGCCCTGGGATCCCATTCCGGGCTGCTATTGGCAGCCGTGGTGGATGCCTCCGGGAGGGAACTTTTCCCCCTCTTTGGCGATTCGGCCTCCAGGGATGAGGAAGCCGTCCTTTTCTTCCCTCCCCCCGTGTAGGACTCGTCTTCTCCCTCCACCTCTTCGTCTTTGGAGGAGGGGTCATCGCTGGAGTCTTCGGATTTTGTGTCCGAAGCGTCGCGGCGATGGAGGCCGCTCTGGGTCTTCTTGACCTTCTTGGAGGCCTCTTTCTTCGGCGCCTCATAAGGTGCTGGGACCAGCATCTTCGTCAGAAGAGGCCCTGCCGGTTCCTCTGGCAGCGGGGCCGGACAGTGTATCCGCCCCACCTTCTTCATCCATTCCTGGGATTATTGTAAAAAGCATGATAAAAGCGTCTCCCCCGGGATATGCCAGCTAAACATGGATAGACATAACATAGCAATAACCTACCGAACTTGCAGAGCGGGACAGTTGATACCCGCGCTCCTCGGCGGAGCCCGGCCACAGCTTGCCGGACTTGAAGAGCACCTTCCAAATGTCCTTGTGCCTAGAGCCGTAGAGCTCCCGTAAGGTCTGGTGCTCGGCCGGGTCGTATTCCCACAAGCTGCAGGCTCGGTGCTGGCAAGGGAGAACCAGGCGAACTAACATCACCTGGACTACATTGATGAGTTTCACATCCTTGTCTACCACGCTGTGGACATGTATTTGGAGCACCGATAGCTCATCGGAGGAGGACCAATTCAGGCCCTTCTTGGGCCAGGACGTAAGCCGCAGCGGGGCTCTGGATCTGAATTCAGAAGTAGCGACCCACTTTTTACCACGGGGCTCGGTGATATAGAACCACTGCTGCTGCCACTCCTTAACGGAATCATTGAAGGTGCCCGTCGGCCATATGACCTTGGGCATCTTGCTCACCATGGCGCCACCGCACTCAGCATGCTCACCATTAACCACCTTGGGCTTCACATTGAAGATCTTCAGCCATAAGCCGAAGTGGGGCGAAATGCGGAGGAAGGCCTCACACACGATGATAAACGTCGAGATATTGAGGAAAGAATTAGGGGATAGGTCATGAAAATCAATCCCGTAATAATACATGATACCGCGAACAAATGGGTGGAGGGGAAACCCGAGCCCGCAGACAAAATGAGGAAGAAACACGACCCTCTTGTGGGGCTCCGGAGTGGGGACGATCTGTCCCGCTGTCGGGAGACGGTGGCCGATTTTCTTGGCCAGGTACCCGGCCTCTCGGAGCTTTTTGATATCCTTCTCCCGGACGGTAGAGGCCATCCATTTGCCTCCTGCTCCAGATCCATACATCTTCGGAGAACCTTTTTTCGGTGAAGGAGATGAGTGCTTGGGCGCTAGGGCTCGAGCAAATGGGAATGGACGAGCAGAAGATAAAGGCGTGGGTAAAGAGGAAGAGACCTTATCTCTTTATAGAGGCGATAAAAGCTTTTGCGCCTCCCCACTTGCCTAGTGGAACCAGCTTGTTCCCCACTCGCCGCGATTGACGGTACGGCTAGGCTACCCGTGCCTGTATTAATGAAAGCCCCGTGATAAGGGGAGCACAATCTCTGCTTCGACAAGACGTGCCCGGGAAACCGCCTCGCAATATGTACGGTGGTTGGTTGTGGAGAGACGGTTCAATAATGACTCGACCGTAGTGTTATGTCATGTTATCTAAAAATGTCAGCATGTTATATTTATGGAATGTCGCTCTCCCCGTGATGGTATGTAAAGACTGTCTTGCAGAGCCGGACACGATTTAAGTGTTCGGTAATTACTTTGGAGTATTCGGAGAAGGAACCCACCTTGCAATGCCGAAGACAATCTACGCGCTGGACTCATCGTCATTGAAGCCTGGTTTAGGGGCTACTGAGGGAGTCCTGGATTAGGGGGTATCCGGACAGCCGGACTACATACTTTGGTCGGACTGTTGGACCATGAAGATACAAGACTCAAGACTTCGTTCCGTGTCTGGATGGGACTCTCCTTTGCGTGGAAGACAAGCTTGGCGATCCGGATATTAGATTTCCTTCTTTGTAACCGACTCGGTGTAAACCCTAGCCCCCTCTGGTGTCTATATAAACCGGAGGGTTTGATCCATATAAGGACAATGATAATAATCATAGGCTAGCTTCTAGGGTTTAGCCTCTACAATCTCGTGGTAGATCAACTCTTGTAATACTCATATCATCAAGATCAATCAAGCAGGAAGTAGGGTTTTACCTCCATCAAGAGGGCCCGAACCTGGGTAAAATATCGTGTCCCTTGCCTCCTGTTACCATTAGCCTTAGACGCACAGATCGGGACCCCCTACCCGAGATTCGCCGGTTTTGACACCGGCAACCTCCACCACCAGAGGCTCATCATTGTCATCATCGTCGGGGAAGTCGCGGAGGAGCTCCCTCTGCCGCAGGGCAGAGGATTCCTCCACAACCTCGTCCTCGGTGGCCTTGGAGGATTGGTCGCCGGAGGACAGGTGCACCAAGGCAGTAGGCGGCGGGGGAGGCCCCGCCCGCACGAGCTCGAACTCGTCGAAGACCGGCATGGCAGCGGCGACCTCCTCCCCGTCGACTCGACAGTACAACGAGAGCCAATCCTCCAGAGGATCGCTCGGGTCCTTCCCCGTCAAGTAAAGCAACACCTTACTCAACTCCTCCTCGGGAAGGGCATCTTGGCATAGGCGGATCTTGTCGTCGGCGCCCCCGAGCTTCCATAGGGGGCGGGAGCGATCTTGGAGCGGCACTATGCTGCCTCAAGAACTCCTTGATGAACATGGCCCCCGTCAGCCTCTCGCTCTTCAGGTCCTTCTCCATCTTCTTCACCAACGGCGTTTGGGAAGGGTCGATGATCTTCTCAGAGTACCACCCCTTCTCGGAGATGGAGAGTTTGGTCCACAGCTCCAATGAGCTCTGGGAGCACTTGGCATCCATCAGAACCCACCTCTTTAGGGCATCCTCCACCTTCTTCCCTGCGTAAGAGATTGCGTTACCACCCCGCGCCGCAACGAAGCCGATGCATCCGACCGAATGGTCACCAGTCATGCGAAGGAAGAAGAACTGGAGGAGCATAGTGATGGAGGGCATCACCCCCATGAACGCCTCATAGTAGAAGGCGAAAATGAACAGGAGGAGGATGGAGTTGGCATGAATATGGAGCGCGTGGAGGCCATAGTGGTGAAGAACGGTGTAGAAGAAGTGGGAGAATGGGGGCACCAGTCCTGAATAGATGTTGTGCAGGAAGAAAGGGAAGAAAGTGCTGTCGGCGGGCTCTGACGCGGCAGTGGCGACCCGGAGCACTATCTCCTTCCACTCGTTGTCCTCGCTCGCCGTCAGGAGGAGCGCGGTATGGAGCTTCTCCCCGGCCATGGAGGGCGCAAGCAGTGCCGGCTCATACCAGGCGGAGCCGGCAGCCGAAGTTGAGGCCGTGGTCTTCTCAGCGGCCATTGAGCAAAGGATTGGAGGGGAAAATGGCAGATCTGGTGAGTTCTTCTTCTTCTTCTGGCAGATCTGGTGAGTTCTTCTTCTTCTTCTTCTTCTTCTTCTTCTTCTTCTTCTTCTTCTTCTTCTTCTTCTTCTTCTTCTTCTTCTTCTTCTTCTTCTTCTTCTTCTTCCTCTTCTTCTTCTTCTTCGTCGTCTTCTTCTTCGTCGTCTTCTTATTCTTCTTCTTCTTCTTCTTCTTCTTCTTCTTCTTCTTCTTCTTCTTCTTCTTCTTCTTCTTCTTCTTCTTCTTCTTCTTCTTCTTCTTCTTCTTCTTCTTCTTCTTCTTCTTCTTCTTCTTCTTCTTCTTCTTCGTCTTCTTCTTCGTCTTCTTCCTCTCCTTCCTCTTCCTCTTCTTCTTCTTCTTCCTCTTCTTCTTCCTCTTCTTCTTCTTCCTCTTCTTCTTCCTCTTCTTCCTCTTCCTCTTCTTCTTCTTCTTCCTCTTCTTCTTCCTCTTCTTCTTCTTCCTCTTCTTCTTCCTCTTCTTCTTCTTCTTCTTCTTCTTCTTCTTCTTCTTCTTCTTCTTCTTCTTCTTCTTCTTCTTCTTCTTCTTCTTCTTCTTCTTCTTCTTCTTCTTCTTCTTCTTCTTCTTCTTCTTCTTCTTCTTCTTCTTCTTCTTCTTCTTCTTCTTCTTCTTCTTCTTCTTCTTCTTCTTCTTCTTCCTCTTCTTCTTCTTCTTCTTCTTCTTCTTCTTCTTCTGCTCCTCCTCCTATGTACATACTACATCTTTTCACCCTTTCTATCCTGTTTTCACCAAGTACTACAAGATTCGACTCCATGAAGTAGCTTTACCTCTAACAACAGAAAAACATTAGGTGGCCTTGGACAATCCGATCGAGCCTAGCTACGTGTGGGGCTGAGAGATAGAAAATGATGCGCATGCAGCAACGTAGCAAGCTGGGGTAGTTGAATATACAAATGTTGTCGACAAATGGAACACGTAATACAAAAAATTGATAGCATGATATAATTCACATACATGATGATTGGCTAAACATCATGGCATTGCATAATTCACATATATAATGCCTTTGCAACAAGATAGGATTGCATAATTTACATATATAATGTCTTGCAACAAGATGGCAATGCATAATTCACATATATGGTAATTAGACACTAAACAGGTGGCATTCACACAAAGCATGTCTAAACTAATCAAATGACATAGCAATGCAAGACAACATACGCACGATATGAGCAACATAACCCTGCCAAGTTAGAGCATACACCTCGAGGGGGGGGGATAGGACTAGTCATCTGTCTCTAAATCGTCCTCTGAGGAGCTATCCGTAACCAGGGAGATATGCGCTTCGTCAGATAGCATAGTCTGCTTTGAAGACCTTATTCACTCCAGAATTTTCCATCACCGTGTCAAAAGGCTGATGCACACGAAGAGCAGTTGAATGTACTAACATTGTTGACAAATGTAATACGTAACAAAAAAAGGATGGCCTGATATAATTTACATATAAGATGACTGGCTAAGCAGGATGGCATTGCAAAATTCACATATATGATGCCTGGCTAAACAAGATGGCGTTGCATAATTCACATAAATGATGAATAAACTAAACAGATGGCATTCGCACAAAGGATGTCTAAACTAAGCAGATGACATATTTAATGTATAAAGTAAGCAATGCAAGGCACCATATGCATGATATAACCAACATCAGCATGGCAAGTTAGAGCGAAGACCTCAAGGGGTAAATAGGAGTGTTCTTCTCCTTCTGAATCCCCTTCAGAACATATATCTTCCTCTCGATTACAATCCGAAATGGGTGGAGGGGGGCTGCCTTTGCGCCTACCATGGAGCGACGTCTGCATGAAATTTTATTGCCATGCAAGGCTCATCTCTTTTGCTCTACATGCTCAGTTCCATTGTTTACAATAACTGTCATGCACAGGAATAAAACATAGTGAGATTATTAAGGAGTGCATGCAGAAATCTAGAGTGATGGTACCAACCTGTGGGTAGACCCAAAACCAATAATAGCAGGCAGATAATGGCTTCAGTTAAAAAATACAGATAATGGCTTCTTTACTGTTTGTTTCCCACCCAACATGAAACTCATAGTAGACACTAGAGATTAACCAGATAGTAGATAGATACTATTGATTGCGGCCCCAATATGTACCCCACAACCATTTAAAAACTCAAGTTTGACCATTAGTTTGGAGCTGACTCAGAGTCTAATCGGTGAACATGACGATAAAGTAGCATGTAATATTAAGCGATGCATGACGTAAGCAGACACGAAAGTTTGACCATTAGTCTGGAGGCTGGATCCCTGCAGTGCTGGACCCTTCTGTCGTTGGAGCAGCTGAGCTGGGGTGGACAACGGCGCAGCAGGAGCGGGACAAACCACGCAAGGTTTTCTTCGACAACTATCTGTAAGAGAAGTAATTCTGTAAGGGCTCGTTTGAATTGGAGGATTCCAACAATGCAGGGATAGGAAATAGACAGGAATAGGATAGGAATGCACGTGCAAAACAGAGAATTTAAAAACACAGGATTTCTGCCAATCTGGGTGTTTGATTCACAAGAATTGGAAGATCACAGGATGCAAAGAAGCATAGTGAAACTAAGTAAAACCACAAGAAAATGTACGGTTATAATGCTATTATGCTACTATCTCTTAGTCTTGTGCTTCTTGAATAGGAATTTGAAAAGGAGGACAAGTGGAAATTAAAATTCGTACGGTTTTTCTTTCAAGGACACACTAAAGGAACAAATCCTACAGTTTTCCTTTGCTCCATTCCTTTGAACCAAATTCATGAATAGTAGTACCATAGGAAACTTTCCAATTCCTATGTTTTTCATTTACTTTTCCTTTCAAGCACTAGCAATTCTAGTAGGCAGGCTTGAGCAAGGAAAAGCCTACACTAAAAATATTTTTTTGTGCTACTTCTATTACTTTGGACCCAGGCCAGTGCCCTACTAGCTCAACTCCCAGGCCCATCGACAAATGCACAGCTCAAACGTGTAGAGATAAATAATGATGGCGTTCAAGAGAGTCCATCACGGATAGCTAAGTTGCCTGGTACCTCACTGCTTGTCATATAGTAGGATAAAATAATCGTATTTCATGTTACTACGTGTGCTCAGTGGACAATATATATAACATGTAGAGTAAAAAATAGATACAACAAGTGTACAACCTCTTTGGTGAAGCAATGTCGATCTCAGCGTGATTGGGTTGGCCGGTGAGGATGCTCCGGCTGACTTGGCTGTCGGAGGAGGGGAAGAAGATCTTAGGCGTCTGGAGATGGAGCCCGAGGTACTGCTCCGCTATGATGGAGGGTTTCGTTGTTGGAGCAGCTCCGATGAGTTGTACGACGCCGAGGCTGAAGCAGGACAAGGGAGACAACGTTAACTTGAGTGGAATTCTAATAGCATCTCCAATAGATGATGTAAAATACATAACCACAAAGTGCTAGATGTAAAATAGATAAGCCGCTCATCTTTGAACTTAACTGTCGAAACTGAATTTAACTGTCGAAACTGAACTTAACTGTTGAAACTGTAAGTGCATCTAGTGCCACCCCTAGTTGGTTTTGGAGTACTGACGACAAAGTTGGTTGAGGGACTAATGCGTTTGTGAGAATTGCAGGATAACGCAGGTAGTGTCCCTCATTGATTCGGTTTACCTACCGGAGATGACCCCTAAAAATGTATGAAGACATTGAAGACAATGGTGGTATGTGAAGATATTCACATTGAAGACTATGACATGAGAAGACATTGAGCGAAGACTATGGAGCGCGAAGACTGTGTTGTTTCGTTGTTTCCTTTTCTTCTTTGTTGAGTCATAGGAACCACCGTACTGTTAAGTGGGGTCCAAGTGAACAAAGTTAGAGTGACTGAAGTGATGCTCAACCCAAATCCTATGTCTTCGAGCGAAGACAATGAGAGCAAATCTTATCCAGAGCTGGATGAGTCAGCTTTGCTTGTAGCCCAAGTAAAGTTGCCGTGTGTGTTTGAAATCTGACCGTTGGAACACATGTCAGTTCCTTAGTGACCCAGGGTCATTTCGGACATATCAGGTCGGGTTGCCTTGTGGCTATAAATAGCCCACCCCTACACCATAAATTGGTGGCTGCTCAGAGTTAGTTTACGGCTTTTGTCGTTTTGAGAGCAACCCACCTCGAAGCCTTTGAGAGAGAAATCCTTGCGAGGACAAAGCCCAAACACCCAGAGCCAAAGAGTGTTAGGCATCACTGAAGTCTTTCTGTCTGTGTGACCTGAAGACTTATTACACTTGAGGACTGTGTATCCTCCAGCCGGTTAGGCGTCGCGTTCTGAGCATCCAAGAGTCATTGTGGATCGCCGGTGAACGAAGTCTGTGAAGGTTCGGAAGTCTACCTTGAAGACTTACCAGAGTGATTGGGCGAGGACTGTGTGTCCTTAGCTCAAGGGGAATAAGGTGAAGACGCGGTCTTCTGAGTTGAATCTTAGCCTCCCTAACCAGACGTACAGTTGTCACAGCAACTGGAACTGGTCCAACAAATCCTGTGTCTTCAACAAGTGACTGGTTCTATCCCTTCCCTCCCTTTACTTTGAGTTTGTCTTCGTGAAGTCATTGCTTATTTGTCTTATCTGTTTGACTTCATTGCTTGACTACTATCGTTGATTGGCTTCATACTATCTTCCATCCTGATCCTTACTACCTAGCTGCTATTAGTCTTTGTACGTTCACATTATTGCATACTTGACTATGGCTTGCTTGTTGTAGTTTATCTTCCGCTGCATATCAATTAGGTCATTTCTATTGTTTGTCTTCGAAACTCCCATGTTTTGAAGACTTTGATAAAAATCGCCTATTCACCCCCCCCTCTAGTCGATAACTAGCACTTTCAATTGGTATCAGAGCAAGGTACTCCCTTGTTCTGTGTGATTCGGTTTAACCACCTGGAGTTTAGCTATGTCGACTGCAGGGATAATCAAAGTCTCCGCTGCTTGTCCCGTGTTCGATGGAACTGAATATCCCTACTGGAAGAATAAGATGCGCATGCATCTTGAAGCCATTGATGTCGACCTCTGGTATGTCGTCAAGAATGGCGTTCCCAAAACTGGTGAAGGTGTCACCCCTACTGATGTCAAGAAGTTCATTCAACTGGACTCCACTGCAAAGAACATCATCTGTGGTCATCTGACCAAAGGACAGTATGGCCGTGTGAGTGCTCTGGAAACGTCAAAGCTAGTCTGGGACTGGCTATCCAAGGTCAACGAAGGCGTCTCTACACAGAGAGACCAGAGGATCAGTGTTCTTCGCAATCTCTTCAACCGCTTCAAGAGAAACGACAATGAAAATGTCCAGCTCACGTTTGATCGCCTCACCGACATCACAAATGAGCTTCAGGCTCTTGGCGCCACTGAGATTACCAAGCATGAAATCGTCAAGACACTACTGAGATCACTTGACAGCTCCTTTGACACCCTTGCCCTCATGATACAAGAACGCCCTGACTTCAAGACACTCGATCCGTCTGATATACTTGAGAGGCTCAACACACATGAGTTCCAGCTTTCTGAGAAAAGAGATATCTATGGTCCCAATTATGGCCGAACTCGCGCTTTGAAGGCAAAAGTGGTTTCCTCATCTGAAGAAGAATCTGACTGCGGTTCTGATGATCCTGAAGACATTGGAAAGGAACTTGCCATGCTTGTGAAGAAGTTCCAGAAGTTCACCAAGAAGAAGGGCTTCAGAAAGTCTTCACGATCTAGCTCAAGAAATGATGAAGCTTCCACTCATGACAACAAGAAGAGAACATGTCACAAGTGCAAGAAACCTGGACACTATATCTCTGAGTGTCCTCAGTGGGACAATGAGAAGAAGAAGAAGAAGAGCAAGGAATATGATTCTGATGACAAGAAGAAGAAGAAATCTTCAAAGTCTTCTTCTAAGTCCTCATCAAGGTCTTCATCACATAAGAAGAGCTCATCTGGCAAGGCTCGTGCTTTTGTTGGCAAGGAAATGGATTCAGAGGAGGAGTCTGCTTCTGAGGAGGTGGAGGTGGAGTCTGAAGAAGAGTCCGACCCTGGCGTTGCAAGTCTGGCTCTAGCCACAGCCTATGTTGCCAAGTCCATCTTCAACACTGAAGACAATGACTTCCACACCAACGCTGAAGCTGATGACATGGACGATCCTGCTCCCACCTACTGCTTCATGGCACGTGGTGCCAAGGTAAAATCACGTGATGCTTACTTTCAAACATCAAGTGAAGATGACTCTGATTGTGAATCCAAACCCAGCTACAAAACACTTGCTAAAATTGCTACTGAACAACAAAGGGCTATGGAACATACTCAAAAACTGTTAGACAAAAGCGATGACCTGTTGGACGCGGAAATGACACGTTCACAGTCCTTAGTAGAAGACATAAAAAATCTTCATGCTAAGTACCAAGAACTTGAAAGTCTTCATGAGACGCTCTCAACCACTTATGAAAAGCTCTCCTATGATTATCTTCAAAGGAAGCAAGAGCTTGAGAAATTGAAAGCGACTCATGAAGATCTTCAAAAAGAGAATGAGTCATTTCGCGCTCAACAGATCAGTTCCGCTCAGGATGGATTTGAACCACCATGTTTAAAATGCATTGAGCGTGATAACGCTACCTCTGTTGCTGAATGTTCCAATGCCGCTGCTGTTGCATTGTCTTCAACTACTGATGTGGAAACTAACCCCTCTACGGAGGATACCACTGCTATTGCTGATGAAAATGCTAGGTTGAAGACATTGCTTGAAACAGGGATGTATAAAAGTCTGAAAGGACATCAGACACTTTGTGATGTCCTCAAAAAGCAGATTCTGAACCGAAACCCTAGGAAAGAGGGTGTTGGGTTCGAGAGGAAAATGAATGCTGATGGTTCCTACTGGAAGCCTGAGCAGTATCCCAAAACCACATGGGTTGCTGCAAAGGAACCTTCAGTGGATCCATCCACTTTATCTGGCTTTACCTGTGCTAATCCTATTATCATTGATGAATCCTTTGATGCAAACTATAAACTGTTCAAAAATCAGAATGGTGAAGTGTTTGCCAGGTATATTGGTACTAACTGCAGGAATGGACCACCTATGAAGAAGATCTGGGTTCCCAAAAGCTGTCTTGAGAATCTTCCAGTGAATGTCATCATGACACCACCAGGGAAGAAGACAAACCCCAGACCAAAGGCATCATATGGTCCAACGGCTTCATACGAATACAGGACTCACTTGAGTCACCCTAACGCCAATGTTTTGCAGGGAAATCGTACTCAAACTTATGAATATGAACGTGTGTCCTCAAACCGCCATGTTCATAGGACTAAGAACTTTTCTGCTTATTCATATGAGTATCATTCATCTCCTGCAAGGCTATTTGCTAGGGCTTCAAAGCCGAAATTCTCAGATGCTGCACTTAGACTCATTGCTTCTAAGCCACCCCTGAAGATGTGGGTGGTGAAGAAGAATTAACTCTCTTTTGCAGAATATGGTCTCCAGCCAGCAATCAAAGGCGTCCGATACTATTGCTGGGGACCTAAAACACATTAAGGGACGCATGATAAAATGACTTACTATGTATTCCACATATGAATCGCTTACCTGTCATACTGTGTGTTCTAACCTTGATCTAAGCTGTGATAATCCTAGTGTGCGTCAAATGCTTATGCTTCACAACATACCTTGTGAAGCCTATCCTCCTAACTGCACTGTAGGGTATGACACCTCGTGCTTCAGAATGGATTATGGACAGCGGATGCACTAATCATATGACTGGTGATCGAAGTCTTCTCATGGACTCAACCTTACGTCCATCCGACAAGAGTCAAATCACATTTGCTGACACTGGTAAAAGCAAGGTATTGGGTCTAGGTAGAGTTGCAATCTCAAAGGATCAACACATGGATAAAGTGATGCTTGTTGAATCCCTTGGGTTCAACTTAATGTCTGTCTCAATGCTTTGTGACTTGAACATGATTGTGCTATTCGGAAAATATCGTTGCCTTGTACTAATGGAATCTGACAAGTCTCTAGTCTTTGAAGGGTATAGGAAAGATGATCTATACATGGTAGATTTCTCAGCAGGTCCACAGCTTGCCGTATGTCTTCTTGCAAAAGCTTCAGAATGCTGGCTCTGGCATCGGAGGCTGGGGCATGCTGGCATGAGGAACTTACACACACTCGTCAAGAAGAAGCATGTCATAGGCATCGAAGGTGTCAAGTTCAAGAAAGATCATTTGTGTGGTGCCTGCGAAGCTGGAAAGATGACTAGGGCGAAGCACCCCTCGAAGACAATCATGACGACATCTCAACCCTTCGAGCTGTTACACATGGACTTATTTGGCCCTACTCACTACTCTACCCTCACAACAACAGCTTGTCTCTATGGCTTCGTCATTGTTGATGACTACTCAAGATATACATGGGTGCACATAATTCTCTACAAGACTGAAGTACAAGATGTCTTCAGACGATTCGCCAATCGAGCCATGAACAATTATGGCGTCAAGATCAAGCATATCAGAAGTGATAACGGCACTGAATTCAAGAATACCGGGCTTGATCTTTATCTGGATACAATGGGAATCACTCATGAGTTTTCTGCTCCATACACACCTCAGCAAAATGGCATTGTAGAGCGCAAGAACAGAACCCTCATTGAGATGGCTCGAACAATGCTCGATGAGTACAAGACACCAAGAAAGTTCTGGCCTGAAGCTATTGATACAGCATGTCACATCATCAACCGTGTTTACATCCACAAGCTTCTGAGCAAAACATCCTATGAGCTCCTTACTGGCAAGAAGCCAAATGTCAGCTACTTCAGAGTCTTTGGTGCTAGGTGCTGGATCAAGGATCCCCATCACAAGTCAAAATTTGCACCTAAAGCTCACGAAGGCTTCATGCTCGGTTATGGAAAGGACTCGCACTCTTACAGAGTCTTCAACCTCTTTCACTACAAAATCGTTGAAACTGTGGACGTGCGATTTGATGAAACCAATGGTTCACAACGAGAGCTCCTGCCAAGCACATTAGATGAAGCTCCTCCCAGCGAATCTATCAAGCTGATGGGAACTGGTGAAATCATGCCTTCTGAAGCACAGCCTGAAGAGGAACTTATCATTTCTGCACCAAACCAACCTGAAGACAATGCTCAGACCGAAGACAATCCTCCCAATGATGACAATGATCAGCATGAGCAAGGTCTTCGTCCAGTTCATCCTCGTGTTGCAAATGAAGTACAAATTGAGAAGATAATTGATAGCATCAATGCACCTGGTCCACTTACTCGCTCAAGAGCAACACAGTTAGCAAATTTCTGTGGGCATTTTTCATTTGTGTCAATATCAGAACCCAAGAAAGTTGCTGAAGCCTTTATGGAACCTGAATGGATTCAAGCCATGCAAGAAGAACTTCAACAGTTCAAGCTGAATAATGTTTGGGAACTTGTCAAGCGCCCTGACCCTCACAAGCATAACATTATTGGCACTAAATGGATATATCGAAACAAGCAAGATGAGCATGGTCAAGTCGTCAGAAACAAAGCACGTCTTGTGGCTCAAGGATATACTCAAGTTGAAGGAATTGACTTCGATGAAACATTTGCTCCTGTAGCAAGGCTTGAAGCTATTCGCATACTGCTAGCCTATGCTAATCACCACAACATCTTGCTATATCAAATGGATGTGAAGAGTGCATTCCTCAACGGCAAGATTGAAGAAGAAGTGTACGTTGCTCAACCACCTGGCTTTGAAGATCCAAAACATCCTGATATGGTGTACAAACTAAACAAAGCACTGTATGGCCTCAAACAAGCTCCTCGCGCTTGGTATGATACGATCAAAGACTTCCTGAAGAGCAAAGGCTTCAAACCTGGATCCCTCGATCCCACACTCTTCACGAAGACATATGATGGTGAACTGTTTGTGTGCCAAATATATGTGGATGACATTATCTTCGGCTGCACCAACCAGAAGTATAGTGATGAGTTTGGATACATGATGCAAGAGCAATATCAGATGTCCATGATGGGTGAGCTGAAGTTCTTCCTTGGTCTTCAAATTCGTCAGCAAAGGAATGGCATCTTCATATCTCAAGAAAAATATCTCAAAGACTGTCTGAAGAAGTTTGGAATGCAAGATTGCAAAGGTTACACGACGCCAATGCCAGCCAAACACCATCTTGGTCCCGACGACAATGGTAAAGAGTTCGATCAAAAGGTATACCGCTCCATGATTGGTTCTTTACTTTACCTATGTGCATCTAGGCCAGATATTATGCTTAGTGTTTGCATGTGTGCTCGATTCCAAGCCGCACCAAAGGAATCGCATCACTTAGCTGTGAAGCGAATTCTTAGATATTTGGCTTACACCCCAACACTCGGATTATGGTATCCAAAGGGCTCAAGATTTGATCTGGTTGGATTCTCGAATGCTGATTATGCTGGTGACAAGGTCGATCGCAAGTCTACATTAGGCACATGTCACTTTCTGGGACGATCACTTGTCTGTTGGTCTTCAAAGAAGCAAAACTGTGTATCACTCTCAACTGCTGAATCTGAATACATTGCTGCTGGATCTTGCTGCGCTCAGCTTCTGTGGATGAAGAAAACTCTCAAGGACTATGGCATCAATCTGAAACAAGTCCCTCTCTTCTGCGACAACGAAAGCGCCATCAAGATTGCCAACAATCCAGTCCAGCACTCGAAGACAAAGCACATTGAAATTCGTCATCACTTTCTCAGAGATCGTGTCATGAAGAAAGATATTGACATCATTCACGTCAACACTGAAGAGCAACTGGCAGATATCTTCACAAAGCCCTTGGATGAGAAAAGGTTTTGTAAGTTACGGTGTGAGCTAAATATCTTGGAATCCTCAAATGTCCTGTAATCAGGCACACATCCTAACACTTATGCATGTTGATGACTTAGATGTGCAACACATGAAGTAAAGTATATCTTCAAACAATGAAGACTTACATTCTAAGTGTGAATACATTAACGTGGAATTTGACTTCGGAGCGCCATGATAATTGTGTGTCGTGTCTGGGTCTAATACTTCCTATACGGTGGGTAACGCCACCACCAAATTTCTTGGTTTGAAGTGTTTCACTCATGGCGTTATTGTTGAATATCTTCGCAATTGATTTGTCTTCAACTTTTAACTTATCTTCATGATTTACTTCACTATGTTGAGTTGATTGCTTTCTCATATATATACTAGTATTCAGTCCTCTACAGCATTCACTTATAGCTATGTCTTCATTTGTGAATCTTTTGAACTAAGTGAATGTGATCGGACCCTAATCTCTCTATGCTTTCTATCTCAAACTCTATCTATCCAAATCATATGCATTCTATTGAAACTGTCAAATGTCTTCTCTGCATCCTTGTCAACAGAAGACACAGAGACAAACATCAAGTCCTTTTTAATGATTCATCTTTATTGTTGAAATCCGGAGAAGCCGGAACAACCATCCAACAAACTTGGCGGGGGTGGGAACTTGGGACAACTCTGAGTATGTTGCATGCTTGCCACGTGTTGTTGGAAATATGCCCTAGAGGCAATAATAAAAGGATTATTATTATATTTCCTTGTTTATGATAATTGTCTTTTATTCATGCTATAATTGTATTATCCAGAAATCGTAATACACGTGTGAATACATAGACCACAATACGTCCCTAGTAAGCCTCTAGTTGACTAGCTCGTTGGTCAACAGATAGTCATGGTTTCCTGACTATGGACATTAGATGTCGTTGACAACGGGATCACATCATTAGGAGAATGATGTGATGGACAAGACCCAATTCTAAGCATAGCACAAGATCGTGTAGTTCGTTTTGCTAGAGCTTTTCCAATGTCAAGTATCTTTTCCTTAGACCATGAGATCGTGTAACTCCCGGATGCTGTAGGAGTGCTTTGGGTGTACCAAATGTCACAACGTAACTGGGTGACTATAAAGGTGCACTACAGGTATCACCGAAAGTGTCTGTTGGGTTGACGCGCATCGAGACTGGGATTTGTCACTCCGTTTAATGGAGAGGTATCACTGGGCCCACTCGGTAGTGCATCATCATAATGAGCTCAAAGTGACCAAGTGTCTGGTCATGGGATCATGCATTATGGTACGAGTAAAGTGACTTGCCGGTAACGAGACTGAACGAGGTATTGGGATACCGACGATCGAGTCTCGGGCAAGTAACATACCGTCTAACAAAGGGAATAGTATACGGGGTTGCTTGAATCCTCGACATCATGGTTCATCCGATGAGATCATCGAGGAGTATGTGGGAGCCAACATGGGTATCCAGATCCCGTTGTTGGTTATTGAGCGGAGAGCCATCTCGGTCATGTCTGCATGTCTCCCGAACCCGTAGGGTCTACACACTTAAGGTTCGGTGACGCTAGGGTTGTATGAATATGAGTATGCAGCAAACCGAATGTTGTTCGGAGTCCCGTATGAGATCCCGGACGTCATGAGGAGTTCCGGAATGGTCCGTAGGTAAAGAATTATATATAGGAAGTGCTATTTCGGCCATCGGGAAAGTTTCGGGGTCACCCGGTATTGTACCGGGACCACCAGAAGGGTCCCGGGGGTCCACCAGGTGGGGCCACCTATCCCGGAGGGCCCTGTGGGCTGAAGTGGGAGGGGAACCATCCCCTAGTGGGCTGGTGCGCCCCCCCTGCCCTCCCCCCCCCCCCTCTGTGCCTAGGGTTGGAAACCCTAGGTGGGGGTGCCCCACTTGCCTTGGGGGCACTCCACCCCCCCTGGCCGCCGCCCCCCTTGGGAGATGGGATCTCCCAGGGCCGGCGCCCCCCTGGGGGCCTATATAAAGGAGGGAAGGGGGGAGGGCAGCTGCACCCTGTGTCTTGGCGCCTCCCTCCCCCTGCTACACCTCGTCCTCCTCCCGCAGCAGCTTGGCGAAGCCCTGCCGGAGATCTGCTGCATCCACCACCACACCGTTGTCCTGCTGGATCATCATCAACCTCTCCTTCCCCCTTGCTGGATCAAGAAGGAGGAGACGTCATCCGCTCCGTACATGTGTTGAACGCGGAGGTGCTGTCCGTTCGGCACTTGGTCATCGGTGATTTGGATCACGGCGAGTACGACTCCATCATGACCGTTCTCTTGAACGCTTTCGCACGCGATCTACAAGTGGTATGTAGATGCAATCTCTCTCCCATGACTCGTTGCTTAGATGAACTCATAGATGGATCTTGGTGAAACCATAGGAAAAATTTTAATTTTTTGCAACGTTACCCAACAGTGGCATCATGAGCTAGGTCTATGCGTAGTTCTCTATTGCACGAGTAGAACACAAATTTGTTGTGGGTGTAGATCTTGTCAACTTGCTTGCCGTTACTAGTCTTTTCTTGCTTCAGCGGCATTGTGGGATGAAGCGGCCTGGACCGACCTTACACGTACGCTTACGTGAGACAGGTTCCACCGACTGACATGCACTAGTTGCATAAGGTGGCTAGCGGGTGTCTGTCTCTCCTACTTTAGTTGGAGCGGATTCGACAAAAAGGGTCCTTATGAAGGGTAAATAGAAGTTGACAAAATCACGTTGTGGTTATTCGTAGGTAAGAAAACATTCTTGCTAGAACCCAATTGCAGCCACGTAAAAGATGCAACAACAATTAGAGGACGTCTAACTTGTTTTTGCAGCAATTGTCATGTGATGTGATATGGCTAGAAGTTGTGATGAATGATGAATGATATATTGTGATGTATGAGATCATGTTCTTGTAATAGGAATCATGACTTGCGTGTCGATGAGTATGACAACCGGCAGGAGCCATAGGAGTTGTCTTTATTTTTGTATGACCTGCGTGTCATTGAAGAACGCCATGTAAATTACTTTACTTTATTGCTAAATGCGTTAGCCATAGAAGTAGAAGTAGTCGTTGGCGTGACAACTTCATGAAGACACGATGATGGAGATCATGATGATGGAGATCATGGTGTCATGCCGGTGACGAAGATGATCATGGAGCCCCGAAGATGGGGATCGAAGGAGCTATATGATATTGGCCATATCATGTCACTACTTCATATAATTGCATGTGATGTTTATTATGTTTATGCATCTTGTTTACTTAGAACGACGGTAGTAAATAAGATGATACCTTATAATAATTTCAAGAAAGTGGTCCCCCTAACTGTGCGCCGTTGCTAAAGTTCGTCGTTTCGAAGCACCACGTGATGATCGAGTGTGATAGATCCTTACGTTCACATACAACGGGTGTAAGACAGTTTTACACGTGCATGAACACTTAGGGTTAACTTGACGAGCCTAGCATGTACAGACATGGCCTCGGAACACAAGAGACCGAAAGGTCGAACATGAGTGGTATGGAAGATACGATCAACATGGAGATGTTCACCGATGATGACTAGTCCGTCTCACATGATGATCGGACACGGCCTAGTCGACTCGGATCGTGTAACACTTAGGTGACTAGAGGGATGTCAATCTGAGTGGGAGTTCATTAAATAATTTGATTAGATGAACTTAATTATCATAAACTTAGTCTAAAGTCTTTGCAAAATATGTCTTGTAGATCAAATGGCCAACGCTCATGTCAACATGAACTTCAATGCGTTCCTAGAGAAAACCAAGCTGAAAGATGATGGTAGCAACTATTCGGACTGGGTCCGGAACCTGAGGATTATCCTCATAGCAGCCAAGAAAGATTATGTCCTAGAAGCACCGCTAGGTGAAGCACCCATCCCAGAGAACCAAGATGTTATGAACACTTGGCAGTCTCGTGCTGATGATTACTCTCTCGTTCAGTGCGGCATGCTTTACAGCTTAGAACCGGGGCTCCAAAAGCGTTTTGAGCGACACGGAGCATATGAGATGTTCGAGGAGCTGAAAATGGTTTTTCAAGCTCATGCCCGGGTCGAGAGATATGAAGTCTCCGAGAAGTTCTATAGTTGTAAGATGGAGGAAAACAGTTCTGTCAGTGAGCACATACTCAAAATGTCTGGGTTGCACAACCGCCTGTCCCATCTGGAGATCAACCTTCCGGACGAGGCGGTCATTGACAGAATCCTTCATTCGCTCCCACCGAGCTACAGGAGCTTTGTGTTGAACTACAATATGCAGGGGATGGTGAAGACCATTCCTGAAGTATTTTCAATGCTGAAGTCAGCAGAGGTTGAAATCAAGAAAGAACATCAAGTGTTGATGGTCAATAAGACCACTAAGTTCAAGAAGGGCAAGGGTAAGAAGAACTTCAAGAAGGACGACAAAGATGTTGCCGCGCCCGGTAAGCCAGTTGCCGGGAAGAAGTCAAAGAATGGACCCAAGCCTGAGACTGAGTGCTTTTATTGCAAAGGGAAGGGTCGCTGGAAGCGGAACTGCCCCAAATACTTGGCGGACAAGAAGGCCAGCAACACTAAAGGTATATTTGATATACATGTAATTGATGTGTACCTTACCAGTACTCGTAGTAACTCCTGGGTATTTGATACCGGTGCCGTTGCTCATATTTGTAACTCACAGCAGGAGCTGCGGAATAAGCGGAGACTGGCGAAGGACGAGGTGACGATGTGCGTCGAGAATGGTTCCGAGGTCGATGTGATCACCGTCGGCACGCTACCTCTACATTTACCTACGGGATTAGTTTTAAACCTCAATAATTGTTATTTAGTTCTAAGTTTGAGCATGAACATTGTATCTGGATCTCGTTTGATGCGAGATGGCTACTCATTTAAATCCGAGAATAATGGTTGTTCTATTTATATGAGAGATATGTTTTATGGTCATGCCCCGATGGTCAATGGTTTACTCTTAATGAATCTCGAACGTAATATTACACATATTCATAGTGTGAATACCAAAAGATGTAAAGTTGATAACGATAGTCTCACATACTTGTGGCACTGCCGCCTTGGTCACATTGGTGTCAAGCGCATGAAGAAGCTCCATACTGATGGACTTTTAGAGTCTCTCGATTATGAATCATTTGACACATGCGAACCATGCCTCATGGGCAAGATGACCAAGACTCCGTTCTCCGAAACTATGGAGTGAGCAACCAACTTATTGGAAATCATACATACTGATGTGTGGGGTCCAATGAGCGTTGAGGCTCGCGGAGGATATCGTTATGTTCTCACTCTCACTGATGACTTAAGTAGATATGGGTATGTCTACTTGATGAAACACAAGTCTGAGACCTTTGAAAAGTTCAAGGAATTTCAGAATGAAGTAGAGAATCAACGTGACCGAAAGATAAAATTCTTACGATCGGATCGTCGAGGAGAATATTTAAGTCACGAATTTGGTACACACTTAAGGAAATGTGGAATCGTTTCACAACTCACACCGCCTGGAACACCTCAGCGTAACGGTCTGTCCGAATGTCGTAATCGCACTCTATTGGATATGGTGCGATCTATGATGTCTCTTACCGATTTACCGCTATCATTTTGGGGATACGCTCTAGAGACAGCTACATTCACTTTAAATAGGGCACCGTCTAAATCCGTTGAGACGACACAGTATGAATTATGGTTTGGGAAGAAACCTAAGCTGTCGTTTCTAAAAGTTTGGGGATGCGATGCTTATGTCAAGAAACTACAACCTGAAAAGCTCGAACCCAAATCGGAAAAATGTGTCTTCATAGGATACCCTAAGGAAACCATTGGGTATACCTTCTACTTAAGATCTGAGGGCAAGATCTTTGTTGCCAAGAACAGATCCTTTCTGGAAAAAGAGTTTCTCTCGAAAGGAGTAAGTGGGAGGAAAGTAGAACTCGATGAAGTACTACCTCTCGAACCGAGTGCAGCTCAGGAAAATGTTCCTGTGGTGCCTACACCGACTGGAGAGGAAATTAATGATGATGATCAAGGTACTTTGGATCAAGTTGCTACTGAACTTCGTAGGTCCACAAGGACATGTTCCACACCAGAGTGGTATGGCAACCCTGTCCTGGAAATCATGTTGTTAGACAACGGTGAACCTTCGAACTATGAAGAAGCGATGGCGGGCCCAGATTCCAACAAATGGCTAGAAGCCATGCAATCCAAGATAGAATCCATGTATGAAAACAAAGTATGGACTTTGACTGACTTGCCCGATGATCGGCGAGCGATAGAAAACAAATGGATCTTTAAGAAGAAGACGGACGCAGATGGTAATGTCACCATCTATAAAGCTCGACTTGTCGCTAAGGGTTGTCGGCAAGTTTAAGGGATTGACTACGATGAGACTTTCTCTCCCGTAGCGAAGCTTAAGTCCGTCTGAATCATGTTAGCAATTGCCGCGTACTATGATTATGAGATATGGCAGATGGACGTCAAAACAGCATTCCTTAACGGTTATCTTAAGGAAGAGATGTATATGATGCAGCCGGAAGGTTTTGTCGATCCTAAGAATGCTAACAAAGTATGCAAGCTCCAGCGATCCATTTATGGGCTGGTGCAAGCATCTCAGAGTTGGAACATTCGCTTTGATGAGATGATCAAAGTGTTTGGGTTTATGCAGACTTATGGAGAAGCCTGCGTTTACAAGAAAGTGAGTGGGAGCTCTGTAGCATTTCTCATATTATATGTAGATGACATACTTTTGATGGGAAATGATATAGAATTCTTGGACAGCATTAAGGCCTACTTGAATAAGTGTTTTTCAATGAAGGACCTTGGAGAATCTGCATACATATTAGGCATCAAGATCTATAGGGATAGATCGAGACGCCTCATAGGTCTTTCACAAAGCACATACCTTGATAAGATTTTGAAGAAGTTCAAAATGGATCAGTCCAAGAAAGGGTTCTTGCATGTATTGCAAGGTGTGAGATTGAGCTCGGCTCAATGCCCGACCACGGCAAAAGATAAAGAAGAGATGAGTATCATCCCCTATGCCTCAGCCATAGGATCTATTATGTATGCCATGTTGTGTACCAGACCTGATGTAAACCTTGCCGTAAGTTTGGTAGGAAGGTACCAAAGTAATCCCGGCAAGGAACACTGGACAGCGGTCAAGAATATCTTGAAGTACCTGAAAAGGACAAAGGACATGTTTCTCGTTTATGGAGGTGACGAAGAGCTCGTCGTAAAGGGTTACGTCGATGCTAGCTTCGACACAGATCTGGATGACTCTAAGTCACAAACCGGATACGTGTATATGTTGAATGGTGGAGCAGTAAGCTGGTGCAGCTGCAAGCAGAGCATCGTGGCGGGATCTACATGTGAAGCGGAGTACATGGCAGCCTCGGAGGCAGCGCATGAAGCAATTTGGGTGAAGGAGTTCATCACCGACCTAGGAGTCATACCCAATGCGTCGGGGCCGATCAAACTCTTCTGTGACAACACTGGAGCTATTGCCCTTGCCAAGGAGCCCAGGTTTCACAAGAAGACCAGGCACATAAAGCGTCGTTTCAACTCCATCCGTGAAAATGTTCAAGATGGAGACATAGATATTTGCAAAGTACATACGGATCTGAATGTCGCAGATTCGTTGACTAAACCTCTTCCGCGAGCAAAACATGATCAACACCAGAACTCTATGGGTGTTCGATTCATCACAATGTAACTAGATTATTGACTCTAGTGCAAGTGGGAGACTGTTGGAAATATGCCCTAGAGGCAATAATAAAAGGATTATTATTATATTTCCTTGTTTATGATAATTGTCTTTTATTCATGCTATAATTGTATTATCCGGAAATCGTAATACACGTGTGAATACATAGACCATAATACGTCCCTAGTAAGCCTCTAGTTGACTAGCTCATTGGTCAACAGATAGTCATGGTTTCCTGACTATGGACATTAGATGTCTTTGACAACGGGATCACACCATTAGGAGAATGATGTGATGGACAAGACCCAATCCTAAGCATAGCACAAGATCGTGTAGTTCGTTTTGCTAGAGCTTTTCCAATGTCAAGTATCTTTTCCTTAGACCATGAGATCGTGTAACTCCCGAATACCGTAGGAGTGCTTTGGGTGTACCAAACGTCACAACGTAACTGGGTGACTATAAAGGTGCACTACAGGTATCTCCGAAAGTGTCTGTTGGGTTGACGCGGATCGAGACTGGGATTTGTCACTCCATATAACGGAGAGGTATCACTGGGCCCACTCGGTAGTGCATCATCATAATGAGCTCAAAGTGACCAAGTGTCTGGTCACGGGATCATGCATTACGGTACGAGTCAAGTGACTTGCCGGTAACGAGACTGAACGAGGTATTGGGATACCGACGATCGAGTCTCGGGCAAGTAACATACCGTCTGACAAAGGGAATAGTATACGGGGTTGCTTGAATCCTCGACATCGTGGTTCATCTGATGAGATCATCGAGGAGTATGTGGGAGCCAACATGGGTATCCAGATCCCGTTGTTGGTTATTGACCGGAGAGCCGTCTCGATCATGTCTGCATGCTCCCGAACCCGTAGGGCCTACACACTTAAGGTTCGGTGACGCTAGGGTTGTATGAATACGAGTATGCAGCAAACCGAATGTTGTTCGGAGTCCCGGATGAGATCCCGGACGTCACGAGGAGTTCCGGAATGGTCCAGAGGTAAAGAATTATATATAGGAAGTGCTGTTTCGGCCATCGGGAAAGTTTTGGGGTCACCCGGTATTGTACCGGGACCACCGGAAGGGTCCCGGGGGTCCACCGGGTGGGGCCACCTATCCCAGAGGGCCCCGTGGGCTGAAGTGGGAGGGGAACCAGCCCCTAGTGGGCTGGTGCGCCCCCTGGGCCCCCCTCTGCGCCTAGGGTTGGAAACCCTAGGTGGGGGGGGCGCCCCACTTGCCTTGGGGGGCACTCCACCCCCCCCCCCTGTCCGCCGCCCCCTTGGGAGATGGGATCTCCCAGGGCCGGCGCCCCCCCTGGGGGCCTATATAAAGGAGGGAAGGGGGAGGGCAGCCGCACCCTGTGTCTTGGCGCCTCCCTCCCCCTGCTACACCTTGTCCTCCTCCCGCAGCAGCTTGGCGAAGCCCTGCCGGAGATCTGCTGCATCCACCACCACGCTGTTGTGCTGCTGGATCATCATCAACCTCTCCTCCCCCCTTGCTGGATCAAGAAGGAGGAGACGTCATCCGCTCCGTACGTGTGTTGAACGCGGAGGTGCTGTCCGTTCGGCACTTGGTCATCGGTGATTTGGATCACGGCGAGTACGACTCCATCATGACCGTTCTCTTGAACGCTTTCGCACGCGATCTACAAGTGGTATGTAGATGCAATCTCTCTCCCATGACTCGTTGCTTAGATGAACTCATATATGGATCTTGGTGAAACTGTAGGAAAAATTTTAATTTTCTGCAACGTTACCCAACACGTGTCCCACGGATGTGAACAGGCAGGGGCACCTGCGTAATTGCGCTATGCCGCACACCTACTTATAAATATGTGTCCCCTGCGGTCAAGAAAACCTTCTTCCACCTCTCCACCTCGTCAAAACCCTAGCGCCACCGCTAGCTCTCGACGACGCCGGCGACGAAGCGCTTAGCTGCTGCGACTTCTCCGACGCCGTCCTCACGCCGGTTGCGGGCATCGTCCTCTCCGCCGCCGCTGTAGGTGTCCTCCGTCACCAAGTTAGGGCACGGTGGATTGAACTGATCCGTCTCCTATTCATCCCATCTAGCAGTTCTTCGTGTGGTAAATATAACTCTATTTTTACCATCTTTTTGATCCTCAATGATTCATCCTATTTACCAAAATTGGTTTCTGTCTACACAATGTTAGATCTATTATGTCTGCATCTTATACTGCCTAGTATATTCACTTAAGCTTCATATATAGTTAGATTCCTCACTTGTACTTATTCACGGATTCGTACAAATCTGGAACCAACTCTCAACATATAAGTGAATGTCTTCGCAACATGAGGTCAATGTCTTCAAACTGATTTATCTTCAAAATCTTCTGAGAATGCATATGACCTCTTCCCCTTCCCTCGCATCTCTAATGTTGTCATAGGTACATGTCCGTGGGAGAATCCCTTGGTTCTCATAGTCTGCATTCGTTTGCAGAATTCTTACAGCAACACATTAACTCTCCTGAAGCTAGTTCCTGTTTGACCAGCAAGCGAAAGCCCTTGAAGCCTTTGAACATATTGAAGCCATTCAGTTTGAAGTTCATGGCTGCAGAGAAATCAGTAAGGAAGGGTGGCAGACAGCATCGAGGGGGAACATCAAAAGATTTGCCTAATGACCTCGCAGAAATCTACAAGACAGATCTTGAAGAGGATTATAATCAGCGCAAGACCCGAATCCAATGGATTCGATGCTATTGGGCTGAACAATGGTTCAAGTACAAGTTCGTGACCCAGGAGTACGCTGAGAAAAATGCTATCAAAAGTCCTTGGGGTGATATTCTCTATCGAGGCCTTCCCCCAAGAACAAAGCTGAAGCTATTGCTCAAGAATTCTATCCTTGTATGGTCCGTGGACCACAGCCTGAAAATGCCGATCCATCATCATTGCTCTGGTGTCGTGACGATAATCTCTTCAAGCGCAACTTCCAGTATGCAAAGGCATCGGCAAAGGAAAACAAGAAGTCATGGGGATTAGACTTCAATCCTGGTCCCTCTGCTCCCCGTGATGATGGCACACGTGAAGCTGAAGAAAATGAAATCGGCCCCTTCACGAACCTTGATGGCCTCATATCATACATCTTGGTACAAGGTGCCAAAGTGGATCATTCTGATAATGATGCTGATACTGATGAATCCCCAGCTCCTCCTCCAAGGCCGCAGAAGCCCAAGAAAACTAAGGCTTCATCATTAGCTGCACCTCCAAAAGCTTCTCGTGTGAAGCCACTGGCCACTGCACCTCCTGAATACAGTGTGAAGTCTGAAGATCTTTCACGCATCTCCAAGAAGACGGAAAAGAAAAAGAAAATCATCAAGAGTACTGATCAGACATTGACTCCTGCTGCCATTCTGCGTGAAGAGCACATTGATCTGTCCAGCGATGAAGATCTTGCAGATGATTCTCTTGAGCAACTGATCAAGAGCAAGGAAGAAGCGGAGATCTTCAATAATCTGCCTCTCTTTGACGTGGCAATCATCCATAACTTCATTGATGAGTGGTTTGACACACCAAATCTCAGCTTTGATGACTTGCAACTTTCCATTGGCCTCAGCGTCTCCTTCAATGGCGCTATTGCTTCTAAGTTAGCTATTGCTCAGCGCATCGTCGAACTGAAGCACAAGATTGACTATGAAAAGGCTCAGTTCAAGAAGCATGTGGCCACGCTCAACGTGCAAGATGTCAAAAACTTCAAGATCATGCTGCACGAGCTCAAAGAAGCCTTTCACAAGAAGCGTGAAGAAGCTCGAGGCTCTAGAGAGCGCATGAAAAATATGGCTGAGAAGTGTGTGCTAGCCTACAATGAGGCTGAAAAGCGCAAGGCTCTTGGTCGTCCTGGCATCGACCCCAGGATGGCTGCAAAGAAGAAGAAGCTATCAACCCTCCAACCTGCACCTTCAAGGCAGTATGAACCTCGCATAGTCTTCCCAAGCAGCATGACTGGCTCGAAGCCAAAGGCCATGTCAACCGCTTCAGAACAGAAGAAGACGAGGGCTGCAGAGGCTGAAGCCAGAAAACGGAAACCCTCAGAAGCCTCTGATGCTGCTCCCTCCAAGAAGAAGCGCAGAACCAAGAAGAATCGGGCTGCTCCCACAGAGCCCCTTATTGTTGAACCTATCTCAGTGGTTCGCCCTGCATCTGCAAATCAAGAACTACGAATGATTGTTCATGAGCCTGCTTCCACAGAGGCTCATGAAGCTGAAGACATTCCAGCAGTTGATCCCATTGCTGCTGAAGACATTGGTCACCATGACAATGTTGAAGATGATGAAGTTCTTCCTCAGATTGAACACAACATGGTATCATCGCCTGTTCTCACAAACAGCGAAATCATCAGCATTGGTCGTCCTCTGACGCCAATTGCTCAGGATGCATCATGGGCTGATCGCCAGCAACAACAAGACTCCCCTAGTACTCCCCAACAACAACAAGTCACACCATCTGTGCAAGTTGAAGAGGATGAGGGCCTGCCTACTCCATCACCCAAGGCGTCGCCTGTATTACAAAGGCTTCGCAAAGGACCAAGGCCTCAAGTCCCTCTTCCGAGCGTTCCAGAAGGAGAAGTGCACCACCAACCTGTTGCACGTCAAGTGTTTTTAGAAGCCACTCCAACTGTGAATGTCTCCGTGTCTGAAGCCCAAGCTGTTGAAGACAATCTGGCTGCATCAGCCGATGACGAACATCAAGAAGAACGTGTCCCTACTCCCCCCATTCCTGAAGAAGCTGTTCCTGAAGTGAACGTGCCCGTACCAGACCCTCCAGCTCAACAAGTGGAGGTTGAAAACGTTGAGGCTGCCGCCACTAACACGAATGAAGCCAATGACGTAGTCATGGCTGAAGCTAATGTGGAGCCTGCCCCAAGCAACATGCCAGAAGTCAATACTGCAACTGCTCCTGAAGCTTCTATTGTGCAGCCTGAAGCCACTGTTGTTGCCACTGCTCATGTTCCGCCACCAAGGCCCTATACAATTGAGCAAGCATACAACCATGGCGAGCTAATCACAGTAAGATGGCCCGTTCTGGTCCCTCCGCCTAATGTCTCTGGTCCTCAGTTTGATTATCACACTGAGCATAGGCCTCAGGTCCAGAAACCAAAGCCAAGACTGCCAAGGTTTCCAGGTACTGCCACATCTGTCGGGTCCTTCAATGCAAATGGCTTCAAAAGCCACAACACCTTCTTTGACAACTCAAAGAACCCCTACTCAAGGCCAAGAATATCATCTGATCGTTTCTGGAGTCATCAGCAACGAAGCTATTACTCCTACGTTCTGTATGATCAAGGGCGCATTTTCCCTCATATGCGCCTCGACACTGAAGCCATTGCTGGACCGCCATGCTTAGAAGAAGCACTTGACTGCTTTTGTGATGCTGGTCTGCTCAGCTTTATGACAGACAGAGAACATTGGAATGAAGAACTTTTGCTTCAATTCTATGCTACCCTTCACATTCACGGCTACAACAGGGATACAAAGACATGGGTTCTTGAGTGGATGACAGGAAATGTTCATCATGAAGCCAAAGCTCTTGACATCATTGAGCTTACAGGCCAGTCCACTCCCGGAGAGCTGTACGAACATGGTTGTCAAAACCACCACAATGCTTTGGAGGGCATCTTCCATAAGCCAGAACCCAACATGAGCCAGATGTTGAGCATGATGAAGCCATTGCCGCATGACACTGAATACCCAAAGGAGTTCTTTGTTGATGACCTTGAGTATCTGCCGCGCACCATATATCACATCATCAGGCGGACTCTATGGCCTATCAAAGGACATTCCTCAGCTGCAAAACTTGAAGGAGCCATGAAGACATTGGTCTTTTACATCCTCAATGGCATTAGCTTCAATGCACAAGATTTCTTCCTCAGGCAACTGGCTTCATCTGGATCTGACCTTTTTGGCCTGAAATTCTATGCTCCATGGGTCATGCGCCTCATCAAGCTACATTCTTCTATCAACTATCAGCCCTCTGCTCGCAATCATGTGATCTTCCTACTAGAGGTTGATATGTCAGTTGAAGCCATATACCCTGAGCCTGCCAAGAAGCCTCTTTGTCTTCAAAATGTTGAACACCAAAGCTTCACTCAGCCTATGGAAGGAGTCCAAGCTGTAACTCGTGTCTATCCGATGGCTGGAAACACTCGTCTGCCTCATCGTGCGCCAACTGAAGCTACTGAGAGCACAATTGCTCAAAGGCCAAAGAAGCTCTCTCGAGTCCTAAATGACCGAGAACTTCTTGTAGCACTGCATCAGAAACAAGACAAGCATCACTTTTGGCTTAAGCGTCAGATGCAAAGTCTCTTGGTGGATGTAAATCGCATTCGAAATCTTGCCACCAAGAATGCATTTGTCGAAACCTGTCGGCGATCATGGAAGAGTTTGACCCTGCTCGATGCTGAAGCAGATCTTCAAGACGATGGCTTCACTGAACGATTCAAGTTTGACTCCACTCCTCCACGGAATGGTGTCCTACGACGAACTCCATCCCTTGAAGACTCTGACAATTCTTCCTCCGCGGCAACCGTGAATGCAAATGTGATCGATGATGAAGACGATGCTACTTCACCACCCCCTACTTCTGCACGCATCGACACTGCACCAAGTTCGTCTGCACCGCCAAACAACAACGACAACCCTGCTGCTTCAACTACTCCTCACGAGGACGAGTAGATGCTATATGTCTTCAAACCTTTTTGGTCATTACTGACAAAAGGGGGAGAAGCATATGAGTTTGATAGTCTTCAAGCGGGTTCATATGGGCGGTTGCTTTATATTTTGCCTAGTGGTTACAACTCTTGCTTTTGATACATTTCGTTCGTTGAGTTGTAACACTTAAACTCGATGGTCGTTTGCTACTTATTTGCTCTTTCATGTGCGATGATAACTTCCACACTTAGATCATTCCGCACTTAGATCATTCTGCAGACGTCCATTTTCCATTATGCATGTCATTCTTCAAGTTATATCATTTCATGCATGATGAATTATCTTCATAAGTTGAAGAGGATCTCCACAAGTACAACCTGCCATGTGCATTTGCATTCCAAAAGCAAATTACTTATATGCACATCTTCAGGGGGAGCCCTTGCCACTTATGAAGACAATACCCTATCCTTTACAATTTCACATACTTTATTCCCGTTGAAAACTTCAACCAGTTTTTCATCAATCACCAAAAAGGGGGAGATTGTAAGTGCATCTAGTGCCACCCCTAGTTGGTTTTGGAGTATTGACGACAAAGTTGGTTGAGGGACTAATGCGTTTGTGAGAATTGCAGGATAACGCAGGTAGTGTCCCTCATTGATTCGGTTTACCTACCGGAGATGACCCCTAAAAATGTATGAAGACATTGAAGACAATGGTGGTATGTGAAGATATTCACATTGAAGACTATGACATGAGAAGACATTGAGCGAAGACTATGGAGTGCGAAGACTGTGTTGTTTCGTTGTTTCCTTTTCTTCTTTGTTGAGTCATAGGAACCACCGTACTGTTAAGTGGGGTCCAAGTGAACAAAGTCAGAGTGACTGAAGTGATGCTCAACCCAAATCCTATGTCTTCGAGCGAAGACAATGAGAGCAAATCTTATCCAGAGCTGGATGAGTCAGCTTTGCTTGTAACCCAAGTAAAGTTGCCGTGTGTGTTTGAAATCTGAACGTTGGAACACGTGTTAGTTCCTTAGTGACCCAGGGTCATTTCGGACATATCAGGTCGGGTTGCCTTGTGGCTATAAATAACCCACCCCCTACACCATAAATTGGTGGTTGCTCAGAGTTAGTTTACGGCTTTTGTCGTTTTGAGAGCAACCCACCTCGAAGCCTATGAGAGAGAAATCCTTGCGAGGACAAAGCCCAAACACCCAAAGCCAAAGAGTGTTAGGCATCACTGAAGTCTTTCTGTCTGTGTGACCTGAAGACTTATTACACTTGAGGACTGTGTATCCTCCAGCCGGTTAGGCGTCGCGTTCTGAGCATCCAAGAGTCATTGTGGATCGCCGGTGAACGAAGTCTATGAAGGTTCGGAAGTCTACCTTGAAGACTTACCAGAGTGATTGGGAAAGGACTGTGTGTCCTTAGCTCAAGGGGAATAAGGTGAAGACGTGGTCTTCTGAGTTGAATCTCAACCTCCCTAACCAGACGTACAGTTGTCACAGCAACTGGAACTGGTCCAACAAATCATGTGTCTTCAACAAGTGACTGGTTCTATCCCTTCCCTCCCTTTACTTTGAGTTTGTCTTCGTGAAGTCATTGCTTATTTGTCTTATCTGTTTGACTTCATTGCTTGACTACTATCGTTGATTGGCTTCATACTATCTTCCATCCTGATCTTTACTACCTAGCTGCTATTAGTCTTTGTATGTTCACATTATTGCATACTTGACTATGGCTTGCTTGTTGTAGTTTATCTTCCGTTGCATATCAATTAGGTCATTTCTATTGTTGGTCTTCGAAACTTCCACGTTTTGAAGACTTTGATAAAAATCGCCTATTCACCCCCCCCCCCCTCTAGTCGATAACTAGCACTTTCAGAAACTGAATTTTGCTTTCATATCTGGAGAGTCGATTTTTCATCCGTTGGATACGAAATCAAGGGCCTGCAGTTCATCTTCAACCTCCACCCCCTGAGCCGCTAGCCCCCACCGGCCAAACAGCCGCCCCCGCTGCCTGCGATCGGTGGTGCATCGCCCCGCCTGCCCCGAAAACACTCCCCACCACTGGTCTGCCACCGCCCCGGCCATCCCTCTAGGCCCCCCGTGCCGAGATTTTTCTCCGGCGATCCCCACGCCACCGCCCCACCACCGCCGGTGACCACCGCCCCCACCCTGAACCCTAAGATAGATAGTGGGGTACCTCTCCGGCGAGCCCCCCACCCCCTGAAAATTGACGGACCCAAAAGTCGATTCAGTCAACTGAAGTGTAGCTAAATCGAAGCAGCATCACAAGCAAGAGCAAGAGCGAGAGCAGCAACGCGAGCAAGAGCAATAGCATGAGCAGACCAGGCAGGGAACCAAGAGCAAGAGTAGAGCAGCAGCGCGAGCGAGAGCTAAAGCAGCAGCAGCTCCTACTAATGTGGACGTCGCCGCCAAGGGAGCGACGCCGTGGAGGAAGTGGCTAGCGATGCCACCATGGATGGAGCCGCGTCGTGTCGGCTCGGGACCGAGCGCCGGTAGCACTGTGAGGTCGAACCAAGAAGAAAATGTGGCGATTAGTGTACAACCTCTTTGGTGGCGCCGATTAGGCTGCAGCTTCATCCGAGGAAATGGTGATGATGCTTCTCTTCCGGTGGTGCAGGTGAAGACGGTGGTGTGGGAATGGAGGTGGCGCAAAAGACGAGGGGAACGTCAGGGCAGCTCCTTGGAGGTGGAGGACGGGGTGGCTGAACCGGCAGGACGACCAGATCGACTATGGATCCTCATCCGGTACGGTGGATGAGGACGTCGAGGTGTTGCTGTGGACGACATCGTTTGGGAAGAGGCTCCAGCTGGGTGGTGGACGGAGGAGGGTCTGGGGCTTCGTGGGTTTTCGCGGCTTCGGTGTGCGAATGGGTGGGCGGATGGGATGGGAGTGGGGAACCATGGCTTAGGGATGCGCTTGTCCGAAATGTGGGGTAAGTTACGAAAGTAGCCCCACCGATTTGTGGCGGTTCTTTCGGTTCAGGGGTATCACGGGTATTTCGTGTGTCGGGATTTCACAGGAGGTGGGAGTTTTCGCGCGCGTTGTAATTTTGGAATAACAAGGCGCAGGTTGATATGGAGGGTGTTGTCGGAGCACAACGAGACAAAGATATATCTTAAATATTTCGGGCTAACAAGGTGCGGGTTGAAATTTCTGGACAAGCCTAACGTGTATTGTACCAAATCAATTCGCACTACAAATGTCATTCAAAACTTTGATTTCATGTTATGTTCAATTTAAATATTTTGCTGCGTGTATAATGCATGCAACCTACTACTCAAATGAACGTTTTAGCGCATTGCAAATATATATACTACCACTTCAATATGAACTAAATTCGAATTCGCTTCTCTATTTGAATAAGATCTACAATAATGATTGTTGTGAAGTCAAACCATTTGAATTCGTTTCTCTATTTTAATAAGATCTACAATCATCATTATTGTCAAGTTAAACCATCATTTCTGTATTATCTTCACAGCACACCACATGATTAGTCTCAAGTTACATATGAACTATGTGTACTATATGAACTCGAACTCGATTTTTTGAATCCACTTTATGTTGATTCCAAATCACAGTACATTTCAAGCTCTAGCTAGATCTTCATAATCTAAACCATGTCTCATATGTATAATGTGTTTATCACATAATGTATGGTGCCCCGCCCCCTACGCCTACAAGTATTTAGATGTGAGTTGCAAACACCACACATTACCACAAATTCAAATCAAATGTGAGAATGTTCGATATATAGTATTGTTTAGATTGTTCGATATTTAGTTGTAAGCTGCAAATGCCACACATTATCACAAATTCAAATAAAATGTGAGATTGTTCGATGTATAGTATGGTTTAGATTGTTCGACATTTAGTTGTGAGTTGCAAACGCCATGCATTATCACATTATGGTGTAACATGTGCAAAACCACAACACGTGTATCACCGTTATATTCATGCATGCATATGTTTATAACACTATGATCTCCTATTCAAATATATGAATCCACTTTCATATCAAATTATGATCTTTGTTAGTCTCTTACACCCACACAATCCTCTAACCTTTGTAGCTACCACTAACTTTCTCTCGTGCATGCACCCTCCCTCCTCGCCCTCCCCCTCCCTCAGCATTCTATCCATCACGCACATTCATTTTTTTTTCTTTAGGTAATTCTCCCAGAGTTTCCACAACTCCTTTCTGACACACACTGATCGATAAACCTCTCCAGCGATGTTTGCCTACAACATACACACGCACCTTCAATCTCCTAATTTATGTGTCCTTGCCTCGTGTCTCTCATACGGTCCCACACACCTGTAAACTCTCACCCCTATTTTCATCGATCTCACAACCGCACATGCCTCCCCCTATCTAGCTAGTAGCTGGGCCTCTTGCACCACCTCCTAGCTCCATTCTCTCTGTCTATCCATCTCGCTGGGCCTTATTTGCCTCTAACAAATGGACGTACACCGACTGATCTCCCGCTATACATATAGCTAGCTAGGTCCTTATAACTCGTTTTCCCCCATGTGTCGATGGATCTACCTCATTAGTTATGTCTCTCCCTTCCTCCGACAAACAACAATTGATCTACCGATCTAGTTAGGTTTTCTTACCAAACACATGGTTCCCCTTCATCATCCATGGATGCGTCCCGACAGAGCTATCACGCACAGGCACACACAGAAACACATCCCCACTCTTATTGATAATATTGCAGTTCCACCCTTAGTTTGTCTAGTAGGCCTCTCCCACCATCTTTGAGAAGCAACTCCATCACCCATCCAGCACTCTACCCCTCTCCCTCCCTCTCTCTCTCTCCTCTCTCTCTCTCTGTCCCATCCTATTTCCCGTCCTTCAGTTATGTATGGATGTCGACCGATCTCCCTCAAGACATAGCTGGGTCTCTCCTTCTCAACACATATACGAGTCGTTCTACCTCTATAGTTAGGCCTCTGCCTACCCCTCCCCCCCACCCCCTCCCACACACACACCAATACATCGAGCGCTCTAGTCATGTCTCCCTCCCACACACAAACTTGACATGTGCCCTCTGACGTTCATGTAGGTCAGTTGCCCTATATCTTTGACTTGCACACACACACACACACAATTTCGATGGCTCTCTTCATCGATCTCGCACCCACCCACTTGATCCTCTCGTCGACTCTATCGATATCTATGACCCCCTCCCTCTCTTCTCGTGGATCGCCTGACCCTCTATATATGATATGGACAGGCCTCCATTTCACACACATTGCATGCAAATTTTTGTTTGAGATGTCAACGACACATATTCCCACAAATACATTCATGAAATCACCCCCCCCCCAAAACAAAAAACACTCACGAATGCACAAGCCATCTATCTAGGTTTGTATCTCTCTCTCTCTCACACACACACACGTAGGTGGGGGACGTGCACGAAGAGAAGAGGTGCATGCACGGCGCACGTACTCCCGTCTATTTCCCAACCACACCCGCGCGGGTACACGGTGGAGCTCATTTCTGTATGAAAAGGCAGCCCACGTGGTGATTTGACACGTGTACTAGTTGTCCACTTGATGGAGGGAGGATCATCTACCACGGGTGAGCAAACAAATTGCGACTTGACGCGTTATGTTAAAAAAGAGGCAAACCATGTGGGGCCTACCTTAGAGGCAAGGCTCTATACACTGGAGTACTTTTGATGTGTCCCGTCAACTCGCAGAACAAGGAGAAGCTTGCTTAGTATGCCATCTCCCCCGCCCACGGGCACGGTGGTTCGCAGGATGAGGTGAAGCTTGCTTACTAGTAGTACTGTATGCCTTACGCCCGCTCCCTCGCCCACGCACGCGGTGGCTCGCAGGACGAGGAGAAATTTTTACTACTCCCTCCATTTACTCCTCGTCCCTACCTTAGTTAGAGAGGTTATCATATTGTTTGGAATATATATGTCCTTTAGTATATTTCAATATGAACTATTAGTACATACTCCAAACACTAATGTATTAGACATATTTTAGAGTGTAGATTCACTCATTTTGCTCCGTATGTAGTCCATATTGAAACGGATGTAATAGTAAGCACTCTCCCTCGCCCCTCGACCCTCGCCCACGTGGTGGACATGCAGCAATTCATTCGGTCTCATATAGCCAGAACGATATATACTGCAGTACCATTATTGCTCGACTTCTTGAAGAGGCGAAGAGCCAATCACAAGGTTAATATTTTGGAGATGCCAACCGCAAGGTTTATAGGAGAACGAGTAGTAGGTGTCGCATCATTTATAAATAAAGTTTTGTTTTTAGTGGCACGTACGCAATATAATAGGTTCATATGGAGAGAAAAGGAAACCGCTCCACTATATACATAGTCAGGATGGGCCAGCCTACACGGTTGCTTGCTGGGATTGCTCTCTTCACACTCTCTCGCACAAAACGACTATGGCCACATCTCTAACATCCCGGCATATCATGTTCGTTGGGGGAAGGGGTGGATGCTTAGTGTAGATGTGGTCGCCGTCGCCGACGGTGAAAACCCACAGTCGGCACATCCCAGTCAGGGGTCCCCGTCGTTCTCTCTCACAAAGCCAGTGAGGTTGCCTTCGTACCTTGCTCACTGCCGTGACGTGGGCAGTTGCAGCCTCCTGCCGCCCTCCTCAAGGTTGAGCTACGTCCCGACATCCCTCAGGTACAACTCCCTTTACAGCCGGCTTGCACCACTGCTCCAGTTGTCCACATCACTCCATGTGGATATTTCTCTACTTCTTTGCCCCGCACATACCTTTACTGGCTTCTACGTACTGTATTTGTGATGAGTTTATGTCTTATCAACTAGTCCAAGTATCCTTATTCTAATCACGCTTCTTCAATTTCTTTGCCACAGGGATGCTCATCTCGATTTTGGTGAAACTGCACAAAATGATCCGATGGTCAAAGGTTTGCAAACTTCATTTCTTGGGAAGCTCCAACGTTGCCAGAAAATTAAAGCCTAGTTAGGGTTTACGGTTCAAGGGCTAGGGACTGCTTGGATCATTTTTTTCTTTAGTTGTCTCTGTTCCAAAATAAGTGTCAACTTTAGTAGTAGTACAACTTTGTACTAAAGTTTTCATAAGGTTGAGACACTTATTTTGGAACAGAGGGAGTACATATTGGCTATGATCTGTCAATCATTGAGATGCAGTAGCATGCATGTTAGTCTCCTTTGTATTTGATGAAATGTTGCAACGGGCAACCTTGGACACAAGATACATGTAACAGAAGCTGGAAGCTTCATATCATTGTACAAATTTATCTCGTTGATAAATTACAGTGCGTACTATACTAGTACTATGTAAAGAGTTAGGTGTCGCATGGTGTCCAAAAAATATGGTGATAGTGTGAGGTGGGCCATGTAATCATCGAGCCTGCGTGTTTTCACTGCTCTTGCACTCCTCCGCTGTAAGAATGGAGAAAATTGTAATCTAGTAGTACCTCCTTTCGCCAAAAGCGTGGGGCATCCAGCAATCCTACCACCTCAATAATAATGACCAATGAGCCGTCAAATCACATAGACCCAACAGTAAGTTGGACGGACGAAGCAACCATCACTCTTGAATCCGCTTCTCCCTTCAACGCAGGCGCCAGTGAGAGGTCGCGTCCGCTCTGCCCGGGCATGAATGCGGCACCGATTCTTTGGAGCGGCGCTGACCATTTCGGGTAGGAAGCGCGCGTGGGCGATGGAGGGGCTTTGGGTGGGCCAGGCTGGTCAGGAGCGGGTGTGGCAGTTGTCCGCCTGTCCCTATCGGACACCCGAAAATGAGAGGATGCACCAACTCGCGCGGCTAAAATCATACACTACACACCATCTCTCTGTAGGAGTAGGTCAATCTGTCGCTCTCTCCAACACACACATGCTGTTAAACACACACACACACACACACACACACACACACACACACATGTTCATAGAGTAGGAAAATCGTGCGAGTGCGAAGCCACTGGAAGTGAGATACAAATGGAGTGCGTACAAGAAGAGAAGAGGTGACCAATATTCCATCAAACCTGGACTGAGGAGTAGTACTCCCTCCGTCTAGGTGTTAAGTCATCTTACGGAAATCAGATATTCCCAAAATGTTTAGGCGTCGTCCATTAACTTCGCATCTCAATCCCCTCCTGGCCTCGTTGCTAGCGAGCGTTGTTACTTAGGGAGCATTTGGATCCTTAGCAAGAACAGCTTATAGCATAGTCGGGCAAGGTTAGGCATTTGGAACTGTTAAAATATGTTAGCTTTTGTGGGCCAGCTAGCTTGGGTGGGCTAGAAAAACCTTGCTAGCTCAAGAGAGCCAGATCAGCTTGCTTCCGATGGCAAACATCACGTAGTAGTAACATAGACTAGTAACATATGCATGTTACTAGTCCAAGTTACTCACTACTATGACCAGCCTAAGCAATGTAACCAAACGCTCCTTACTCTGCCTTGTTATCTCCCCCGGAAACCCAATGCATGGAGCGCAACTACGCATTGATCAGTCAAGAAATCCAAGTCGGCTTGCATGTGAGTTAATATGTGGCCCTGCATGGTAGCTAAAATGGCATCTCTTAGTTGTTTGGATTAATTGTTGTGTTTAGAGACAAAAATCAGGGCTTTGATTGGAGGAATGACCGGTCAAGTTTCTCCTTCTCCTCCAATCTGCTTGCACCTTGGTCCCGCCGCACCTTCTAACGTGACTTATTACACCTAGACGGAGGGAGTAGTACGAGATACGGTGGCACACTAACTTAGTTCGAATACAAGTGCCCAAAATTGTGTGCATGTTATAATAAGGATTCACTTAAAATACTATGTGAGCGAACAGAGGGATCAATTGGACAGTGTTCATGAGCAATAGCGAGATGTGTGAGGTAAGATACACCGCTGACGCTTTTAATTTTTCTTATTAATTTGTTTGTTTCACCCTCTGACTGGTGGGACCCAACGTACTACGTTGAGAGAGGTAAGGTGATTAATGCATTATTTCTGCACCATTGTGGATAGTCTTACCACCAAAGCCACATGACACGATTATGATTTAAATCCCAATGACTCCCACACACACAAAAACACGGCATGCTTGTCACACGGATGGAGGAATGTATAAAAGGTTATTTTCCTCGTTGAACATAACAGGAGGGTTGTGTAGTTGGTTAGCCTGTTCGGTCATCAAACTTGAGGTCTCGGGTTCAATAACTACACTTGAGCATAATTCGTGCCAGGAGGATTCTTTGACTGGTCAAAATGGATGGATACGGAGCTATACAATCTTGTAGTGACCGTATAATCACCTCATCACGTATAAGCTGCAGCCTTGGCGCTTGTTTTCTAGGGTTTGCACTCTTGACACTCTCTCTCTAGTATATATATACATGTTGGAGCCTCAGCACTTGTAGTTGCTCTCTTCACACTCTCTCACCCTCTCCAGATCTAAACAAGATAACGTTGGCCTCTCTCTCTCCCCTCACTGCTGGTCAAAGAGCCGGCAGGATCTGTCCGCCGGGAAGGGAAGGAGGCTTAACATTGTCACCGTCGGCGAGGGAGGGAATCCACTACCGGCGCAGCTGTTCACTTTCACCCAGCGGCGGCGCGAGAGGACCTCTGACCCCTTCTTCTTCGCCGCCGTACATAGTGTGGGTCGAACAGCCTCCGGTCGCCCACCGAACCACACCCCGTGAACCTTAAGGTATAATTTACTTATTCCACATGCACTGCTCTAGCTGCATGTGGGCTTTTTCCGCTTCTGCACTCGAATCTAGGTGTTGGATCAAACAGAAAAGTAGTGGGGAAAGTTGTATAGCATGAATCTAGGACGTGGTTCAAAGAGGAAAGGAATGGGGGAAATAGTGGGGAAAGTTGTATCGCATGAATCTAAGACGTGGTTCAAAGAGGAAAGTAATGGGGGAAAGTAGTGGGGAAAGTTGTATAGCATAAATCTAGGACGTGGTTCAAAGAGGAAAGGAAGGGGGCAAAGTACTAGTACAGAGTGGCTATCCAGCACCTACGTTGGTCGAAAAGGGAAAACAATGACAAATGCAGTACACACATCTGTAACGAACTGATCTTTTGTTCTGGGGGACAAGGCTGTAGAGTTTGAGCAGGACTAGATTTGCTGCGGTCACATAGGGAAAGGTGTCTAAAGATAACAAAACTGGGACCAAGACAAATATGCTCCTTGGTTGTTTGTTCTTTGTTGCAACAGACTATGCATCACCCCAGTACATCGATAGATGCACATGGTGCTTGTGCGTCCACTGTATCGTGCAACTCTTTAGCTATTGTTAATCTAAGGCCTTGTTTGGTTAAAAAATCCCTAGTCCCTACCTGCTTGGTTCTATGGACTAAACATGGACTAGAGGTTATTAAATGACATGCTAAAAGACCATGTTACCCCTAGTAATGAACTAATAGAGACAAGGTGCGATGCGTGGCAGGGTCAACTGTTGGAAAAAGTCCCAAAAAGACTCTCCCTCGGGGTCTTCTTTCTTTAGTCCCAAATGCCCACTTTTAGTCCCTAAAAGTCAGTCCTGTTTGATTTAGATGGGACCGACACGGAGTTTTTTTAGTCCCTACACCAAAATGTCCATGTAAACAAACACCCTCTAATAATGCCGCTGGAAAATTGATGCAATGCCACAGTTAAAAGCAAATTACATGTTTAACGAATTTTATTGTTAATATAATCTCTCTTTTAATATTAATCAATGCCACGGTTTGAGAAATGCTATTGTCTTGCTTTCTTTCCCATTTAGATAAGTTAGATGCTTCTTTTTGTTGGCTTCTGTGTCATCCACCGTTATTGACCACTAGTTGTTTCCTTTGCACCTCTGTGTAAACAGGGTTATCCACTTCACCTTGTTGCCATTGTGACCTTTTGTTGCACTACACAAAACACTTTTGTTTTAAGAGTGTTTTGTGCAGTTCAACCAAAATGTCACACCGACAACGTTGCTTGATTGCTTGATCTTAGTGGAACTGCACAAGAGGAGATCTTACTTCCTATCCATGTTGGCAAATTTGGTTCAGATCTTCTTCTTGTGAGTTGTTTGAATTCCGCGTCATGAGAGGTCAGTATTAGCCTTCTTTCACATGATTCTGCAGTGTGCTTTCATATGTTGTGCTACTTGTATGGTAATGTTGCTTGATTTTAGTGAACTGCACAAATGGAGACAAGACTTCCAATTTGTATGTGCACCGTAATATCCCATTGAGGTAAGATAAGGATATTTCACAACTGTTGGCCTATATTTTGCCACTTTCATCAGAAAATTAATGTTATTGTTTAGTGCTATACTTGTGCTCCCTAGTTGACATGCCAAATCTTAAATTGAAGGCGAAGCTTGTCTGTAATTGAACCAAGTGATGAAGGGGAAGAACAAGCAGAAGAAAAACAAAAATCAACTCCCGATGGTGTAATGAAGCACTAGAAATGTGATGAGACAAGTAATGATATAGTTTTGCATCTTAATTTATTGCTATGGCTGGAACAAGCAATTGTTTTGCCACTGATTTGATGCCACTCTTAATGTAATACGTAATTATCTCTACTTGTGCAAACAGGGATCTTCTTTGAAGATACCATATATTTTAGTGGAACTTCACAAGAAGATGTTGGAAACATTAAACTAATCGAGGAGTATATAGTAAGCATGGCCACCACAGTAGATAGCAGCAGATGGTTCCGGAGAAGTGCTTCATATGTATGCTCTACACAAAAAGCCTCCTGACAAAGGTTGGTACTCGCCCATGGATTTCATCCATATGATTGAGCTTTGTCATCTCTATTGGTGTTGTGCTACTGTTTAGATACTGTCATGAAAAAGTGGTATTGTCCTTGAGAAGTGCTTCATCTATGTTGTTTTAAATATTTCATTTCCTTTTTTCAAGCAAACAGGGATGCTAGCATTTAGTTGTCCTCTTGTCTGTGCACAACAGGATCATCCTCCTCCGAAGAAGAATATGGAGTACGTGAAGTGACTAGTTCTGATTATGCCAGGATGAAGAAGCCATGTCTATCTTCTCATCAGAAGGAGCAGTTGAAGGATGGTTATGTTACTCACCACAAGACCAAACTAACTTCAGCTCAGAAGGATTGACAGATCTCCATTTTCATGCTGTGATGCGGAAGTACAATGTTGTTCTAGGATTCTTTCAGGTGAGTTCCATTTTTCTCAAGGTGTGCTCTACATGGACCATGTAGGTCCCTGTTTAAACTGTCAATTCATAGTACATTTTGCTTTATACTAATCACTTTTTTTGTATTTGTGCAAACAAGGGTGCTCAGCTTGATTTCAATGGGAACTGCACAAAATGTTCATGAATACATCAAATCATTCATTTCCACCACAAGAAAGGAGGTGCCAATAAGTTCAAGGCGTTGCAACATATAAGGGCGAAATCATACAAGCTACGCGCGAATTTGGTTGATTTTGGTGGAACTGCACAAAAAGAACAACTGGTTTATTTAGCATGAGGTACCATGTCAATGTCCGAACTGATGGCAAACCCTGCCCATTCCACAATCGTAGGCATTTGATATTTTGGAATGGGACAACCTTGTCAAATTTTGCTCATTGATGTTAGCAAGAAGACATGCGTTTGATATTCTCGAACGGGACGCCCTTTGCTGTAGCAGCATCGATCAATTTTTCTTTATTCTCTAGTTATGAAGTAAATATTGGATCTGACATGTGAATCGCTGAGGTGCATAATCATCGATTGTTTTGAATGTTCTCTATGAATTGCCAGGCATGTGTGTTTGATTGCAATGTACAGGAACGCTAAAAAGCTGCTCAAACTCTTTGTACTCCTTCTGTTCCTTTTTACTTTGCACATTTTGAAAGTGCATACTTTTTTCTATAAGATTGGTCAAAGTAGAGATACTTTGACTGCAGATAAAACTTGTATAGAAAGGACCGGAGGGAGTACATGTGAAACTGCTGCAAACAAGGTGATCACCCTGGGAATAATGCTAGTACGTATTGTTTTGCATGTTCATCCAATGCCAGTGATACAAGAATTTGAACTAATCGAAATAAATTCATTCATACACGGTCGGATTTCATATAAACATGCTGGATTTCATTACATTTCGTACATTCTTCAACTAAAAAGGGGTGTGCTAGAGGTATAATTAATTAACCAAAGCTACCCACCTGTGTTCGACTGAGCCGAACAGAAGCTTCAATGACTTAACTACAGGTGCAGTTGCATAACTGACATGTGGCCCAGATGCCTATTGGGCCCACGTGTCAGCCAGCCAACTGCACCAGCAGTTAAGTAGAAGCAGCGTCCTTCTCCAACATAGCTCTCCAACTCCACGTCGCCGCCAAGAAGCTAATCGGCCGTCAATGGTCAACCCGCCTAGCTTGGCTTCAACCGGAGGGTAGCAGCGGTGGCCTTACTTGGACCCGAGCGGCGGCGACCTAGCGTGTTCTACTCTTCCTCGTTTTCTGTGTGGCGCGGCCTCGTTGGCAGCGGGGCGGGGCCTCGATGGAGTCGGCGATGTCCTCTGTCTTGTTGCCGGCGGGGCGGCGCCTCGATGGAGCGTGGGAAATCCTACCCCTCGTTGCTGACAGGGTGGGGCCTCGGCTGAGCCGGCGATGTCCTCTGCCTCGTTGTTGGCGGGGCGGGGCCTCGGCGGAGTAGGGCCTCCGCCTCGGTGCCGGCGGGGCGGGGCCTCGACGAAGCCGGTGATGTCCTCTATCTCGTTGCCGGCGAGGCGGCACCTCGACGGAGCGGAGTAAATCCTCCCCCTCGTTGCCGGCAGGGTGGGGCCTCGACTGAGCCGACGATGTCCTCTCCCTCGCTGTTGGCGGGGCGGGGCCTCGGCGGAGCCGGCGGTGTCCTCTGCCTCGTTGTTGGCACCGTGGGGCCTCGACGGAGCAGGGCCTCGTCAACGCCGGCGGAGTGGGGACTCGTCAGCGCTGGCATTGTCCTCTGCCTCATCCTTGGTCTCGCCAAACAGCGCCTCGCCTGCTTCATCGCCCTCTTTGTAGGTGGCCGCAGCCTCCACCACCCGCATGCAGTACCGCCAGCGCTCGAGGCGGCCCTCGCGGGCGGAGCGGTATGAGTCGAGCAGCGCCTCCTGCTCCGCCCGCTCCGCAGCGATCTGCTCCTCTGCCTACAGGTGCTCCTGGAGGAGATGGTAGTTGTAGGCAGCATCGGCCTGCGCCTCCCGAAACTGCTCCTCACGCTTCTGCCTCACTATGTCCATGTATTGGGCACGTGCCTCGTCGATGGTCACGGTGCAATGCACCGGCGAGGATGGCATGGAGGAGGGGGTTGGCGCCGGATCATCGACTACCATGTTCTCCATTGGGACGTCGTCGTCCTCCGGCTGCCTGCCGGCCAGTCAGTCGGCAGCAATGGTTGCCATATCCTTGTGGTCCTTGTCCGCCCATCCCGAAGAGCGCTGGAGCACGAGGAAGCCATGGTGGGCAGTAGTGGTGTGGACAGGAGAAAGGGAACGGATGCGGATGACTACAGCTATGGCCGGCGCAGTAGTTTATATAGCAATCGTGGGCGGCATAGGAAGACGTGTGGCACCAGAGTAGCCGCCCCTGCAACCGTGTATCATTAATGTGGGCGGCAGGCGGACGGACGGACGACACTTGTGTCGTTTGAAGGCAGAGCAATCGCCTGCACCGGGAAGCGGGGCGGGTAGCGCTGACCGTTTCGGGTTGAAAGCGCGCGGGGGCGAGGGAGGCGGTCTGGATGGGCCAGGGCAATCAGACTCGTGCTTGGCAGCGGGGTGGTCCAGCAGCCGGACATGCTGGCTCGCCAGCGAGCTCACCAAGCTGAGCGACGACAATCAGACGATGGATGTAGCTTCCGACCAGGAGCCGGCACCACTGTCCAAGCCGGTTCATGCCGTGTTCACCAAGAGCAGGTGCGGCCACACGTCGACGCCCTAATGGTGGAAAAGCTACCAGCGCAGGAGGACCTGTGCTACAACCTCCATCTCCTCAACAAGCACTGGTGAACAAGCGAATGACAATGCTCCCACGGACATGTGGCCCTATGATCCTGGCTTCCCGAATGAGCAGCGAGCGCTATATCATACCATCCATAGGGCCCGCGAGGCCCCCTCCGTCGTCCTTCGAGTTATTACGCTCGTCGTGGTGCCGCCGTCTCGCGTTGTCAACATGGTCAATGGACATGAGGAATGAGGAGATGACTTTACTTGGAGAGGATGACAGTGGGGACCCACCAGGGCCATAGCCGCACATACGCAAGTGCCTCCTTATTATATAAAACTATAAAAAATTGCTTCCTCCTGGTTTCCTGACATTACGGTCCCACACCATTGTCAACCTATGTAGTCAATAAATGAGAGAATTGCACAAGGAGCGGCCGACAGCTGGGACCAAGCAGCTCGAGCAGTATTTGTGTTTTTGAGGTGTGAGCACTGCAGAGTTTTTCTTGAGAGATGTTTTCGTTGTTGTTCAGAGGAGAGAGCAAGGTATTAACTGGGCAGGCTGTGGCCCGTCTAGCCCAGGCCAGATATCCAGCCCAGATATTAAACTTTTTCAAACTGAAAATGGCTAGCTCAGCTATACTTTTTTTAGGAATACCCAGGCAAGGTCAAGTTGTTATTCTCCACCCCACTGGGCTGCAAATCTTTCCTAGCAGGGATGCATTAGGCTTAACAAGAAAATGAGCTTTAAGAAATAATAAATGGGATGTAATTATAAAAACTGGGCAGTAACTATAAAAAATGCACCAAACACGTAATTACTTTATAAAAAAATATTTTTGGTATTGAAAATTTTAATTTCATTAATTGTTGCGCGCACAATGTTTCGTTGGATTTTTACGTAATATAAATTTATAGTGGAATTGTATTTAATCTGACTATAAATTTTATGATAAAAATATTTCAGATCCCATCAACATGTGGGAAGTTTTATTGAATTCCGTTTTGAACGGTTGGTTGAAATTATTAATCGTTGTCCTAGCTAGAAAATGGGATGTACTTTTAACAAACTGTAAATGGGCTGTAGTAAATTCCATTAGAATTCAAAAATGGGTTGCGCATTCTTACAAATCTCAAATGGGCTATAAGTTCTCTACCACACACTTGTGGCCTTACTAACTTGATGCGTCCCCTCAAAAAAAAGTTGACGCGTATGCAAGGCTTTGTCAACTTATAGTAAACACATGGTTCTAGTAGCAGTGACCGTTGGATGTCCATCCAACGGATGTCATGCTTCTTCTTCAATCTCGGATATTCTAGCTTCACCCACCCAAAAAATGATTCCTCTCCCTGACATCTAGGGCGCACCATTTCGGAAGCTGACCTGTGGGCCTACTAAGTTGACGCATACCAAGGGCTTTGTCAACTTAGTCAATATAAACGATTCTAGTTGTGACCGTACGATGTCCATCCAACGGCCGTCGTGCTTCTTCAACCTCTGGTCTTCTTGCTCCAGCCGCCCAAAGTAGCGCCGGTCGTGCCGCCTGCTCCTGCCTCCCGTGGCCGGCTGTGCTGCCGCGGAGGCCTCACCGCCCCCTACTACTCCCACCGCTAGCCAAGCCATCCCTCCACTCACCCACAGCCCCTGTTATTCTGCGGCGACGGCAGCCTCACACCGCAGCCGAACCAATGAACCCTCGTACTCCTCTCCACGTGGGCATCCACTGCCGCATCTTCCCTGGCTCTGCGTCGTCCCCTTCCTAGGCCTCGCCATCATCCACCGCCTTGGTGCTCTCGGTGCGGCGTGGTCAATGTGGTCAACGACCGACTTCCATCGAAAGAGTACTATACGTGGAGAGGCTGACAGCTGGGTGCACGGCCGCAGCAAGGAAGTGCCTCCTTATTACACGGAAAATAATGATTCCTCCACCTGGCAGGGACCCACCAGATGGGCCACCGTATTTTGTGAAAAAAAAACGTTTCCACCCTGACTGCTGGGACCTACCAGCTACATCTTTGCACGCAAGGAAGTGCGTCCATATTACGGGCCAAAAAGAACGATTCGCCCCCTAACTGCTAGGACCCACCAGCTACATCTTCGCACGCAAGGAAGTGCCTGACAGTCGGGACCCACCTGGTCGAAGCGTACGTAGTGTTGTCATTCTGGTCGCGAACGTGTATGTACATATTGGTCGATGGAGAGGCGTGCACGTGTCGTAGTAGAGGCGTGCACGTGTCATAGTAGAGGTGCGCACGTGTCGTAGTAGAGGCGCGCAAGTAGCATATACACGTACGTACAATGGCCAGGGTGCGAGAAAGTAAATACGTCCACGTACGTACATATGGGCGGGGTCTCGAACGCCTACTCATGCATACATATGGCCAGAGATCGTGTACATAGCTGGGTCAGAACGGAGAAACAGCGTCGTCGTCGTGTTCATGGGGAACCAACCGGCTGGGTCGGAACGGAATGCATCGTCGTGTTCATCTGGAGGGCTTGGACAAAACAGCCGATGGAAACGAGGCCTGGCATACCGCACAAGGGAGGAAATGGCCTTGTGTTTGACCGGCCACGGTCGAAACGGGATCCTGTTCATCGGGAGGGGTTTGGCGTACCACAAAATGGAGGAAACGGACTTCTGTTGGACCTCCTACGGTCGAAACAAGGTCCTGTTGATCAGGAGGGGTGTGGCATACCGAAAAATGGAGGAAACGGACCTGTGTTGGAGCGTTAGGTCAAAACAGGGGTCCTGTTCATCAGGAGGGGTGTGGCATACCGCAAAACGGGACTCCATGGGATATTGTTCATCTCCACCGTCGACCTCCTCCAGCCTCCATGGGCTACTGTTCATCCACCGTCGACCTCCTCCAGCCTCCACCTACGACTGTTCATCCATGGGCTCATGTTCATCCAGCCTCCACAGCGAGCTACTCCACCGGCTACTGTTCAACCAGCCCTCTCCATGGGCTCCTATTCAACCACCCCTCCAGGGGCTACTGTTCATCCAGCCCTCCACCGGCTACTGTTCAACCAGCCCTCCACGGGGTCGTCCTGTTCATCCAGCCCTCCACGGGGTCCTGTTCATCCAGCCCCAACCAGCTCGATTGGTCGGGGTCCTGTTCATCCAGAGTCAACCACTGGGTCATGTTCATCCACCCCCACCGGGAACTGTTCATCCAACCCCCCCCCCAGCAACGCTCACTGTTCATCAAGGTAAGGAGGCAGAAGGGTTTGATCGGCTTCAGTTAGCAGCAGTAGCGAAGGAATCACTCGGGTTCAGTAAGATAGCTAGTGCAATCACTCGGGTTCAGTTAGAGCCCAACGCCTCGCATCCACGCACGTAAGGTACGAGAGAAATGCGCATCGCTCGGCCCCCGACCACCCACCGTAATCAGGAACTCCCTGGTATTTTCCTCGCCCTTGCTTCTACCATGGTTTTTTCCGTCATGGACAACCCAAAGAATTTCATGCAGCTGCGTCTCCGGCCTGCCCAGGATGAAAAGCCCATTTGCTATCATGATTTTCTATCATAGAAGTAGGAGCCCACCACATCTATGATGATACTGGGTTTTGTCACAATTATCGTCATAGAAGTGTCATAAGTATAACAGAAAAAAAATTGTTCGGCCCAAAATGTCACGGATGTGTCTTTTTTATGTAGTGCAAACAACCACTTACTTGGGTCTGTGCTTCTGTCACTCACGCCACCCACCATAAGCAAATCATTAACATATTGCAAACCCTACAACAGGAATCCCTCATGCTTGCGCGACACGGAGAGCACCATAGGACAGCACCATTAATAAAACATGCAACTCAAACCAATCACGATCATCAATGAACCCATAGGACAAAACGGATCTACTCAAACATCATAGGATAGCCATACATCACTGGGAAATAATATATAGAGTTGAGCACCATGTTCAAGTAGAGATTACAGTGGGGAGAAGAGGTGTTACACCGGTGCATAGAGGGGCACAGAGTTGGTGATGATGGTGGTGAAGTTGTTGGTGTAGATCATCGGAACGGTGATGGCCCCGACGGTGTTCCGGCACCACCGGGAGAGAGGGGGAGAGAGCCCCCATTCTTCTTCTTCTTCTTCCTTGACCTTCCACCTAGATGGGAGAAGGGTTTCCCCTCTAGTCCATGGCCTCCATGGCGGCGGAGGGATGAGAGCCCCTCCAAGGTTGGATCTCTCTCTCGGTTTCCTTCTGTTTCTGCGCTCTCTGATTGTGCCCTTTCACCGTTTCTTAAATTCCTGGAGATCCGTAACCCCAATAGGGATGTAATTTGGACACGATTTTTATCTGGATATTGGCTTTCTTGCAGCAAAAGAAGGGCACCAACCACCTTACGGAGTGGCAACGAGGGCCCTGGGTGCGCCCTACCCCCTGGGGCACGCCCCCTGCCTCGTGGACTCCTCGGGCATCGTCTCGCATTAATTCTTTTTCCCAAAAATCACATATATTCCAAAAAAATCTCCGTGAGTTTATATCATGTTTGGACTCCGTTTGATATGGATTTTCTGCAAAACAAAAAACATGCAACAAACATGAACTGGCACTAGGCACTGGATCAATATGTTAGTCCCAAAAATAGTATAAAAAGTTGCCAAAAGTATGTAAAAGTTGTAGAATATTGGCATGGAACAATCTAAAATTATAGATATGACGGAGACATATTAGCATCCCCAAGCTTAATTCATGGTCATCCTCGAGTAGGTAAATGATAAAAAAGATAACTTTTGATGTGTAATGCTACCTATCATAATCTTGATCATGGTATGAATATTAAGACACAAGTGATTCAAAGCAATAGTCTATCATTTGACATTAAGACAATAATACTTCAAGCATACTAACAAAGTAATCATGTCTTTTCAAAATAACATGGCCAAAGAAAGTTATCCCTACAAAGTCACATAGTCTGGCTATGCTCCATCTTCACCACACAAAATATTCAAATAATGCACAACCCCGATGACAAGCCAAGCAATTTTTTCATACTTTTAATGTTCTCAAGCCTTTTCAACTTTCACGCAATACATGAGTGTGAGCCATGGATATAGCACTATAGGTGGAATAGAATATGATGGTGGAGGTTGTGTGGAGAAGACAAAAAGGAGAAGAGCTCACATCGACGTGGCTAATCAACGGGCTATGGAGATGCCCATCAATTGATGTCAATGTGAGGAGTAGGGATTGCCATGCAACAAATGCACTAAGAGCCCTAAGTGTATGAAAGCTCAAACTGGAAACTAAGTGGGTGTGCATCCAACTTGCTTGCTCATGAAGACCTTGGGCATTTGAGGAAGCCCATCATTGGAATATACAAGCCAAGTTCTATAATGAAAATTCCCACTAGTATATGAAAGTGATAACTCAAGAGACTCTCTATATGAAGAACATGGTGCTACTCTGAAGCATAAGTGTGGTAAAAGGATAGTAATATTGACCCTTCTCTCTTTTTCTCTCATTTTTTTGTTTTTTTGGTGGGCTTCTTTGGCCTCTCTTTTTTTATTTGGGCTTCTTTGGCCTCTTTTATTTTTTTAAATTCCGGAGTCTCATCCCAACTTGTGGTGGAATCATAGTCTCCATCATCCTTTCCTCACTGGGGCAATGCTCTAATAATGATGATCATCACACTTTTATTTACTTACAACTCAATATTACAACTCGATATCTAGAACAATATGAATCTATATGAATGCCTCTGGCAGTGTACCAGGATGTGCAAAGCAAAGATATCAAAAAACCGACAAGCCATGAAAATATTATGCTAGCTATCTAAAGATCATGCAAAGCAATATGTCAATGAACGCTCAAGTCATGTATATGATGATGATGGAAGTTGCATGGCAATATATCTCGGAATGGCTATGGAAATGCCATGATAGGTAGGTATGGTGGTTGTTTTGAGGAAGATATAAGGAGGCTTACGTGTGATAGAGTGTATCGTATCATGGGGTTTGGATGCACCGACGAAGTTTGCACCAACTCTCTAGGTGAGAAAGGGCAATGCACGGTACCGAAGAGGCTAGCAATGGTGAAAGGGTGAGAGTGTGTATAATCCATGGACTCAACATTAGTCATAAAGAACTCACATACTTATTGCAAAAGTCTATTAGCTATCAAAACAAAGTACTACGCGCATGCTCCTAGGGGGGTAGATTGGTAGGAAAAGACCATTGCTCGTCCTCGACCACCACTCATAAGTAAGACAATCAAAAAAGAAATCATGCTCCGACTTCATCACATAATGGTTCACCATACGTGCATGCTTCGGGAATCACAAACCTCAACACAAGTATTTCTACCAATCCGCAAAATTACTCACTAGCATGACTCTAATATCACCATCTTTATATCGCAAAACTATTGCAAGGAATCAAACATATCATATTCGGCGATCTACAAGTTTTATGTAGGATTTTATGACTAACCATGTGAATGACCAATTCCTGTTGACTCTCTAAATAGATATAAGCGAAGCAAGAGAGTTTAATTTTTCCTACAAAAGATATACCCATGCTCTAACAAATATAAGTGAAGCAAAAGTGCATTCTACAAATGGCGGTTTTCTATGTGTAAAGAAACAGGTAATCCAAACTTCAAATGATATAAGTGAAGCACATGAAGCATTCTATAAAGCCATACTCAAAAGATATAAGTGAAGTGCAAATAGCATTCTATAGATCAACCAAGGACTATCTCATACCAGCACGGTGCATTTATTAAAATAAAAATAAAAAGCACACGACGCTCCAAGATTTACGCATATCATGTGACGAATAAAAATATAGCTCCAAGTAAAATTACGGATGATCGTTAGAAGAAAGAGGGGATGCCTTCCGGGGCATCCCCGAGCTTAGTTGCTTGGGAGTCCTTGAATATTACCTTGGGGTGACTCAGGCATCCCCAAGCTTAGGTTCTTGCCACTCCTTATTCCTTCATCCATCATGATCTCACCCAAAACTTGAAAACTTCAATCACACAAAACTTAACAAAACCCTCGTGAGATCCGTTAGTATAATAAAACAAATCACCACTTTAAGTACTGTTGCAAACTCATTCATATTTTTTTTTGCATTTTTGCTACTGTATTATAACTTCTCCATGGCTTATACCACCGATAAAATCGATAGTTTCATCAAACGAGCAAAACAGTGCATCAAAAAAAGAATCTGTCTTAAACAGGACAGTCTGTAGAAATCTGAACATCTACTATACTTCTGTAACTCCAAAAATTCTAAAAAATTAGGACAAAATAAACAATTTGTATAGAAGTACTGTGCAAAGAATTTCAGAAGCGTTTGACTTTCCAGTAGAAAATGTAAAATCACGCACTACAGCCAAAGTTTCTGTTTTTGCACCGCACAAACCAAACAAGCAATCTAATCATCCTAAAGGCAAATCTTGGCACATTATTTTTATAATACAATGGAGTTATACAAGGGGATAATTATTTTTTTTGAAAATTTTCTATAATTAAGATTCACAAAGTTTCCATGGGCATGAACAAAGTTCAAGGCATGCTCCCACTTTAACAATGCTTGTCTCGCTTACTTTCACTTTTCTTTTTGAAAAAGTTTAGGTCCCCCTCTTTATTTTTTTTGTTTTTAAACTTTATAAAAGCACTCAACAGAAATAAATGAATCTCTAAAAATTCCGGGTTGTCTCCCTGGCAGCATTTTCTTTAAAGCCATTAAGCTAGGCATATAGTGCTCAAGTAATGGATCCACCCGGATCCCAACGTATATCAAAGCCAATTTTAATTAACAATGATTTGTAATTTAGTAGTGGGCACAAAGTAACATAAATCATGCAATGACGAAGTCTAACTCTCTTCCTATGCATCGGCATGTCATACAAGAACAATTCATGCACACAAAGTAAAGGCCAATGCATAGTATAAACAGTTTCTTGCAATTTTATCATATTGGAAACATAGAGAGGCGGAGATGTAGTTCCTCTCTCATAATAATTGCAAGTAGGAGCAGCAAGCACATGCATATTATATTTATCAAAATCATTATGTGCAACGGTAAAAGGCAACCCATCAATATAATCCTTAATAAGCACAAACTTCTCCGATATAGTGTAGTTGGGAGAATTCAGAAAGATAAGAGGACTATCATGCGTGGGTGCAATAGAAACAATTTCATTCTTAACATAAGGAACTATAGCAAGTTCATCTCCATAAGCATCATTCATATTGGCATCATGGCCATAAGCACAACAAGCATCAAGTTCATCAAAAAGGGGTATTTCAAATGAATCAATGGGTTCATAGCAATTATCATATCATTCATCCTTCGGTAAGAACGAAGGGACATTAAACAATGTATGAGTTGGAGGGTTACTCTCATTAGAAGGTGGGCACGGGTAGCTAATCTGCTCTTCCTCCTTTTGTTCTTTGCTCTCCTCATCATCTCTTTCATCTAATGAGCTCACAGTTTCGGCAATTTCTTCCATAATAGATTGCTGCAAAATATTAATCTCTTCTTGGACAGCGGAGAATTTCTCAATAAATGCACCAATATCGGCATTTCCTCATAGCAATATTGAAGTATAGGAAAAATTTCAGGCCTGTAAATATCATCATCAAAAGCTTCATACTTTTCAAACAAAGATTCAATTTCATAAGCACCCTTAAAAGCAACAAATTTTTCTATTCGTTCCACATCATAGTAATCATATATACCATTAGCATAAGAAGCCAAGGTTTCATTATCACTAAATCTGCATGAAAAGGGAAGGTGTGGAGCCTTCATCCTAGAGCAACAAGTATAATCATATCTCAAGCATAGTTGCCGAGCATACCAATGCAACATATGAATTTGATTCCATAATAGTTTCCCTTTTTGAGTCAAGCGATAATCCCTAAAGTATTCATGTTGATCCAACGTGTCTCCCATTATATAATTGAATGGGGTTTTCTCGGGATTATTAAAGTAGTGCATAATATCTTTCACATAATGAGCATCGAGGGTTTTAGGAGGTTCCCCATCTCCATGAGTAGCAAGTACACCTAATTGTTTTGGTATTTCGTGTTCCATATCCATGACTAAAGATAGAGAACAACTTAGAACAACAAATAAAACTACTTAGTGATAAAGCAAACAAGCACACACGAGAATATTCACCCCACACTATTGCTCCCCGGCAATGGCGCCAGAAAAAGGTCTTGATAACCCATAAGTATAGGGGATCAGTTGTAGCCTCTTTTGATAAGTAAGAGTGTTGAACCCAACGAGGAGCTAAAGGTAGAACAAATATTCCCTCAAGTTCTATCGACCACCGATACAACTCTACGCACGCTTAACGTTTTCTTTACCTAGAACAAGTATGAAACTAGAAGTACTTTGTAGGTGTTGTTGGATAGGTTTGCAAGATAATAAAGAGCACGTAAATAAAAGGTAGGGACTGTTTAGATAAAGACACAACTGAGTTAGTTTTAGTAGAGAGATTTTTGTCACGAGAAAGTTATTTGTCCCTAAGCAATCGATAACTAGACGGGTAATCATTATTGCAATTTTATGTGAGGGAGAGGCATAAGCTAACATACTTTCTCTTCTTGGATCATATGCACTTATGATTGGAACTCTAGCAAGCATCCGCAACTACTAAAGATCATTAAGGTAAAACCCAACCATGGCATTAAAGTATCAAGTCCTCTTTATTCCCATACGCAAACAACCTACTTACTCGGGTCTGTGCTTCTGTCACTCATGCCACCCACCATAAGCAAATCATGAACATATTGCAAACCATATAGCGGGAATCCCTCACGCTTGCGCTGCATGGAGAGCACCATAGGACAGCACCAATAATAAAACATGCAACTCAAACCAATCACGATCATCAATGAACCCATAGGACAAAATGGATCTACTCAAACATCATAGGATAGCCATACATCATTGGGAAATAATATATAGCATTGAGTACCATGTTCAAGTAGAGATTACAGCGGGGAGAAGAGGTGTTACACCGCTGCATAGAGGGGGAGAGAGTTGGTGATGACGGCGGTGAAGTTGTTGGTGTAGATCATCAGAATGGCGATGGCCCCGGCGGCGTTCCGGCGCCACCTGGAGAGAGGGGGAGAGAGCCCCCCTTCTTCTTCCTTGACCTTCCCCCTAGATGGGAGAAGGGTACCCCTCTGGTCCATGGCCTCATTGGTGGTGAAGGGGCGAGAGCCCCTCCGAGATTGGATCTCTCTCTGTGTTTCCTTCTGTTTCTGCGCTCTCTGTTTCTGCCCTTTCACCGTTTCTTAAATTCCCGGAGATCCGTAACTCCGATTGGAATGTAATTTGGATACAATTTTTATCCGGATATTGGCTTTCTTGCTGTGAAAGAAGGGCACCAACCGCCATACAGAGTGGCCACGAGGGCCCAGGGCGCGCCCTACCCCTTGGGGCGCGCCCCTTCCTTGTGGACTCCTCGGGCATCGTCTCGTGTTGATTCTTTTTCCCAATAATCACATATATTCCAAAAAAATCTCCGTGAGTTTTTATCGCGTTTGGACTCTGTTTGATATGGATTTTCTATGAAACAAAAAACATTCAACAAACAGGAACTGGCACTGGGCACTGGATCAATATGTTAGTCCCAAAAATAGTATAAAAAGTTGCCAAAAGTACGTAAAAGTTGTAGAATATTGGCATGGAACAATCAAAAATTATAGATATGATGGAGACGTATCAGTCCCATACAAAACAAATCCCCTGGTTTATCACGGCAAAGATGCGGTTAGAAAGGAGCAAAGTGTCTTCGTACTCGTACGGCAACAAATCGGCCGCAGACAACATGATCCAGCTTTGACCGCCATGTTGAGGGTTCGTGAAAGCAATCGCGATGTCAAACACCGCGATGAGAGTGTAATTTTGGTTGGTGGACGACCTTATCGGGGCTTCTGGGATTGCTATCTTCTTCAATCTCACTGTGGTTCCATCGTACGAATTCAGGTGATGGCCCATTGCATGGCTGATCCCAATGTTGTGCAAATTGATGTTGGTACCCTCCTGTACATATGCAAGCCAATCTCCACTAGCACCAAGCCTAACCTATGAAATAGTGGGCAGCGGGGGAATTCGTAAATGGACACAGAAGTAGACTTTAGAATGCATTTACTACATGATCAAACTCATCACTTACCTGCTCATTAGACAAAATCCGAGTGCCCCTCAACGTCGGTATCTCAAGGGGCGTCAACTTGCAACTACGGCCACATCGCGCTGGAGAGAGCCCCAAGGAAACATTCTCGTCCTCAAGGACGCATGGCAAACCAACTAGCATGGCATTCTCCCACGCATATTTATGCACCCTCTTAAAATATTTGGTGCAAGTACAGCTAAGTCTTGCAGATGTGAGGAAGTCGGAGCAACTTAAGATTTCTCCCAAATGATCATCATCCAAGGTCTCCCAACCTCGACGAGGACAAGAAGCACCACTGCCTTGTGAATCCATGGCAATGGCGACAAACTGCCTTGTCCCTTGTGGAGCTGGTTTACACAAGAGGAGATGGTAACTGCAGGGCTTCTGTGGCACCCCGTCTCAAAGAGACTGAAACGCCCCGTAGTCCGGCCCAGAGATCGAGGAGAAGTCATCTGGAATATGGCATTGCTTGGCATAGAACAAATCATCTCTATATTACAACATGGATATGGATACAAGGGTTGTGACATAATAGGGAATTACATCGGCACGACAACGCTAAGCCTGCCATGGTTGCTCTATGCAAGCAGCAGAACAACACGAAGCAGCGGAATAACTTCTGGCAGCGGAATAATGTTGATAGTGATGGAGTCCACTCCGCAGGAACTCTGGCTGGAACGCTTATCCTAGCTCACAAACTCGGGATCCATGGCAAACAAGCAAGCAGACAAGGCATGACCTACAAACTGGCATGACACGCCAGGTCAGTACACTGAATGTACTTGCAAGCTCACAGCAACCAAAGCAATCAAGACAAACAACATCATGGAATTTACAGGTTAAACAATTATGAGCATGATATCAATAGAACAACATCAGATGAGCATGGAATATAAACATGATGATTCTAGCATGCAGCATGTTTAAACTATCATGATTCACTTACTCCGTTCGGGGTTACCTTGTAAGCACCACATATACCACTTACCATCATGGACATCACATGATCACCTCAGGATCAAATCAAGCTTGGTATTAACAATACGGTAGTAATCATTCCATGACCACAAGGAGCTTGATCCTTACCCGTGATTACCGCATGACACCACAAACATCAACCAGCTTCTGTATCCATGATACCACCGTGATCCTCTCACGATCACATAAAGATCAACCAACTTCTTTCCTCATCGAACCAGGGTTATAATTACTATTTACCCATAGTGTGACCTACTATGAACTGGGCCCATATCCGTGGGCGTGGCTATCGATAGATTATACATACTCTATAGAGGTTAGCACACTGTACCCACACTACGGAACCCAAGGCCTCGTGCTCCCATTCGGGTGGACCAACAGCGTCCCAACAAAATTGATCTATTGCATGACACTCTCCCGGCCACTCCGACCAACTCCCCTTTGGGCTAAGTCCTGGGTGGCCCCGATGTCACCGGGTGACATCCAACGACCACCGTCGTGGCAAAACATAAACGGTCCCAAACGGGGACAATGGATCCATACAACTCAGGCACACAAGGTAATTGCTGCCTACCGGGCCAGGGCAATGCGCGCACCTAACCTTCCCTAGTTGGAGGAAACCAGCGAGAGGCATGCCAATAGACCGCATTAGGGCCTTCCCATAAAGGAAAATGTGGTTGCACTGGTCAGCTCGTCTTGATGGCACTATGACTCAGCCAACAGGTGTTCGAGTTTGATTAAAGTTCGGTTAAACTTGAATGCAAATGATGTTGAGTCATACAATATAACATGATGAACTGACCATGAAACAACATGAACATGGATGGGAAAGCATAATCATTCAACATATCAACAGTAGTAAAGCATTTATACCGATGAGCATGACATGATGATGGGCATGAACAAAATAGTATAAAATGATCACATAAGAGCATAGCATGATCTCTAGCATAAAGATAATTATTTGATTGGAGTATAACAAGAGCATAAGCAAGTAAACATCTACTCAACTAGATGCAAACGATCATAGCACAAGCATAAGCATGCAAACACGAGCATGAATAAATCATTCACAAAATGATAACATGCACAATTTATTTAAATATTCAAGTTGAAAACCATGGCTACTGCAAATCCATCATGCAAGTGGCTGTCGTGGCTTGCCTGGGGATGAAGGAACCATCAGGGAGAAGTGCGGTGAAGCCACAGAAAGATTTGCCAGAAGTACTTCTCTCTCGGAGGGGGTTGACAAGGGGCAAGGGCATAATGGTCATTTTCATAGTGTGAAGACCTTATGAAAATGGTATCAGCATGACAGGCTCGATGAGACGAAGATGTTGGCTTCGGAATCACCTGAATCGGAGTTACGGTTGCGGAGATACGAGTGTTTGAAGAACAGGGACCAATCTATAAAAATATCTTTACTAACAAGTCCCTGGCGGCTGAAAGCAGAAAGCACCTTTTCTGAGAATACGTTTTTAGAATAGAGAAACGTATTTTGATATGAAGAAGAAAGGAAATGCGCTTTTAGAAAAAGAAAACGTATTCTCGAGAATACGTCTCCACTTACTCAGGCGCGGGCCCGGGGATAAGTCAACGCGTGGTCGCTGACTGGAGGGGCTGAAAGGAAGGCAGGGCCCACTTGGTCGTTGTCTTCTTCCTCCTTGTCGTTCCCTGATTGAAACAGAGGAGGAGCAGAGGCAGAGGCGCGCGGTGTCAGCCACTAGCGTCTCTGGCGGTCTCCGGCCAGGGTGAGGCCACCGGCGGGCTCGGGAAGATGCGTTGCTCCCGCCCAGGCCACGCACGACGTTCGGGAAGAAGTAGAGGGGCGACGGTGGCTCACAGTATCCGAGGGCAGAGGCAGCGGCCAACTACGGGGAGGCGCGGCCACCAAGGTTCCGACAACGAGCAGAGGGAAGGGGGGGTTCACCGGCGTGGAGAGGAGATTCTGGTGAGGCTTGGAGGGGGAATGGAACTCGGGGCTGCGCAAATTTAGGTGGCGGTTGGCGATGACCATGGCGACAAACCAAGGCGAGGAGGGGCTCTTGAGGTAAATGGAGGGGTCGGGGAGGTCTATCGGAGGGTGGGGAGGAGGCTGGTGAGGTCGGGGGCGCTCAGGACGGGCTATATATAGCCGGGCAAAGTGATCGAGCTTGGTTGTCACCGTCCGAGTCCAGTAGATGCTCTGGCGCAAATAGGGTTCACGGGTGGGGCTTGGAGGCGACGGGAGAGGCTAGAGGAGAGTCACGGAGCAAAGCAACGCCAAGGGAAGGGGAGGAAGAGGACGGAGCGCGGGCAGGGCCTGTTGGGGCACTATGCTCCCGTGGGCACGCTCTGTTTCTCAATGGGGACGGCTCACCGGGGAAGAATACGGAGGGGGACAGGGGTCTAGAGCAAGGGAGGAGGCACGAGCAAGCTGTTGGACATGGCTGGACGTGCGAACGCAATGAGTAGGGGAGGGGCCCGAGTAAAGTGACGCCCAGCTCGCGTCCATGGCATGCCAGGCTACGCGGTCACCGCGGAACTGGACGATTACCCATGCTAAGATCGGCCAAATCATGTCGGGGAGACAAGGTGAGCAGAGGAGAATGCCAAGGAGGAGAGAGCCAAGCATAGTGCCCATAGATGTGATCACAGCTAGCAAGAAACCAAATGCACAGCTAGGTGTTTGGAGTTTGTTGTGGCTCACATGCTTGGATATTAAGGCTGAGCTTGGACTGGTGTTGATCACTCACTAAGGTAATTAAGTTGGCAATGTTTCAGCTTAATAGGAGGGGTTTAGCTAGTACTTGCAGTACAACGTGCCATATTGTCCAGAAATGCAAACATTGATGGGGCACTGACATACTAGCTTGGATTGAGCTGAAAATTGGTGTAGAGGAGTTATATGAGAACATGAAGCTACTGTAAAAGTTTTATACCATTTGAAAATACCAAAATGGTACTTGCTTCACAATGCAGCTCTCCGGACAGAATTTAAGAAAAATTGCTGAGGGAAAATGGATAGACGAAATGAGCCAAAACTTTGTGGAGGGTGTTTATATGGGTAGGATCATGTCCTGGTAAAATTTCAGAAAAAATTAAGCAATATAAAATATAGTTGCTTCACAACCTGAAAATCTGACCAGAAACCAAGATTTGATGCTGATCTCACATAGAGTGATGACATGAGCCCAAATCTTTAGGAGAGTGATGATTTGATCATATGAAAGACATTGAAAAATTTCAACTCATTTTCTTATGCCTAGCTTGTACTTCCTTCACAAAGGCTTCCCTCAGATAGGAACTTTGGAAATTTGCTGAGAAAGGTTCACTAGGAAAATTAAGTTGAATTTTGGCATGGGGCAATTATATGGACAAGAAAAGGTGTCCAAAAAGTTTGGGGTCAATCAAGCAAAGATAAATGACACTTCCTTCTCAAAAAGCCACTTAGGGCAGAATGAGAAAAGGAATATTGTGAATTATCTCTGATGATGCCAAGGAAGGGTTTTGATATATGTGTGGAAGATATGACCCAAACAATTTATGAGAATTATTTAGGAATTTTGGGAGTGACAGAAATATAGGTTGTTTCACAACCTAGGGCTAAAAGGATTATTCCTTTAATAGAAAAAGGAATATTCCCAATAAAAAGAATATTGGGATTGGGCTAAGATGAAAATGACAAGGTCTTGAGATGGTTTTGGGGATGACAAACCACTTGGGAGCCTGAGAAGAGATGCTCTTCCCAGGTTTCAGGACCACAGAGCCACCAAAAAAGCAATTCAAATAAAAAATTTAAGTAAATCCAAAAGAAAAAGAAAGGGCCAAAAGTCAGGGTGTGACAGCTTCGTCCCTTCGGAAATGATGTTCTGCGGGCACGCACTAGTGCAGTTTATATTTGAGATTAGGGAGCAGGCGGGCGGTTTGTTGTACGATACGTTCGCTTCCATCCACTAGAGCGAAATTAAGGCACGCACGACATTTACAGCGACAGGGATTAGTTTGTTTTCCAGGGGCATGGACCAACACTGACTAGCGGACCTCGTCACCCTTTTTCGAGCAGGACTTCGACAACTACATGCGTGACATGCATGCATGCAAATCTTGCATGACCAAACACCGTGCGGGGCAGAGCGGTAGGCTGTCGAACTACAACCTGCATGTTCTAGCCATGTCACTCCGCTGGTGTACTATGCATTGTTTGGCACGAATGTTCCTTGGAGCTCATGCTGCAACTGTCGTACTAGTACTCGACATCCCGCTTCCCTTCTCCTTCCTCTTCAACTTCCCGGGCACGTCCACGGGAAGCGACCGGTCAACCCTAATGATGCATGCATGACCATTAAAATTTCCTTTCCCTTATCTCTATGAAATAAATGTAGCATGAGACTCAAAGCCCTTTAAGTCTGAGTATAATGAATCTATTTTTTTAGATGAGCCCTATAAACAAAAGGCACTCACTAAGCTTTCATTCATTCATCTTAAAAGTAGTTTACATTGAGGAGTAGTACTAGATATCTCAAATCCATACATACCATGCAATAGTAGAACTAGTACTACTAAGTACTACATAACCTAATCTAGACCACACTACTCGTCGTCGGAGATGGTAGGCGGTCGCATGCTGCAACTCCAGTTCTTCACGCTCCTCCTCCAGTTTGGCAAACATCTCGTTGATCCTCCACCCCCGCTGGCGGTGGAAGTGGCGCTTGGCCTCCACCTCGGCCTTCGACTGGATGGACTCGAGGATGGCCTGTTGTTACGCCGCCCCCGCGTCATCATCCTCCTCCTCCTCCGGCTCCACCTCGCCCACGTCCTCGTCCTCCTCCTCCGGCTCTGCTTCGCCTGCGTCATCGTCCTCCTGTTCCTGCTCTGTGTCGCCCTCGTCGTCGTTCTCCTCCTCCGGCTCCGCGTGCTGCTCCGCTTCCACCGGCTCCTCCTATGGCTCTGGCTAGTACGGATTCCGGAGGTAGGGCGCTGTGATCCGGGATTCGTGCCTCCTCCAGATCTTCAGAAGAAGATCAAAGTGCCGCTTCGACGGGGGGCATGGTGTTTGTCGTTACCTTCGGTCGGGCCATGGCTATCAGGCGACAACGATTGGAGAAAAGGCGACGGGAGGGGAATGAATGCGGCTACTGTTTGGGTTCGCCGTCCGGCTTAATAAATGCGCTCCATCACGTGTACTCGCGCGTGCACAAATTGTACACATACGGGTCTGTTTAAGGGGCGTCACGTAACTGGTATGTGTGTGAGATTCTGAGAGATAGAGTGTGTGTTTGCGCCTCTACTCTTCAGACATGTACTCCACCTTTTGCATCGGGATATAAGTATAATGGTTACTATACTTTACCTTGTGATTTATACTGTTCACATGGCCATATTAATGTGGTTGTGTAAAAAAAGTCACTTGCTGCTCGTGATTTACGTTAGTATATAATTATGAGAAGTTTGCTAACTACTAAAATAAAGTGGAATTTGTCCATGTTATATAAGTAAATTAAGGTGATTGATTATGATATGGGTAAGGTTGGATGAAGGGTGGTAGGAACAAATGCTCCACCTAGAGTATGTGTGTGTGTGTGAAATGGAGTCTTATAGTGTGTGTGTGAAATAGAGTCTTTGGTAGGAAAGTAATTAAGTGTGTGTGGCTTCATCGTAGAGAGGTGATGTGCATGGCAGAGGCCTCCAACAAGGGGGGGTATGAGAGATAGTAGTCCCATAAAGAGGGAAGAGAAGGAGTGTGCGCGTGAGAGGAGTGAACATCGAGATAACATGTTTGTTCGAGAGACACCGAGGAAGACTATTGTCGATGGTGCATGTAGGTGGGAATTAAACAAAGGGATAGTCTTATTGGTTTCTGGGATAGAGGGAAGGAGTGGGAGAGGGGTAGCTAGAAGGAGATAGTTAAGTGTGAGTGTGTGTTTTAGAGAAGAGACCCATCCAGACGGAATTCACGTGCACACAAGAAGAGAAAGATTCAATGTGGGTTGAGGGTTGAGGGTAATTAACTAAGTATGGAGACATATGAGACCTTTGAATGTGCATGTGCGAGAGGTATACATACATGGGATGTGTGTGTGTGTGTGTGCGCGCGCACGCGCGCGCGCATGATCGAGATAACAGAAAGGAGACATAAGTCATGAGATCAACGGGATGGTGGAGATGGATCGATATGAGTATGAAAGTATGCATGCATGTGAGAGTGGAGGGAAGAAGGCCCGATGATTGAGCATGTGTGTGTGTTTTCTTTAAGAGAGAGTGCGTGGGCTGGAGCATGCATCTATGGTGAGGAGAGAGAGCGAGACACAACGTGTGTGCAAAAGAGATCGACCTATAGATGCATGTATAGAGAAACACATATAGTGTGCGTGATAGGAAGGAAGAGTGCGTGCGAGAAAGAAAGGTTCACGGAGAAACAAATAGATAGAGGGATAGAGATGCTAGCTAGAGGGACATCGGCTAGTTTTTGTGTTAGAGTTAACAGTCGAGTGATTCAGAGGGGTGAGTTATGTGTGTGAGAGAGAGAGATAAAAAGAGGGTGCATGAATGCATGTAGAAAGAAACAGATATAGTGTGCGTGATAGGAAGCAAGAGTGCAGGCGAGAAAGAAGGTTGGTGGATAAACAGAAAAATAGAAAGATAGAGATGCTAGCTAGAGGGAGATCGGCTAGTGTTTGTGTTAGAGATAATAGTCAAGTGGATCAAAAGGCTTAGTTATGTGTGTGGGTGTGTGGGTGGGAGTGAGATAGAGAGAGGGTGCATGCGAGTGACATACAGACGAATATCACAGAGAAATGAGATTCTGAGAGATGGAGTTTTGTGTTTGCGAGAGAGAAAGATATTTCACAAGGAGAGTCGTAGCTAGAGAGACATATCAGGGAACGCGAGATATCCCTAGAGAGAGAGGGTGTCTGAGCAGCATACAAAGGGAATGGTGGAGAGATATGAGACCCTGCGAGACGGAGTTTGTGTTTGTGTGTGTGTGAGAGAGAGATATTTAAGAGGGAGAGTCGTGGCTACCGAGACATAGGGAGCATGAGACATCTATGTGTGTGAGGTGTGAGCGGCATACCTGGGAAATAATAGAGAGAAATGAGACCTCGGGAGACAAAGTTTGTGTTTGTGTGAGAGAAAGAGATTTCACAGGGAGAATCATACTTAATTAGAGACACATAGTAGTGAACAAGATATACTTCGAGAGAGATAGAGTGAAGGTCGAGGGAGAGAGTATTGTCAGTGTGTTACAGAGATAAAAGACTGTTGTCGACATACAAGTAGCACGAGAGATACCTGTGAGATGGTGAAGGCGTATAGGTGTAGAGAGAGATATAAGCATGAGTGATAGCTATATGAGACGAATATCTGGATTAAAGGGGATTCAAATATTTAAACTAGAGATCAAGACATCAATAAATATCATAACGAAAATTGGTCTATCAAACATGCATATTCATTTGAATTTGGGGACACGTGTAATGATATTAGTTTATCAATATTAGTGATCCATAGATTTTTTTTAATTAGATACAATGCATGGTTTATATGTAATTAATATCTAAACAGGATTACACTATATATATGTTGCGTGTGTCAAACACATTATATGTGTTTGAGAAGTAAAAACCCGCATGAAACACACATTAATTGGAGACAGTTAGCGAGGAATGCATACATTGGATTTCAACATAAAGTGGTTTAACATATTTGAAAAGTCAAATTAAGATGGATTCAACCTTATGAATCTGAGATCATGCCATTTGTAAACCATATTTATGTATAAAGGGTGTTGTGCTTTTGAAAGTATATAAAAATGATGTATATAGATTTGTATTGGAATACAAAATGGATCCTACCCAAAAAAGAATACAAAATGGATTCAAATTGAGTTGGCATGGTAAACGTGCAATCTTTTTCTCCAAAAATTTGAACGAAGCGGCGTAAAATCGGGGAGATGGAAATTACTGCCTAACCCTGACATGCAAAACTAGTTGCCTCAATTTCTATAGGTTTTGATAGGGGCAGGCTTGTAATTTCACTCAAACATGACATAATCGCCTCTCACCCGGATTCACACAGCGGATGCAAAAACACAGCTTCTGCCCGGCCGAAAATGCCTCTCACTTCCCCGGATTCATACAGGATGGGCGCCAAAACAAACTCTCCTCGACCGAAATATCCGTCGGTAAATATTTGGTGTATGCGAGATTATCGTCCTATCCCCAACCGACCAATATTGTTGCGATGTAGGAAAATATAAATGGGGGCTAAGTTTGTAAATTTCCTCGCATTTGAGACAAGCGAGTCCTGAAGACATGGTTCCCCTACCTCTCTCACTCCATTTCCCCATTCGTACTCCGTGGGCACCAAAACACCCTCTCCACCCCAGTTTCCTCCGTCCGCCATCCTATCCACCACTGTCCTCCTCCACCATGCCGGAGTTGTTACCCCGGCGTCGTCGTACATTACAAGAAATCGACCTCTCTCATCCATGGCTTCAGACCAGGATCCTTGCATCGCATCCTCTCGCTTCATCCATGCCATCGTCCACCTTGGCGAGGCTGCTCGTACGACTGTCTCGTCCACCGCGCCAGATATTTCCCTCGCCGCCACCGTCTGCCCTCCTAGATCTGCTTCCACGCCACCGACAGCCATCGCTACCGCAACACCCTCAACGTCTCAGCAGAGTACATGATGCCACACCAAAGGCGGTACTCTTTCGTATCTGCTCAAGTTACTTATCTCAGTAAGAAAATAGATCACCATTACTTTACTATGATTTCTTGTCCATCACTTAGAATCTTACTTGTTAGTTGAAACCAAACATTGGTTTCAAAGTTGCCTTTGTCCGTTTTGCACCTTCAGATCCGCCATGGCACGCTCACCACTATAGTCACAATGCTTATGGTTTTCCCCTTCTATATTCCGCATTAGCTTAAATGACAGTTGACTGAATTTAAATTTGGGTTCAGTCCATTTTTGGGAGTTCATCGGAGAGAAGGAAGGGGCTTGTCGGAAGGATGCTCCATTATCTATTTTAGGGTTTCAGGTGGGGACAGTGGTTGTGGGGGTGGTCATCGGGCTATGGTGGGGCCTCGCCGGAGGCAAAACTTGACGCGGGTGGGCGGGTGTGGGTGTGGGGTTGGCTAGAGGGATGGTCGGGGCCGCCGAAAGACCGGAGGTGTTGGGCGGTTCAGGGGAGGGCGGGAGCCGGTGGTTCGCCAGCGGCTCGTGCGGTGGTCTATAGGGGAAGAATAAGAGGCGAGGAAGAAGAAGGGTTAGGTGACATAGGAACTTCATCCAACCGCCTAAAATGGTCGACTGACCCAAATGACGAAAGTCAGGCGACTTGCGTCAAGACATTCCCATATATTCAGTACCATCATCGTAGGTGCTTCGGGATGTGCAAGCAGTGCTCCTCAACCCATCAAGCTAAACAACATGCCAATCACAATATCAAACTTAGTTGCTCAAATACGAATATGATATGATGCTAACATGTTGTACTAAAACAGAGAATGTTTAATTGGTCAGCTAATGTTCCTACTTTACTTTTGAAAAGCATGTGCACCACATATCGAGGGGCAGTAGTGTCGTGGAATTGTCACGGTAGATGCCCTAGCATGAGGACTTAGGTGTGGAGCCATCACAACGTAGTTAGCTTGAAGGGGTTAAAACGGGACAAAGGACACAGAGAGTTTTACCCAGGTTTGGCCCCTTGCAACAAGGATAAGGCCTACTCCTGCTTTAGGTTGTATTGCTTGGGTCTCAATTACAAGGGAGCAAATACGCTTGACCTAGTTCTCGACTTGTTATCTCTTGTTCTAACCCACCGTTGGGTCACACCTTTATATACACAGGCCGATGCCCGGCGGCTTACAAAGTCCCGGCCGGCTCATACACAACGTGTCCGGCTCGGTGACAAAACTAAACTTTCCTTAACATACAAGTTAAACATACAACGGTTTATGCCCGTGGGCCTCAAGTCTCCTCCGGGTCTTGGGCCTTCAGTAAGCTTGCTTCATGAACCGCCATCTTTAACATCTTCTTGGGCCTTCTCATTATGAACCGCCAGCGGTATGACCCGGTCCCTCCTGGGCGGGTCATACCCAATGGTTATATCCCCAACATTAGGCCTCAGGTTGATGTGAACTTGTTCATATCAATCTTCAACACTCAAAAAAAAATCCTTCCTCGTTGGTCCTTATGAAATTTTATAACCCGCCGTGACGTCAGCTCACAGAATTGTGGTAACCCGCCATGACGTTGTCTCACATTAATATCACACGAGGCCCAAATCTCAATATGCCTTCACTTTTAATGAATCTCCGAAAATCGAGGCATCTGTGCTATCACATACCCATTTTCTAACCTCCTTTATTCCCGCGCATACCATCTATCCACTGCCTTATAAATTGGGACATGGGTCCTTTTCATTTTCCCCCCTTGCATCCTCATCTTCATCCTCTTCCTCATAACACCTCAAGTGCCCGAGCTCCGTCGCCATTGTCAACCTTCATCCACTGCCTCAACCTTGGCCAATGCATCAACCTGAACGCAGTAGAGCTTCTCCGCGCGCCTCCGCTGTCCAACAGCCCCGGTAATCTTTTCTCCTTCCCTCATCGTAGATCCCATTAGGGTTTGCTCGAGTTCGTCAGAGTTCATCTCCATTCATCTTTGTCTCCCCTTAGATCCTGTAGTTTTTTAATCCAAACACAACACCAACCTTGTGCGGTAGCAGTTTAGCACTTGTTTTTGATATTTGAATGCCTCCTTTCCGTAAGAAATCTTATCTGTGCACACGAACTGTTCCGCTGCCGCCACTTAGGTTTAGAATTTTTCTTCTTTATATGAAATCTTGTAGATCCAAAATTATAGCACCAATATGTGAAAGCTATTTTTCCAACACTTACCAATTTTTCACTCATAGATCTGAAAATTGATAGCTGTGTAGGCGGCTTAACTTATAAACCATAACCCGCCAGGTACCATTAGTCCCCTCTTAAGCCACCAATAAATTTCTCTACATGTCTCAATACTAACCTCCGGCTTAACATACTGCATGTTTATTTACCTTTGAACAATGACCGGTTTAACCAATATAATCTTAAACCGACAATATTTTCCATTTAGACCTTCATCAACAATGACCAAGACCTTCACCTCCTATAACTGGGTACCGTCCCGGGTTACCAAGGACAATCTGAACAACTTTGTTCAAACTGGTGTGTTAGCCAAGAAAAACAACATCCATTGGAGGGTCCCAGGCGCTGAAAATCCTCCTCAACCCAAAGAAGGAGAAGTGATTATTTTCACTAATCATATGATCTGGGGTTTTACCCTGCCCGGCTCAAAATTCTTTTGAGACGTGCTACAATTCTTCCAACTTCATCCTCAAGACATTGGGCCTAACTCTATCTCCAACATTTGCAACTTCCAAGTCTTTTGCGAAGCTTATCTTCAAGAGGAACCCACTGTCGAACTGTTCTGGGAATTTTATTATTTGAACTGGCAGACAGAGTTCACCGACGGGCCCAGCTTGGAACTAGGCGGAGTTTCTATTCAGAAACGGAAAGAGGTCGCCTTCCCATATGCCAAGCCGCCCAGTCATCCCAAGGACTAGAACCAGACATGGTTCTATTGCCAAGATACATCTCCAGAAGGTGAGAATCCCTTGTCGGGTTATCGTGAACACCAGCTCAGCAATACATATCAGCTCCCCTAGTGGATCAGCACGAAGGAATGGGCCAAGTATGCGCCCATTTTTTCAAAGATCAGAGCCTTCATGGCTAACGGCTTAACCGACATCGACCTTGTTCGGTGCTGGGTCTCCTGGAGGATTCTGCCCTTAAGCCGCTGCCTGATACGTCCATTTTGCATCATGCTTTTATATCGATATTTATTGCATTATGGGCTGTTATTACACGTTATGTCACAATACTTATGGCTATTCTCTCTTATTTTACAAGGTTTATCATGAAGAGGGAGAATGCCGGCAGCTGGGATTCTGGCTGGAAAAGGAGCAAATATTGGAAACCTATTCTGCACAGCTCCAAAAATTGAAACTCCAGGAAAGTCATTTTTGGAATTAATAAGAATTATCGAGCAAAGAAAGTACCAAAGGGGGCCCACACACTGGCCACGAGGGTGGGGGCGCCCCCCCCCCCTACTAGGCGCGCCCCTTATCTCGTGGGCCCCCTGGTGACCCTCCGGTGCCCATCTTCTGCTATATGAAGGCTTTTACCCTGGAAAAAATCATAAGCAAGCTTATGGGACGAAACTCCGCCGCCACGAGGCGGAACCTTGGTGGAACCAATCTAGGGCTCCGGCGGAGCTGTTCTGCCGGGGAAACTTCACCCCGGGAGGGGTAAATCATCACCATCGTCATCACCAACGATCCTCTCATCGGGAGGGGGTCAATCTCCATCAACATCTTCACCAGCACCATCTCCTCTCAAAACCCTAGTTCATCTCTTGTATCCAATCTTGTATCAAAACCACAAATTGGTACCTGTGGGTTGCTAGTAGTGTTGATTACTCCTTGTAGTTGATGCTAATTGGTTTACTTGGTGGAAGATCATATTCAGATCCTTAATGCATATTAATACTCCTCTGATCATGAACATGAATATGTTTTGTGAGTAGTTATGTTTGTTCCTGAGGACATGGGTGAAGTCTTGCTATTAGTAGTCATGTGAATTTGGTATTCGTTCGATATTTTGATGAGATGTATGTTGTCTCTCCTCTAGTGGTGTTATGTGAACGTCGACTACATGACACTTCACCATTATTTGGGCCTAGAGGAAGGCATTGGGAAGTAGTAAGTAGATGATGGGTTGCTAGAGTGACAGAAGCTTAAACCCTAGTTTATGCGTTGCTTCGTAAGGGGCTAATTTGGATCCACTAGTTCCATGCTATGGTTAGGTTTACCTTAATACTTCTTTTGTAGTTGAGGATGCTTGCAATAGGGGTTAATCATAAGTGGGATGCTTGTCCAAGAAAGGGCAGTACCCAAGCACAGGTCCACCCACATATCAAATTATCAAAGTACCGAATGTGAATCATATGAGCGTGATGAAAACTAGCTTGACAATAATTCCCATGTGTCCTCGGGAGCGCTTTTCTCATTATAAGAAATTGTCCAGGCTTGTCCTTTGCTACAAAAAGGATTGGGCCACCTTGCTGCACTTTATTTACTTTCATTGCTTGTTACCCATTACAAATTATCCTATCACAAAACTATCTATTACCTACAATTTCAGTGCTTGCAGAGAATACCTTACTGAAAACCGCTTGTCATTTCCTTCTGCTCCTCGTTGGGTTCGACACTCTTACTTATCGAAAGGACTACAATAGATCCCCTATACTTGTGGGTCATCAAGACTCTTTTCTGGCGCCGTTGCCGGGGAGTCAAGCGCCTTTGGTGAGTGGAACTTGGTAAGGAAACATTTATATAGTGTGCTGAAATTTTCCGTCACTTGTTACTATGGAAACTAATCCTTTGAGGGGCTTGTTCGGTGCATCTTCGCCCCGACCAGTAGAGCAAAGAGTTGCTCCTCAACCTACTGAACCTACTGAAAATGTTTACTTTGAAATTCCTTCGGGTATGATAGAGAAACTGCTAGCTAATCCCTTTGTAGGAGATGGAACATTGCATCCCGATTTACACCTTATCTTTGTGGATGAAGTTTGTGGATTATTTAAGCTTGCAGGTATTCCCGATGATGTTGTTAAGAGGAAGGTCTTCCCTTTATCTTTGAAGGGAGATGCATTGACATGGTATAGGCTATGTGATGATACAGGATCTTGGAACTATAAACGTTTGAAGTTGGAATTTCACCAGAAGTTCTATCCTATGCATCTTGTTCATCATGATCGTAATTATATATATAATTTTTGGCCTCGCGAAGGAGAAAGTATCGCTCAATCTTGGGGGAGCCTTAAGTCAGTGTTATATTCATGCCCCAATCATGAGCTCTCAAGAGAAATGATTATTAAAAAAATTATGCCCGGCTTTCTCTCAATGATCGCACCATGCTTGATACTTCATGTGCCGGTTCTTATATGCTGAAGACTACTGAATTCAAGTGGGATTTATTGGAAAGAATTAAACGCAACTCTGAAGATTGGGGTTCCGACGATGGTAAGAAGTCAGGTATGACACCTAAGTTTGATCGTGTTAAATCTTTTATGGATACCGATGCTTTTCGTGGATTTAGCGCTAAATATGGACTTGACTTTGAGATAGTAGCTTCTTTCTGTGAATATTTTTCTACTCACGTTGACCTCCCTATGGAGAAGTGGTTTAAATATAATCCTCCCATTGAAGTAAAAGTAGTTGCACCTGTTACAGTTGAAGAAAAGACTATCACTTATACTTATCCTATTGTTCCTACTACTTATGTTGAGAAACCACCTTTTCCTGTTAGAATAAAGGATCATGCTAAAGCTTCAACTATGGTTCGTAAGAGTAATACTAGAACATTTACACCTCCTGAGAAAATTAAATTTGAACCTAGTATTGCTACGGTTAAAGATCTCTTGGCTGATAATATAGATGGGCATGTTATTTACTTCTGTGGTGAAACTGCTAATATTGCTAAACCAAATGCTAACATACATAGACCTGTTGTAGGCATGCCTATTATTTCTGTTAAAATAGGAGATCATTGTTATCATGGCTTATGTGATACGGGTGCTAGTGCTAGTGCAATACCTGTTTCCCTATATAAAGAAATTATGCATGATATCGCACCCGCTGAAATAGAAGGTATTGATGTTACTATTAAGTTTGCCAATAGAGATACTATTTCACCAGTTGGGATTGTTAGAGATGTTGAAGTCTTGTGTGGGAAAGTTAAATATCCTACTGATTTTCTTGTTCTTGGTTCCCCACAAGATAGCTTTTGTCCCATTATTTTTGGTAGGCCCTTCTTGAATACTACTAACGCTAGGATTGATTGCAAAAAGGATGTTGTTACAATTGGCTTGGGGGATATGTCTCATGAGTTTAATTTTGCTAAGTTTCGTAGACAACCACGTGATAAAGAATTGCCTAGTAAGGATGAAATTATTGGTCTTGCTTCTATTATCGTGCCTCCTACTGATTCGTTAGAACAATATTTGTTAGACCATGAAAATGATATGTTTATGAATGAAAGAAGGCAGATAGATGAATTATTCCTTAAACAGTGTCCTATTTTGAAACACAACTTGCCTGTTGAAATCCTAGGGGATCCTCCTCCACCCAAGGGTGATCCCGTGTTTGAGCTTAAACCACTACCTGATAATCTTAAATATGCTTATCTTGATGAAAGAAGATATATCCTGTTATTATTAGTGCTAACCTTTCAGAGCAAGAAGAGGAAAGATTATTGAAAACTCTGAAGAAGCACTATGCTACTATTGGATATACTCTTGATGATCTTAAGGGCATTAGTCCCACTCTATGCCAACACAAAATTAAATTGGACGAAGGCTCCAAACTAGTTAGAGATCATCAACGACGGTTCCTAAGATGAAAGAAGTGGTAAGAAAGGAGATACTAAAGCTCCTTGAGGTAGGTATAATTTATTCCGTTGCTGATAGTGATTGGGTAAGTCATGTTCATTGCGTCCCTAAGAAGGGAGGTATTACTGTTGTTCCTAATGATAAAGATGAATTGATTCCGCAAAGAATTATTACAGGTTATAGGATGGTAATTGATTTCCGTAAATTAAATAAAGCTACTAAGAAAGATCATTACCCTTTACCTTTTATTGATCAAATGCTAGAAAGACTATCCAAACATACACATTTCTGCTTTCTAGATGGTTATTTTGGTTTCTCTCAAATACCTATGTCAGCGGAGGATCAATCAAAAACTACTTTTACTTGCCCTTTCGGTACTTTTTCTTATAGACGTATGCCTTTTGGTTTATGTAACGCACCTGCTACCTTTCAAAGATGCATGATGGCTATATTCTCTGACTTATGTGAAAAGATTTGTGAGGTATTCATGGATGACTTCTCCATTTATGGATCATCTTTTGATGACTGCTTGAGCAACCTTGATCGAGTTTTGCAGAGATGTGAAGACACTAGTCTCGTCCTGAATTGGGAAAAGTGGCACTTTATGGTTAATGAAGGCATTGTCTTGGGGCATAAAATTTCTGAAAGAGGTATTGAATTTGATAAAGCTAAAGTTGATGCTATTGAAAAGATGCCATGTCCCAAGGACATTAAAGGTATAAGAAGTTTCCTTGGTCGTGCCGGTTTTTATAGGAGGTTCATTAAGGACTTTTCTAAAATCTCTAGGCCTCTGACTAATTTATTGCAAAAAGATATTCCTTTTGTCTTTGATGATGATTGTGTAGAAGCATTTGAAATACTTAAGAAAGCTTTGATCACTGCACCTATTGTTCAGCCACCTGATTGGAATTTACCCTTTGAAATCATGTGTGATGCTAGTGATTATGTTGTAGGGGCTGTTCTAGGGCAAAGAGTTGATAAGAAATTAAATGTTATCCAGTATGCTAGTAAAACTCTTGATACTACCCAGAGAAATTATGCTACTGCTAAAAAATAATTCTTAGCAGTTGTATTTGCTTGTGATAAGTTCAGACCTTATATTGTTGATTCTAAAGTAACTATTCACACTGATCATGCTGCTATTAAATATCTTATGGAAAAGAAAGATGCTAAACCTAGACTTATTAGATGGTTCCTCTTGCTCCAAGAATTTGATTTACATATTATTGATAGAAAGGGAGGTGAGAACCCTGTTGCAGACAACTTATCTAGGTTAGAGAATGTTCTTGATGACCCACTACCTATTGATGATAGCTTTCCTGATGAACAATTAGCAGTAATTAATGCTTCTCGTACTGCTCCATGGTATGCTGATTATGCTAATTACATTGTTGCTAAATTTATACCACCTAGTTTCACATACCAGCAAAAGAAAAGGTTATTTTATGATTTAAGACATTACTTCTGGGATGACCCACACCTTTATAAAGAAGGAGTAGATGGTGTTATTAGATGTTGTGTACCTGAGCATGAACAAGAACATATCCTACGCAAGTGTCACTCCGAACCATATGGAGGACACAACGCTGGAGATAGAACTGCACATAAGGTATTGCAATCCGGTTTTTATTGGCCTACTCTCTTCAAAGATGCTCGTAAGTTTGTCTTGTATTGTGATGAATGTCAAAGAATCGGTAATATTAGTAGACGTCAAGAAATGCCTATAAATTATTCTCTTATTATTGAACCATTTGATGTTTGGGGCTTTGATTATATGGGACCTTTTCCTGCATCTAATGGATACACACATATTTTAATTGATGTTGATTATGTTACCAAGTGGGTAGAAGCTATTCCAACTAGTAGTGCTGATCATAACACTTATATTAAGATGCTTAAAGAAGTTATTTTTCCGAGGTTTGGAGTCCCTAGATATCTCATGACTGATGGTGGTTCACATTTTATTCATGGTGCTTTTTGTAAAATGCTTGCTAAGTATGATGTTAATCATAGAATTGCATCTCCTTATCACCCTCGGTCTAGTGGTCAAGTAGAATTGAGTAATAGAGAGCTCAAATTAATTTTGCAAAAGACTGTCAATAGATCTAGAAAGAATTGGTCCAAGAAACTTGATGATGCATTATGGGCCTATAGAACTGTATATAAAAATCCTATGGGTATGCCTCCGTATAAGATGGTTTATGGAAAAGCATGTCACTTACCTCTCGAACTTGAACATAAGGCATATTGGGCTATTAAAGAGCTCAACTATGATTTCAAACTTGCCGGTGAGAAGAGGTTATTTGATATTATCTCACTCGATGAATGGAGAACCCAAGCCTATGAGAATGCCAAGCTGTTCAAAGAAAAAGTTAAAAGATGGCATGACAAAAGAATACAAAAGCGAGAATTTAATGTAGGTGAGTATGTGTTGCTATTCAACTCACATTTAAGATTTTTTGCAGGAAAAATTCTCTCTAAATGGGAAGGTCCTTACATTATCGAGGAGGTCTATCGTTCCAGTGCCATAAAAATCAACAACTTCGAGGGCACAAGTCCGAGGGTGGTGAACGGTCAAAGAATCAAACATTATATCTCAGGTAATCCTATAAATGTTGAAACTGTTGAAACCGTAACCCCGGAGGAATACATAAGGGACACTTTCCATAACATTTCGGACTCTGAAAAGGAATAGGTATGTGGTACGGTGAGTAAACCGACTCCAAAACAATTCTAATGGCAATTTTTCTCTATTTTGGAATATTTAAGAATTTTGGAAAGCAATAAGTAATCCGGGAAGGACACGAGGCCTCCACGAGGGTGGAGGGTGCGCCCACCCTTACTGGGCGTGCCCCCCTGTCTCGTGGGCACCTCGTGTGCCTCCCAGACTCTGTTTTCTTGCACGTTACTTCTTTTGGTCGATAAAAATTCATTATATAATCTCCCGAAGGTTTTGACCACCGTATCACGCAAAAATCTTTTGTTTTCGTTTCGAGCTATTTTTCTGACAGATCTAGATCACCATGACGTCTCCAAGCGCTCCCAAGGACAAGTTTTTCGAGAGGGTCATCAACCCCTACCTCGCGGAGGTGCTGCAACACCTCAAACCATTGAGATGCATGAGGGGGTGTTGCACATCCACGACGTGGAGGGACCAAGGCGTATCGGAAGCGTGGAGACAAAGCTCGAAGCTATGGAGCAGCAAGTTTTCAAGTGCCAAGGGATGGTGGAGCGTGGACTCAACGCCAACCAGATGATGATCGCAGAATTCACCAACAACCACAAGCTGGACGCCAAGAACATTGCGGAGACCATCTTCAAGCTTCATGAGAAAATCGAGCACCTCCAAGCCCAGATCTATGACCTGCAAAACCAGAACTGTGAGTATGAATATAGATTCAAAAGGATGAGTTTGGCTGCAGATTTGAGGATCCCGGAGACTCAATCATCCTTCTATTATAGTGATCCATGCCTTGGAAGACGGACGACAAGCCTACATCATCAACAACTCCTTCTTCACCACCTCCGGGGACATAATCACATGGGTATGGGCACTCCCCTTGGCAACTACCAAGCTTGGGGGAGGTGCCCCGGTATCGTATCACCATCACACTCCTATCTTTACCATTTTTCTTAGTTCAATCCTTTTAGTAATATCTAGATCTAGTAGAATAAAGTGTTGGTATGAATTAGTTTTGAGTTTGCTTTGTGATTCCTTTATGTAATCGAGTCCGTGAGCTATATAATAAAGATTAGTGTTGAGTCAAGGGCTTTGCTATCTTGCTATGATCTTGAGAAAATAGAAAGAATAAAAAGAAATAAAAGAGTTCATATTGATCTTATGATAGTAATGACTTCACATATAAAGAGTATGAGGCATAAAAGTTGTTGAGAGTTGACAAACATAGTTTTGGTCATCGTTGCAATTAATAGGAAGTAATAAAGAAAGAGAGGTTTTCACATATAAATATACTATCTTGGACATCTTTTATAATTGTGAGCACTCATTAAAGTATGACATGCTAAAGAGTTGATGTTGGACAAGGAAGACAACATAATGGGTTATGTTTTCTCACATCTCAGTTAAAGTATATTGTCATGGATCATTCAAACATGTTGAGCTTGCCTTTCTCCCTCATGCTAGCCAACTTCCTTACACTAAGTAGAGATACTACTTGTGCTTCCAAATATCCTTAAACCCAGTTTTGCCATGAGAGTCCACCATACTTACCTATGGATTGAGTAAGATCCTTCAAGTAAGTTGTCATGATTGCAAGCAATAAAAATTGCTCTCTAAATATGTATGACTTATTAGTGCGGAGAAAATAAGCTTTATACGATCGTGTGATATGGAAGTAATAAAGCGATAGACTGCATAATAAAGGTTCATATCACAAGTGGCAATATAAAGTGACGTTCTCTTGCATTAAGATTTTGTGCATCCAACCCTAAAAGCACATGACAACCTCTGCTTCCCTCTGCGAAGGGCCTATCTTATACTTTATGTTCTTTACTTTATGCAAGAGTCAAGGTGATTTTCACCTTTCCCTTTTTCATTTTATCCTTTGGCAAGCACCTCGTGTTGGAAAGATCTTGATATATATATATATATATATATCCAATTGGATGTAAGTTAGCATGAACTATTATTGTTGACATCACCCAAAGGTGAATACGTTGGGAGGAGAAATAATAAGCCCCTATCTTTCTCAGGTTCGATAACTCCATAACCATAAGTATTGCGTGAGTGTTAGCAATGTAGAAGACTATATGATAGTTGAGTATGTGGACTTGCTGAAAAGCTCTATTCTTGACTCTTTCTGATGTTATGATAAATTGCAATTACTTCAATGATTGAGATTATAGTTTGCTAGTTCTCAATGAAGTTTCTGAACCATACTTGACATTGTGAATAGATTGTTACTTGAGCATAAGAAATCATATGACAAAATCTATATATGTTGCTGTTATAAGAATGATCATGATGCCCTCATGTCCGTATTTTATTTTTTTATCGACACCTCTATCTATAAACATGTGGACATATTTCTCGATATCGGCTTCCGCTTGAGGACAAGCAAGGTCTAAGCTTGGGGGATTTGATACGTCCATTTTGCATCATGCTTTTATATCGATATTTATTGCATTATGGGCTGTTATTACACGTTATGTCACAATACTTATGGCTACTCTCTCTTATTTTACAAGGTTTATCATGAAGAGGGAGAATGCCGGCAGCTGGGATTCTGGCTGGAAAAGGAGCAAATATTGGAAACCTATTCTACACAGCTCCAAAAATCCTGAAACTCCACGAAAGTCATTTTTGGAATTAATAAGAATTATTGAGCAAAAAAAGTACTAGAGGGGGCCCACACCCTGGCCACGAGGGTGGGGGCGCGCCCCCCCTACTGGGCGCGCTCCCCTGTCTCGTGGGCCCCTTGGTGACCCTCCGGTGCCCATCTTCTGCTATATGAAGGCTCTTACCCTGGAAAAAATCATAAGCAAGCTTACGGGACGAAACTCCGCCACCCCGAGGCGGAACCAATCTAGGGCTCCGGCGGAGCTGTTTTGTCGGGGAAACTTCCCTCCGGGAGGGGGAAATCATCACCATCGTCATCACCAACGATCCTCTCATCGGGAGGGGGTTAATCTCCATCAACATCTTCACCAGCACCATCTCCTCTCAAAACCCTATTTCATCTCTTGTATCCAATCTTGTATCAAAACCACAAATTGGTACCCGTGGGTTGCTAGTAGTGTTGATTACTCCTTGTAGTTGATGCTAATTGGTTTACTTGGTGGAAGATCATATGTTCAGATCCTTAATGCATATTAATACTCCTATGATCATGAACATGAATATGCTTTGCGAGTAGTTATGTTTGTTCCTGAGGACATGGGTGAAGTCTTGCTATTAGTAGTCATGTGAATTTGGTATTCGTTCGATATTTTGATGAGATGTATGTTGTCTCTCCTCTAGTGGTGTTATGTGAATGTCGACTACATGACACTTCACCATTATTTGGGCCTAGAGGAAGGCATTGGGAAGTAATAAGTAGATGATGGGTTGCTAGAGTGACATAAGCTTAAGCCCTAGTTTATGCGTTGCTTCGTAAGGGGCTGATTTGGATCCACTAGTTTCATGCTATGGTTAGGTTTACCTTAATACTTCTTTTGTATTTGCGGATGCTTGCAATAGGGGTTAATCATAAGTGGGATGCTTGTCCAAGAAAGGGCAGTACCCAAGCACCGGTCCACCCACATATCAAATTATCAAAGTACCGAATGCGAATCATATGAGCGTAATGAAAACTAGCTTGACGATAATTCCCATGTGTCCTCGGGAGCGCTTTTCTCATTATAAGAAATTGTCCAGGCTTGTCCTTTGCTATAAAAAGGATTGGGACACCTTGCTGCACTTTATTTACTTTCATTGCTTGTTACCCATTACAAATTATCCTATCACAAAACTATCTGTTACCTACAATTTTAGTGCTTGCAAAGAATACCTTACTGAAAATGGCTTGTCATTTCCTTCTGCTCCTCGTTGGGTTCGACACTCTTACTTATCGAAAGGACTACGATAGATCCCCTATACTTGTGGGTCATCATCTCCCCGGCTTAATGTGCGAGTACACCAGTGACTTGAAAGATCCACAACGCCACTGCAAAATCCAATTATCTGGCGCAGAAGTCAATGAAGCAACCAAGGCTTTGTTGAATAAAAGTTGGGCAAAGTGCAGTAAAACCAAACTTAGTCCTTTCTGCACCTTCAACAAGCCGCCAGTTGTAAGTGATGCACACAATCCTTCCATTTTAAATCATGTTGTCATTAACACTGTCCTCTTATAATCATCTGACTTCCATAGGACGATTCCCCTTTTTGGAAGAAAAATCTGCAGGATAAGCCAGCCAGGCAGACCCGGACCAAGACCAAGGCTAAAAATCCTGCCAAGAAGAAGACCAACCCCTCCGAGTTACTTGACTTGGATGATGATGGTGATGATGATGAGTCGGAGGTAGAACTTTACTCTCTTGGCTCATTTTTTGTACATCTCATTGACAATGACTATTACGAGGATGAATCATAAGCTAGCCGTGCGGGTGATGAAGAGGTAATTGTTCTTTCCTCCGGCTCAGAATCTCTGCCAAAACAGAAAACTCGACAAGCAAGCCGGAAAGTAAGGTTTTCTCATCCTTTGGCTTATTTGGATCCCAACTTTATTTTGAAGAAGCAGCAACATGAAGCTCGCCGCACAACCCGGAACAACGGAGGCGGGATCCTTTCCTCTGGCTTACCAAACACTCCTGCTCCCTGCAAGCATCGTCGAGAGGTCTCAACAATTTTTGACTTCACTTGTCCCAAGGCCGGTCTTTTTCTACAACCTCTTAATCCTTCTGATTCAAATTATCAGGGAACATCTCATTCCTCCTCTGGTGACTCAAGGGGGACTCATGTCCCAGTCTTCAAGACTGTGCCTGGGTAAGAATATTAAACCTCTGCTTTCAATCATATACTCAATTGTCGTGTTAACCTCATCTTGTGTTTCATTCATGGAGCTATGGCAAAGCCCAGCAAGAAAATGAAGGTGACAAAAACCACTGAAAACCCTTCTGACCGGCAGCAGTCAATAGGGACCTCCCACCATGCCCCTGAAGCCACAGCCGATGAACCACCACTGGTCGAACTCAACATATCCATGGATCAAATGGATGTCGACCCAACCACCACTGATAACCCACAAGTGTATGGGATTGCAACATCTTTCGAGGGTAGAGTATTCAACCCAAATTTATTAATTCGACACAAGAGGAGCCAAAGAATATTCTTAAGTATTAGCAGTTGAGTTGTCAATTCAACCACACCTGGATAACTTAGTATCTGCAGCAAAGTATTTAGTAGCAAACTAGTATGATAGTAAAGGTAACAGTGGCAAAAGTAAAGATAATAGTTTTGTAATAGTTGTAATAGTAGCAACGGAAAAGTAAATAAGTGAAGCACAATATGTGAAAAGCTTGTAGGCATTGGATCAGTGATGGATGATTATGTCGGATGCGATTCCTCATGTAATAGCTATAACATAGGGTGACACAGAACTAGCTCCAATTCATCAATGTAATGTAGGCATGTATTCCGAATATAGTCATACGTGCTTATGGAAAAGAACTTGCATGACATCTTTTGTCCTACCCTCCCATGGCAGTGGGGTCCTAGTGGAAACTAAGGGATATTAAGGCCTCCTTTTAAGAGAGAACCGGAACAAAGCATTAGCACATAGTGAATACATGAACTCCTCAAACTATGGTCATCACCGAGAAGTATCCCGATTATTGTCACTTCGGGGTTGTCGATCATAACACATAATAGGTGACTATAGACTTGAAAGATAGGATCAAGAACTCACATATATTCATGAAAACATATTAGGTTCAGATCTGAAATCATGGCACTCGGGCCCTAGTGACAAGCATTAAGCATAGCAAAGTCATAGCAACATCAATCTCAGAACATAGTGGATACTAGGGATCAAACCCTAACAAAACTAACTTGATTACATGGTAAATCTCATCCAACCCATCACCGTCCAGCAAGCCTATGATGGAATTACTCATGCACGACGGTGAGCATCATGAAATTGGTGATGGAGGATGGTTGATGATGATGACGGCGATGAATCCCCCTCTCCGGAGCCCCGAACAGACTCCAGATCAGCCCTCCCGAGAGAGATTAGGGCTTGGCGGCGGCTCCGTATCGTAAAACGGCGATGAAACTTTCTCTCTAATTTTTTTCTCCGCGAAACGGAATATATGGAGTTCGAGTTGAGGTCAGTGGAGCATCAGGGGGCGCACGAGATAGGGGAGCGCGCCCAGGGGGAGGGCGCGCCCCCCACCCTCGTGGATAGGGTGTGGGCCCCCTGGCCTTGATTCTTTTGCCACTATTTTTTATATTTTCCAAAACTCATCTCCGTGGATTTTCAGGTCATTCTGAGAACTTTTGTTTTCTACACAATAAACAACAACATGGTAGTTCTGCTGAAAACAACGTCAGTCCGGGTTAGTTTCATTCAAATCATGCAAGTTAGAGTCCAAAACAAGGGCAAAAGTGTTTGGAAAAGTAGATACGTTGGAGAGGTACCAACTCCCTCAAGCTTAAACCTTTGCTTGTCCTCAAGCAATTCAGTTGATAAACTGAAAGTGATAAATAAAAACTTTTACAAACTCTATTTGCTCTTGTTGTTGTAAATATGTAAAGCCAGCATTCAAGTTTCAGCAAGTATTATGAACTAACCATACTCACAATAACACTTAGGTCTCACAATTACTCATATCAATGGCATAATCAGCTAGCGAGCAATAATAATAAAACTCGGATGACAACACTTTCTCAAAACAATCATAATATGATATAACAAGATGGTATCTCGCTAGCCCTTTCCGAGACCGCAAAACATAAATGCAGAGCACCTTTAAAGATCAATGACTGACTAAACATTGTAATTCATGGTAAAAGAGATCTAGTCAAGTCATACCCAATATAAAACCAATAGTAATGAATGCAAATGATAGTGTGCTCTCCAGCGGGTGCTTTTTAATAAGAAGGTGATTACTCAACATAAAAGTAAATAGATAGGCCCTTCACAGAGGGAAGCAGGGATTTGTAGAGGTGCCAGAGCTCGATTTTAAAATAGAGATGAATAACATTTTGAGCGGCATACTTTCACTGTCAACACAACAACTATGAGATGGCTATATCTTCCATACTACATGCATTATAGGTTGTTCCCAAACAGAATGGTAAAAGTTTATACTCCCCCACCACCAACAAGCATCAATACATGGCTTGCTCGAAACAACAAGTGCCTCCAACTAACAACAACCCTGGGGGAGTTTTGTTTAATTATTTTGATTTGCTTTGATCTTTTTGGATCATGGGCTGGGCATCCCGGTTACCGGCCCTTTCTCGTGAATGAGGAGCGGAGTCCACTCCTCTTGAGAATAACCTACCTAGCATGGAAGATATATGCAGCCCTAGTTGGAACATGAGCTGCTCGAGCATACAAAACAAAATTTCATTTGAAGGTTTGGAGTTTGGCACATACAAATTTACTTGGAACGGCAGGTAAATACCGCATTTAGGAAGGTATGGTGGACTCATATGGAACAACTTTGGGGTTTAAGGAGTTTGGATGCACAAGCAGTATTCCCGCTTAGTACACGTGAAGGCTAGCAAAAGACTGAGAAGCGACCAACTGAGAGAGCGACAACAATCATGAACATGCATTAAAATTAATTCACACCAAGTACAAGCATGAGTAGGATATAATCCACCATGAACATAAATATCATGAAGGATATGTTAATTTTTTTCAATTACATGCGTGAACATGTGCCAAGTCGAGTCACTCAATTCATTTAAAGGAGGATACCACCCCACCGTACCACATCACAATCATTTTAATAGCATGTTGGCACGCAAGGTAAACCATTATAACTCATAGCTAATCAAGCATGGCACAAGCAACTATAATCTCTAAATATCATTGCAAATATGTTTACTTCATAATAAGCTGAATCAGGAATGATGAACTCATCATATTTACAAAAATGAGAGAGGTCGAGTTCATACCAGCTTTTCTCATCTCAATCAGTCCATCATATATCGTCATTATTGCCTTTCACTTGCACGATCGAACGATGTGTATAATAATAAAAGTGCACGTGCATTGGACTAAGCTGGAATCTGCAAGCATTCAATTCAAGATAGAATACAAAGTAATATGGGCTCTAAATTAAATAAACAATCATGCATATGAGAGCCACTAAACATTTTAATTATGGTCTTCTACTCTCGACCCCCAAAGAAAAGAAAACTATTTACACGGGAAAGCTCCCAACAAGTACAAAGAAGAACAAGAAATATTTTTGGGTTTTCATTTTAATTTCTACTACAAGCATGGAAATTAAACTAACTATTTTTTTTGGTTTTTCTTAAGGTTTATCAAACACACAAGAAGAAAGCTAGAAAAAGAAAATTAAACTAGCATGGATAATACAATGAAAGAGTATGAGCACCGACGACTAGTATAGTGTGTGAACATGAATGTAAAGTCGGTGAGAAATACGTACTCCCCCAAGCTTAGGATTTTGGCCTAAGTTGGTTTAATGCCAAGGGTAGCCTGGCTGATATTCGTAGTTGTAACTGGGGTCGTACTGAGATGCAGCAGCAAATGCCTCCTGATCTGCGGCATGCTGGGGAGCCGCCTCCGCTCTCCCCTCGTGTTCAGCTGCCTCCTCCCTAGTAACAACATATCTTCCTTTTGCCTGGTAATCAAAAAGGAAAGGAGCAGGGAGAGTAACATGGACAGAGCTATGTCTGTCAAAGATTAGTCAATACTGGAGGAATTGCTCATTCCTCAAAAGAAAACGATGTTTGACCATAGCGTCATAATCTAAATAAGCAGGAGGCAACACCATATCCCCCTCTCGTGGGGCTATACCAAGATAATTAGTCACATGGGTTGCATAAATTCCTCCAAATAAATCTCCAGTCCTACCATTAGTATGCAACCTACGTGCAACTATTGCCCCCAAGTTGTAATCTTTATTACCTAACACGGCACTCTTGAGGACACAAAGATTAGGGACACACATATGACATGCTTCATCTTTACCATTAATGCATCTACCAATGAAGAGAGCAAAATAATGTATAACAGGAAAATGAATGCTCCCTATAGTAGCTTGTGCTATATCCCTAGATTCTCCCACAGTAATACTAGCAAGAAAGTCTCTAAATTTAGATTTGTGGGGATCATTAACATTGCCCCACTGCGGAAGTTTGCAAGCAGTTGTAAAATCCTCTAAGTCCATGGTATAAGATTTATCATAAATATCAAACAGGACACTCTGAGAATTTCATGAACATTTATATTTAACCTTCTCACAAATGAATCAGTCAATTGATGAGGACACTTATCTTGTAAGAAGTCCTCAAGATCGGCATTACGCACATATGCGTCAAATTCATCCTTAATGCATGCATTGACCATAAAATCGTCTGATGGCCACTCACAAGCTCGCACTTCTGCGTCCCTTGGTAGTTCATCATCTTGCTCGCGCATAGCAAGACTGGGTCCTTTCTTTATTGAGGAACCACCTTGATACATCCTCCTAGATATATTTATTTTCTGAAAATTTTCTGAAATTTTAGTAACTTCAAAATAAAAGTGAATAAAACTGTTAGAAAGGAGAGAGAGGATTGGTGGAATTGTTTGTTGTATTGCTTGAGCCTCGTGGGCATATATATATGAGTACAATCATCTACTTGGAGTACAAGACAAGCCAGGACAAATCCTAGTCTATCTCGTCTTTCCTAATAAACATTATACTCAACATCCCCCCGCAGTCACAACGGTAGCGACGCAGACGGTGAGACTGGAGAAGAATCCGAAGGTAAGCTGATGGACACCTCCCCACAGTCGTAACGGTCGACGCATCATGGAAGTCGTGGCTGGAGTGGAAACCGACGAGATTTCTCAAACAAGGCAGTAGCCCTTTGTGCTGTTTGTCGATGTAGTAGCCGAGAGCGTAGGTGGTGGAGCCATGGTCGAGGTAGCCGTGCGAAGAATGCCGTGGTCGATGTCGAGTCGCGGTAGCCGGTGTCGAGGAAGTCGTCGTGGAGCCGCGGGCGCAAGGAGGCGCCGTGTTAGTCATAGGTGCAGTGATGTCGAAGTAGTGGTGCGCCGGGAAGAAGATGTTGTTGACGACGCATCACAACGGGTTTGCCAAGCCCGGGGACACATCATAAACGAAGGCACGCACCAGTATTGCCAGCATCGGGCATGCGTAGATGGACGAAGACGAAGTTGACGAAGCACCGACCAGGCTTGCCAGGCCCGGGGACACATCGTGGATGAAGGCACACATCGGTGTTGCCAGCACCGGGCATGCGTAGACGAGGGACCTGCACGAGCTGTACGCCATGTCGGAGAAGTCGGAGGAGCCAACAAAGAAGAACTCGACGATGATTGCGGTGTCCATCGACGCGGGGCCGATGTCACCAACGGTGGTCGGAGTAGATGACGGTGATGCTGGCGACGGGCTGGTGCTTGAAAGTAGGCGAAGAACCCTGACAACATGACGAAGACCGGCGCGGACGGTGGTGTTCCCGTGCCAAGGGAGATGGCGCGGCGCATACCACGGGAGGTTGACGCGCGGGGACGGCGGAGTGGACCGCGGGCCGCGGCGCTACGACCCGAAGGGGCAACGCAGCGGGGGCAAGTGGGTCGGGGCGACGGCGGGAAGACCTCTCGGCGGCAGGGACCGCGGGCCGCGGCGTTGGCCCAAAGGGGCGACACAATAGCGGTTCGCGAGTCGGTGCAACCGCGGGAACGGCCTCGGGACGGCGGCATGGACCGCGTGCCATGCTCGCTACGGCCCGACGGGGCGATGCAGCGGCGGCGCGAGGGTCGATGCAGCCACGGGACGGCCTAGAGCGGACGCCCTCGGGGCGGCGGGGGACTGCGGGCCGTGGCACTATGGCTCGAAGGGGCGACGCAGCGGTGACGCGGGTCAGTGCAGCCAGGAGAAGAACCACGGGGTGGCGGCGCTGCGGCCCGATGGGGTGACGCAGCGGTAGCCCGATGCTCGATCGATGGAGAGGCGCGCTGAACTCGGGGACGATCTTCACGGGACCTGCGGAGGCGCGCGTAATCGACGGGCCAGGTCGGTCGCACGGCGTAGATGAGGCGGATCGCGGCGGCGAGCGGGTGATCAAGTCTATCGCATGCGAGGTCGGGGACGCCGCTCGATGGAGGCGTGGTGGCGGCGGAGTCCGAGATGAAGCCGATGGCGGCGGGTGGCAGGGCGGCTATGATTGGCCGCCGCATGGCGTGAGGCCGCGAGTCGGTGTGATGCAGGAGTCCCGGTCGGAGCAGGGCGGTTACGGCCGGCATAGATCAACGGGCGGGCCGTCGCGCGAACGGCGGCGATGAAGGGCCGCCGCATGACGCGAGGCCGCCAGGTCGGGGTGACCGGCGGGCCAATGCGCGGACGACGCGCGAGGCCAGCGAGTCAGAGCGACCGACGGGCAGACACATGAACGACGCGCGAGGCCGCCGGGTCGGTGAAGAAGCCGGCCAATCGCGCCGGTGTTGGAGTAGAGGCGCACGGGGTCGACGGCGGCGGTGGGTGACGCAAACCGGATCACACAGACCGGAAATCCAAAAAGTAGACGCTGATCAAATCGACCGGCGAGAGAGAGAAAACCCGGATCAAAGGATCGGGAAAAAAGACTCTCTAGGGCAGCCGGCCAACACGGCCGGCGGACGAACCCTAGGTACGGGCGGCACGGCCCCCGGCGGCAGTCATGGAGGCCGACCGCCCCGGGGGCGGCGCGCAGGTGCGGAAGCGGTGGTGGCTAGGGTTTAGGATCGACCTGCGATAGATACCATTTTAGAAAGGAGAGAGAGGATTGGTGGAATTGTTTGTTGTATTGCTTGAGCCTCGTGGGCATATATATAGGAGTACAATCATCTACTTGGAGTACAAGACAAGCCAGAACAAATCCTAGTCTATCTCGTCTTTCCTAATAAACATTATACTCAACAAAAACTAAACAAGATTGGTAGCAACTACTCCTACAAGTGCCTAGAGCCTATATCATGCATTAGAATTACTTGGGACCTCATAAATTTGACATGCAAGCTCAAGAACAGGGTCACCTATGCAGCAAAAAATTGCAATGAAATAAAACACTAGAACAAAAACTAATTGGATCAATGGAGGAGTCACATACCAAGCAACAATCTCCCAAAGCAGTTTTGTGAATGGAGCTTTGAGCAAGGAGATCAAAAATCGCAGCAAGATGAGCTAGAACTCGTGCTTGAGCTGGATGGGAATTTTTGTTGGGAAGAAGATGGAGTGTGTGGGTGCAGAGATAAGTGGAGGGGGCCACCATGGGCCCATGAGACAGGGGGCGCGCCCAGGGGGTGTGGGCGCGCCCTCCACCCTCATGGCCAGGTGCTTGCCCTCCTGTAGTGTTTTCAGCGCCTAAAATCCTCAAATATTCCATAAAAAATCATACTAAATTTCCAGGGCATTTGGAGCACTTTTATTTTCGGGATATTTTTTATTGCACGGATAAATTAGAAGATAGACAGATAATACTATTTTTGCTTTATTTATTATAAATAACAAAAAGTAAAAAAGGGTACAGAAGGTTGTGCCTTCTAGTTTCATCCATCTCATGATCATCAAAATGAATCCACTAACAAGGTTGATCAAGTCTTGTTAACAAACTCATTCTGAATAACACGAAACCAGAGAAATTTCGAATAACACTAAGTTACCTCAACGGGCATATGAACATCCCCAACAATAAGAATATCATACTTTTTCTTGACAGTAGGAAGAGGAAATTCAAAACCTCTAATAATGACAGTTGGAACTTTTCCAATAGAATTGATGCTATGAACTTGAGATTGTTTCCTCGGAAAGTGTACCGTATGCTCATTACCATTAACATGAAAAGTGACATTGCATTTGTTGCAATCAATAACAGCCCCTGCAGTATTCAAAAAGGGTCTACCAAGGATAATCGACATACTATCGTCCTCGGGAATATCAAGAATAACAAAGTCCGTTAAGATAGTGACATTTGCAACCACAATAGGCACATCCTCACAAATACCGACAGGTATGGCAGTTGATTTATCGGCCATTTGCAAAGATATTTCAGTAGGTGTCAACTTATTCAATTCAAGTCTACGATATAAAGAGAGATGCATAACACTAACACCGGCTCCAAGATCACATAAAGCAGTTTTAACATAATTTCTTTTAGTGGAGCATGGTATAGTTGGTACCCCCGGATCTCCAAGTTTCTTTGGTATTCCACCCTTAAAAGTGTAATTAGCAAGCATGGTGGAAATTTCAGCTTCCGGTATCTTTCTTTTATTTGTAATGATATCCTTCATATACTTAGCATAAGGATTCACTTTAAGCATATCAGTTAAGCGCATACATAAGAAGATAGGTCTAATCATTTCAGCAAAGTGCTCAAAATCCTCATCATCCTTTGTCTTGGATGGTTTAGGAGGAAAGGGCATGGGTTTCTGAACCCATGGTTCTCTTTCTTTACCGTGCTTCCTAGCAACAAAATCTCTCTTATCATAACATTGATTCTTTGATCGTGGGTTATCAAGATCAACAACAGGTTCAATCTCTACATCATTATTTTTGCTAGGTTGAGCATCAACATGAACATTATCATTAACATTATCACTAGGTTCATGTTCATCACCTGATTGTGTTTCAGCATCAGAAATAGAAATATCATTGGGATTCTCAGGTGTGTCTACAACAGTTTCACTAGAAGCATGCAAAGTCCTATCGTTTTTCTTTTTCTTCTTTTTAGAAGAACTAGGTGCCTCTAAATTATTTCTTTGAGAATCCTGCTCGATTCTCTTAGGGTGGCCTTCAGGATACAAAGGTTCCTAAGTCATTCTACCAGTTCTAGTAGCCACTCTAACAACAAAGTCATATTTATTATTTAATTCATCAAGCAAATCATTTTGAGCTTTAAGTACTTGCTCAGCTTGAGTGGTAACCATAGAAGCATATTTGCTAATGAGTTTAAGTTCACCTTTAACTCTAGCCATATAATCACTCAAGCGTCCTATCTCGAAAGCATTATTCTTTAATTCTCTACCAACATAAGCACTACAACTTTCTTGTCTAGCCATAAAGTCATCAAATTCATCTAAGCATGGGCTATGAAATTTAGTAGAGGGAATTTCAACTTTATCATATCTATAGAGAGAATTTACCTTTACTACATGTGACGGGTTATCAAGACAATGTGTTTCTTCAACAGGCGGTATATTAAGACCATGTATTTCTTCAATAGGAGGTAAATTCTTAACATCTTCAGCTTTAATACCTTTTTCTTTCATTGATTTCTTTGCCTCTTGCATATCTTCAGGACTGAGAAATAGAACACCTCTCTTCTTCGGAGTGGTTTAGGAATAGGCTCAGGAGTTGGCTCAATTTGCTCAGGAATTGGCTCAGGAATTGGCTCAGGAAGAGTCCAATTATTTTAATTAGTCAATATATTATTCAATAGTAATTCAGCTTCGTCGACTCTTCTTTCCCTGAAAACACAACCAACACAACTATCCAAGTAGTCCTTGGAAGCATCGGTTAGTCCATTATAAAAGATATCAAGTATTTCATTTTTCTTAAGAGGATGATCAGGCAAAGCATTAGGTAATCGGAGAAGCTCCCAAAGCTTGTGGGAGACTCTCTTCTTTGATTTGCACAAAATTATATATTTCCCGCAAGGCAACTTGTTTCTTATGAGCAGGGAAATATATAGCAGAGAAGTAATAAATCATATCCTGGGGACTACGCACACAACCAGGATCAAGAGAATTAAACCAAGTCTTAGCATCACCCTTTAATGAGAATGGAAATATCTTAAGGATATAATAATAGCGAGACTTCTCATCATTAGTAAACAGGGTGGCTATATCATTCAACTTGGTAAGATGTGCCACAACAATTTCAGATTCAAGGCCATAAAAATGATCAGATTCAACTAAAGTAATAATTTCAGGATCAACAGAGAATTCATAATCCCCATCAGTAACACAGATAGGTGAAGTAGCAAAAGCAGGGTCAGGTTTCATTCTAGCATTAAGAAATTGCTGCTTCCATTTAGCTAATAACTTCTTAAGATCATATCTATCCTTGCAAGCAAAGATAGCTCTAGCAGCTTCCTCATCCATAACATAACCCTCAGGAACAACAGGTAATTCATAATCAGGGGGAGAACTTTCATCATCACTATCATCAATAATAGCATCTTCAATAATTTCATTCTCTCTAACCCTAGCAAGTTGTTCATCAAGAAATTCACCTAATGGCAAAGTAGTATCACGCACAGAAGTAGTTTCATCATAAGTATCATGCATAGCAGAAGTGGCATCATCAATAACATGCGACATATCAGAATTCATAGCAGTAGCAGGTTTAGGTGTCGCAAGCTTACTAATAATAGAAGGAGAATCTAGTGTAGAGCTAGATGGCAGTTCCTTACCTCCCCTCGTAGTTGAGGGCAAAATCTTAGTTCTTTCGTCTTTCAAGTTCCTCATAGTGATCAATAGATATAAATCCCAAGTGACTCAAATAATAGAGCTATGCTCCGCGGCAACGTTGCGCAGAAATTAGTCTTGATAACCCACAAGTGTAGGGGGTCGCAATAGCTTTCGAGGGTAGAATGTCCAACCCAAATTTATTGATTCGACACAAGGGGAGCCAAAGAATATTCTTAAGTATTAGCATTTGAGTTGTCAATTCAACCACACCTGGATAACTTAGTATCTACAGCAAAGTATTTAGTAGCAAACTAGTATGATAGTAAAGGTAACAATGGCAAAAGTAAAGATAATAGTTTTATAATAGTTGTAACAGTAGCAACGGAAAAGTAAATAAGCGAAGCACAATATGTGAAAGTCTCGTAGGCATTGGATCAATGATGGATGATTATGTCGGATGCGATTCCTCATGTAATAGCTATAACATAGGGTGACACAAAACTAGCTTCAATTCATCAATGTAATGTAGGCATGTATTCTGAATATAGTCATACGTGCTTATGGAAAAGAACTTGCATGGCATCTTTTGTCCTACCCTCCCGTGGCAGCGGGGTCCTAGTGGAAACTAAGGGATATTAAGGCCTCCTTTTAATAGAGAACCGGAACAAAGCATTAGCACATAGTGAATACATGAACTCCTCAAACTATGGCCATCACCGAGAAGTATCCCAATTATTGTCACTTTGGGGTTGTCTGATCATAACACATAATAGGTGACTATAGACTTGCAAGACAGGATCAAGAACTCACATATATTCATGAAAACATAATAGGTTCAGATCTGAAATCATGGCACTCAGGCCCTAGTGACAAGCATTAAGCATAGCAAAGTCATAGCAACATCAATCTCAGAACATAGTGGATACTAGGGATCAAACCCTAACAAAACTAACTTGATTACATGGTAAATCTCATCCAACCTATCACCGTCCAGCAAGCCTACGATGGAATTACTCACGCACAATGGTGAGCATCATGAAATTGGTGATGGAGGATGGTTGATGATGACGACGGCGACAAATCCCCCTCTCCGGAGCCCCGAACGGACTCCAGATCAGCCCTCCCAAGAGAGATTAGGGCTTGGCGGTGGCTTCGTATCGTAAAACGCGATGAAACTTTCTCTATGATTTTTTTCTCCGCGAAACGAAATATATGGAGTTGGAGTTGAGGTCGGTGGAGCATCAGGGGGCCCATGAGACAGGGGGCGCGCCCAGGGGGGAGAGCGCGCCCCCACCCTCGTGGACAGGGTGTGGGCCCCCTGGCCTTGATTCTTTTGCTAGTGTTTTTTATATTTTCCAAAACTCATCTCCGTGGATTTTCAGGTCATTCCGAGAACTTTTGTTTTCTACACAATAAACAACATCATGGCAGTTCTACTGAAAACAACGTCAGTCCGGGTTAGTTTCATTCAAATCATGCAAGTTAGAGTCCAAAACAAGGGCAAAAGTGTTTGGAAAAGTAGATACGTTGGAGACGTATCACCACCAAGTCGCCAAGTCCCATCAAGCCGCCAAGCCCCATCAAGCCTACTGAAGAAAAGGTTGATGATGTTATCATCACTGGGCTTGGTTATACAGCACCAGGCAATCCCACTGTCTTATCAAAGCACAGTGCCAAGGAAGAAATTTCTATTACTGACAAAGGCAAGTGGTCAGTCAACTTAGAGAGTTATACCCACTTCAGTGCTCAAGAGATCCACTCTGGGTACTTGAACCGTCTGCACACAAGCTGTGACTTTGAAGCCAACTTAGCCAACTTGATGAAGGAGCGTTTTGAGGTAAATACTATAACCTTCTTCATAAGAATATACTTCCATTAGCCGCAAAGTTTACTGGACATGATAGAATGGAATGTAATGTAGACTTTAAATAGCCTTGTAGATCAAATCCAGTAGCCCCCAAGGATCGGCTTATACTTTCAAGATAAAACCGGGACTTCCAATAGTAATACTTCAACTTCGCACATGTAGCCCCCAAGGGCCAGCTTAATCTGTCAAGATGAGCTGGGACTTTGAATATTAATGATTCAATTTCGCACCTGTAGCCCCCATGAATCGGCTATAGTCACCATAATGTAGCCGGGTCATCATAAAATTGTCTTAAAAAAAGAGCAATGTGCATTAGCCCCCAAGTGCCAAGTGAAATACTTGTATTGTGCTTGGGACTTTTAAATAAGATGATTGTAACCCCACCTATTGTTTATATCCTGCAGGCTGAACTTAATGTCAAAGAATCCCAAGTCGTCGATCTTCAAGAGAACATAAAGTCTCAGCAATTTGAAACCTCCAAAGCCAAGGACGAATTGACCACCGCCTTGGTAGAGATGGTAAAGTTGAAGAAATACTTCAAGGCTGACCAGGCAGGTTGGGAAACAGAGAAATCAGCTCTATTGAAGAGGATCAAGGAAGCAGAAATGACTCTTAAGCTGGTAGCTGAAGAGCTTGCTGGTTTTAAACATCAAATAAATGCCATGTCTGTTGTGATCTTCGATAAGTAACTTCATCTCAATTTGATGTCCGGCGTGTAATCCTTGATGGTTTGGGTTGCGCCACTGCTTTTAGTTGATCACAAGAGAGTTGTGCGAGTGAGTTTCTTCCTGGTAAGTTTCTGGACAGTAACCTATGAGGTTAACTGGGAGAAATCCAGGAAGATTTTAGGGCTGAGCTTTGATGGTTAGTACTTACTTAGGAGGGTAATGAAGCCCTAAAAATCTCAGCCTCATTTGATCAAGGAAAAATGCACTTCCTGTAGAAACTGCCTTTTTTGTCCAAAACAGAAATGATTTTCTGTAGCAAAAATATTCCAAAAACATATGTAATATTCTTGCTCAGGAAGGTGCTCCAAGGTTCAAAGAATATTTGGGAATTATCTCAGATTTTTATGGGCAAGAAAAATGAGGGTTGCTTTGGAGCATAAGTTGCTGAAGTGAGGTTTTGAAGAGAAAATGAATATTTTTCATTTATGAAAAATATTCCTATGGCCATTTTGGGATTTATCAGAGAAAGAATGATGGTTTTGAGGGAGATGAGTCACTTGGGTGAATATCAAGGGTATGCCCAAGTGTTTAAGTCCATCTGAGTTGATTCAAAAATTCAAATTCAAACCAAATGACAAGAAAATCCAAAAAAAGAGAAGAGGGAAAAAACCATGCTGTCACATTCCGCCAATATTTTTCATATATTCCAAAACAATTCTCCATAAATTTTCAGGTCATTTGGAGTTGTGGAGAATAACTATCTTTGTTGTAGGCTTTTCAGGTTCATCTAGCTGCGGCAATCTCCCTCTTCATGTGAAACCTGCAAAATAGGATAGAATAGGCATTGGAATAGCATCATAAAGTGAAATAATGACCTAAAACATAACAAATAATAGTAGGAAAACATGATGCAAAATGAACGTTTCAAGCTAGGTTTTTAGCGTCCCGTACAAGATTGATGGTACCGATCAGCAGTTCCTTGCCCTGCCTTATATAGGTGGACAAGGTAATGGTTACAATCATTCTAAGTCGGTTATGACGATCTTGTATTTTGAATGTGGATACAACAAGACCTACTAAATCAGGTAGAATATAAAGTGTGTACTCCATGTTGATGATGCACTCCCGTATGGTAGGTATAATCCGTATTATGTGCTTGGGTGCTGTCATTGGGCTGAGTCGTCTCTCCATGGTCATACCAAGGTCCATGGCATCGTCACACATTAAGAGGCGCCAAACACATCCGCACATTGAGGATCTAGATGTAATCATACGACATACATCGTCAAGCTGCAAGTTCACAATTCATCATCAGTTTGTAATATTCAATGGAAAATACATGCATAAGCGACTAATGCAGTTAGATTTTCTTGTCGGTATAAAATGCTATACCAAACGGATCCCCATCTGTACTTAGCAGCCCTACCACATACAGGGTCCAGAAACATCCAAGAGGTGGTGTCTGCTAAACCATCTAGAAAGACCACCCGAGTTCAAAGATACGACAAGTATGGCCGTGCACAGTGCTACACAACCATCACTTCAGCACCTTGCATGCGCACACTCTGTGTTGTCGTAGCCACTTGAAAGGGACATTGAACGACCTATTTCCCTTTTTTGTCCTTCTATATACAGGGACAACAAGCACCGATAAGAGATGCCACTATGGTACATCATCCTGCATTCTCAACTTTTCCGTTCAGAGTGTCGTTGCCTATTAGAAGGCTAGTGGTTGTGGCAAAGTCATGTAGGGTAACCATCATCTCGCCACAGGAAGGTGGAATATGTTTGTCTCATGCCTCCAAGAGGGTTGTGAGGGCAATGTAGTCGACCTTTGGTGGCCCCTCCTACGAAGGTGGTAGGACCTGTAAAAATTACACAAGTTATGGGGTACTAACTTCATACATGCAAACAAAAGTAATTTTGAACAAGTTTGCTTACTATGTCACCATTCTCAATAAACCATGCACTTTGTATGAGGTCGCACACATTCTCAAGCCCATAATACCAAGATGCATTCACCATCCTACATAACACAATCAACATTATCATCAGATACACGTCAACATTCACATAAGAACAAATACAACAGATGAACTTAATACATATATATCTATGCCAACATAATAACAATGTATGGGAGGAGAATACCTCAACCAACACATGTGAGGCAAGATTCATGAAAAAATATGTTTGAGTTGCGGGGAGGGGGGAGAACTCCACGTGAAACAACCCGAAGGCTCCAACTACTAGACTGGGCACGGTCGGTCAACTAGGTCGTCGCCCTGGACCCAGTGTCCTTGCAAAAGGGCGGAGGCTCCAGTCGGTTGGCAAGAGCTCGGTGATGGCTCCGGTCCCAGAGTTTCTAGGGGACCCTTCGGGTGCTCTCCGCTTGGACCCGGAGACTTTGATCTCGACAAGGTTACCCACCAAGTGTACCCCACGACGACTTAAGGCCAAGGCCAACTAGAAGCCCGGGCCCACGAAGACTAAGGGTCTGGTCAAGATCAACGATAGGGATATGCCACCAGTCAGAGTGAAGGCCAGTCAGGGAACATGCATCAGTGTTCTCTTTAAAAAGGTCCAACACATAGGTGCCCGATATACATGTAAAAACCTTGTCAGGGCTTGTCTCGCATCGTACCAGTTCATGGACATGTAGGAGGCACATGCAGTGGCGGAGCTTGATGAAGATTTGGGGGGGGGGGAGGGCAAAGAAAACAAATTATGCATGAACTGTGAGAAATCTTGAATATCCAAGGCTAATAATTTAGGTACACTTAAGAGTTCTTTTAGTGTAGGGATGCAATTGGCCCCTTTGTCCTCCGTGAAGCTCCGTCACTAGACACATGGCAGGGGGGGAGGGCAAAGAAAACAAATTATGCATGAACTGTGAGAAATCTTGAATATCCAAGGCTAATAATTTAGGTACACTTAAGAGTTCTTTTAGTGTAGGGATGCAATTGGCCCCTTTGTCCTCCGTGAAGCTCCGTCACTAGACACATGGCATTACTCGGTAACTCTGGAACTCCAAGACCGCAATGCTCAAGAGGGGTATACATCGATGTCCATCTGGCTAGGCATTTTTCGCTATTGGTGAAAAATCAATTGTGAATGAGAAAAATTAAATTTACAAATACAGTGCAATAAAATGTTTATTAATGTAAAGGCCATGTAAAGTGATAATATTATTCGCGCTAATACAGATAGCAAAGCGTATTTAGCTTTGTAAACAAAATGTACCTTAATAAATACTCCCTCCGTTTCAAAATAGATGACTCAACTTTATACTAATTTTATATTAAAGTTAGTACAAAGTTGAGTCATCTATTTTGAAACCGGAGGGAGTATAAAAAACTTAAAAGGAGTCGTCTAGTGGGCGCTCAAGCGCCAGGTAGAGTTTGGGAGCGGCCGGTGGAAAAGGTAAGTACGTGGTCCGTTGTACACTAAAGGAAGTTGACCATCTGGTTTGCTTTTTAATTTTTGTTTCTTAAAAAAGCCATAACTTTTGAACCAAATATCGAAATTAAGATCCACTTTCACCACTGAAATCCTCGCGATGTGCTCTTCGAAACTAGATTCCGCATGGGTATGTTTTGACAAACTTTTTTTTGTGCAATTTTGTCCCCGTTTTGTGTAACTGACTAGCCGTCGATGTGCAACTACCTGACAGGGATGTGCAACTTTTCTTGTACACCATAGACATGCAGTTTTCCTCTATGGTACCTCCATCCCCAAATTGCCTCCTTCCAGTGAGATGTGCAACTTCGTTTGTTGCCCAGGCCATGCAGTTTTCACCAGTGGCACCACCCCATACTACTCTCTAAAATTGAAATGTGCAATTTCATCTGCTGCCCCGGTGCCCTGGCCAACTGCCTGGTAGTCATCGCGCGTGTGAGCCTCTACAACCGCGTTTGAGGGACTATCCTGTAAGAATGTCCCAACTCCACGGCCACGCATGTGCGACTATGAACACAAGAGTGTGCAACTCCGTGGTCGGACGTGGGCACCTCCCATATCAATTCATGTGTGACTATGCAGACGATATTGTGCAACTGTGTGGCCATGCATATGTGAATATGCCGACGAGAGTGTGCAACTCCGTGGCCGGGCATGAGCACCTCCCATAAAAACTCATGTGTGACTATGTGGACGAGGTTGTGCAACTCCATGGCCATGTATGTGCGACTGTGCCGACGAGAGTGTGCAACTCCGCAGCCATGCGTGAGCACCTCTCACGACAATTTATGTGTGACTATGCGAACGAGATTGTGCAACTCTGTGGCCATGCATGTGTGACTATACCGACGAGAGTGCGCAACTCCGCGGCCGGGCGTGAGCACCTCCCCCGGCAATTCATGTGCGACTATCCGGACGATATTGTGCAACTCTATGGTCATGCATGTGCGACTATGCCGATAAGATTGTGCAACTCTGTGGCCATGCATGTGTGACTATACCGACGAGAGTGTGCAACTCCATGTAGACAACTTTTCTGCACCCTCATGGTCTATGGATGTGCATTTTTTCACCATTCAACAAAACCATGTCAGTGAGATGTGCAACTTTATCTGTTGCCCTGGCCAACTGCCTAGCAGATTTTGTGCAACTACTTCTATTGCCCCTGCCAACTACTTCCAATGACCGTGTCCAACTGAAAACAACTATGTGTGCAACTAGAACTACTATAGATGCCAACAAAAAATGATCGCCGTGTGTGCAACTTTCCAATGACCATGTCCAACTGAAAAAAACTATGTGTGCAACTAGAACTACTATAGATGCCAACCAAAAATAAATTCCGTGTGTGCAACTTTCCAATGACCGTGTCCAACTGAAAACAACTATTTGTGCAACTAGAACTACTATAGATGCCAATCAAAAATGAACCCCGTGTGTGCAACTTTTTAATGATCGTGTCCAACTAAAAACAACTATGTGTGCGACTAGAACTACTATAGATGCCAATAAAAAATGATCACCATGTGTGTAACTTCCGAATGACCGAATCTAACTGAGAACAATTATGTGCGTAATATCTAGAAGTAATATAGATGCCAATAAAAAACGATCGCTGTGTGTGCAACTTTCCAATGATCGTATCCAACTGAGAACAAATATGTGCGTAATTAAAACTACTATAGATGCCAACAAAAATGATCACCATGTGTGTAACTTCCCAATAATCGTGTCCATCCAACCAAAAATAATTATGCGTGCAACTAAAACTATTATAGATGCCAATTTACACACCTTCACATCCCGATGAGTTACGCCTAGGCTATACAAATACTCCTGTGTTCAGAAATGCGTCAACAACAGAAGACAAAAAAAATCCAGTGTAATCTATGAGATGGTAATCAGATCCAATGCTAGACCTACGATTTTGTCATCTCCGAGCATGCAGACGGGAGGGAATCGGCTCAATCAGAGACGGATGGGAAGGAGCTCGGCCAGCCTCGAGCAGAGGAAGGAGAGGGCGGCCGCATCTCGCCGAGGATGATGGGCACCCCCGCCGATGCAGAGGCCGCATCTCGTCGAGGACGGCAGGGAACGACGACGATGGGGCTGGATCCAGTAGGGGAGTGAGCAGCGGACGGTTGGGGAGGCTGTTGTGGTGGACTGGGATGGTGGTGGTGCGGCCTAGCCAACCATCGTCGTCGTGGCGCGACGAGGACCTTGGGGCCGTTGTGGTGGACTGGGATGGTGGTGGTGCGGCCTAGCCAACCATCGTCGTCGTGGCGCGACGAGGACCTCGGGGCAGAGGCACGCAGGGTGGTCCTCCCCTCCGCCGATCCGCCTGTGCAGCGTGGTGGCCAGCTAGTTGAGGGCTTCTGGCGGTCAGCTGGTAGTGGCTCCTAGTGGCCGGCGTTGAGGGGAGAGGCCAGCGAGCCCCCTCCGATCCAGATCCGTGAGGGATAGAGAAAAAGGTTGTCAGTCGGGTGGGCTGCCGCCTGCCGACCAGGTGGCACCTGAAGTGGGACGCAGGAGCGTGATAGAAATCGTGCGGCTTTCAGCCGGCCGCTCGATCTCGCCAAACAGTTGGCGTGCACTTTTAAGATTTTAGGAACTTAAAATTGCAGGTGTCGGATCTCTCGTGTTCAGTTTATTTTCCAACTTTGATGGATCCGCCCCGCAGATAGTGTGACGTCCCCGTCTCCTCCGCCTAACCAAACCCGCCTCTCTGTTGTCTCTTTCGTATATGGCCGGCGCAAGATCGGCGGCAACCAGGCTCACACACTCTTCGCTATTCCTACTGTCTCGCGCCGCCGCAGCGGCAGCGACCCGCCATCCCAATCTCCCCTCCCCCCCGAGAGGTACGGCTGACTCCTCCCCTCTATCTATCTACCTTCCGCATACTGCATATTTCTTGGTCTTGACCCCTTATGGTTTCGTGGTGTAAATGTAATAGTACTAGCTTGGGTGCCTCCTGATTTTGCCCGGTAGATTCGGCGCTTGATCGGCCGCCTGGTTGCTCGTCAGCGGCCCTTTTGGGGATGTAGGCTCTTTGACGGCCTGACACTATCTGTTCGGGTTTGTTTGGGGAAGTATGGCAAATGAAATGAGGGTGTTGTTGCACAACAATGTAGATAGCTTCTCAATGGATGTTACTCTTAACCTAGTTAATGCCCATCTCCACTTGAAAGTTTCCAGGTTTGCAATTCCATTTGAAATAGCTCAAGTCCTTCCTAACTGAGGATTAGAGGTCGCCTGCTAAAACAAAGCAGAACATTTCTTGGAATAAATCTTATTTTTAGAACTCATTAGAATATGAGAGAGTATTTGGTTTCATTGCCAACTACAGTAGCTCAGACTGACTTTGCTGAGTCTGCCTTTCCTGCACGTTTGGCTGATTGGCTAGGAACGGTTTTTATTTTACGAGATATGTTCGCCGTCAAGAGCGAGCAGAATCAGCTCCCCAGAGCTGACAAGGTTTTTCTTGCCCTCCGATGCTAGCTCGCCCGCAAAATTTTTGTCGTACCAAACACATCTCCTAGCCTGGTAAGGCTATAACAGTTTTTTCTCATCCAAACGTACTCTGAAAGACTGTATTTTTTTACCAAAGTAATGTACCTGTGAAGTTTAAGTTGTTACAAGCATTTGATTGCAGCCCAGTTCTCAAAAGAGTTTGTGATAGGGTTCCAAAGTATACCTATGCCTGGTATTGCAGCCTTGCAGGCAATCGATTGACTTGTGTAGTCTGGGCTATAAACCAATTCCATGGAAGATACTTCATTCAAAATGAGAAACATTTATCTTATGAAACACTTCTGAATTTTTTACCATCAAATATATATATATACACAGAATCAGCAATGCTATTTCATGTTAAGAAATATGGTGAAGAAAGAATGACAAATCATGCATAAACCATGAATATTCCAATCGATTCATGTCAGTTTCTTGCCTTCAAAGTATCTATATAAAATCTAAATGCTAAAATTAGTCAGTTCAGATTTTTTGGGAGCTAGTCAGCGCAGACTCATTTGTGTCTTTGTGATCGTAACTTATACCAGCAAGCAACCATTGGTGAAAGTAAGTTTTGAATCTAGATGGAGAGTAGAAGAGTAAGTGAGCAAGTTAAGATATTAGAATCCTGGCAAAGTGAGCATGCCAGAAATTTAGCCAGTCTTAGAGCATCTACAGCCAAGATACGCAAATCCGGGTCCCTATACATCCGCGGTCACGCCTGGACGCGCCCGCGGATGGTGACCAGGCGGGCCTCGAATTTTCCCATTTGCAACCACAAACCCTATATATCTAAAACACCTAATACATGCAAAGACATGCACATCGATCATTTTGGATGTTTTAGTCCGTGTTGGGCCGGCGGGGTTGTGTAAACGCCAAAGAATTGTTCGTAAGATTTCCACTATAGAAACATCCGTGTTGGGCCGGCGTGGTTGGTTTTTTTTTGTTCCACCTCGCCGCCGGAGGAGTGCCGCGACTGGCTTAAATAGCCGCGTCGGGCAAAAGCGTTAAGCTACTCTCTCTTAATAGGGGCTATCAATGCTCGCTTTGTGAAGGAGCTCATATCCTTCACAAGGCGAACATTGATGGCCACTACTAACAATAAGAACGTTTTTTAAGTATGAGAACTTTTTATTCAATCATTCTCATCAAGCTCCTACGGAAAAATCACGAAAAAGCTAGTCGGACAATGTATCGAATACATAGAGGGCAAGGTGCAGTCCGGTGCAAGTGAAATCGGGTAGGTCGGAGGGGATTTGGTGCAATTTTTGCTGGGGTCGGGTTGTCAAGTCTGACGTGGCGGACGCGCCCGGTCAGCCCCATATCCACCCCATATTTGGGCTGGATATGAGGGGGCCGGTCAGCCCGGGCGTTTGAGGGCCGTTTGAAGCGCCCATCTGGGTCGGGTTTTTTTTTAACCGGGCCGTCCGCCCGGGCGTATGAGGGGGTTTGAGGCGCCCGGCTGTAGATGCTCTTATTGCATTTCACATTTTTCGGTATCTCCTTTGTCCCTCATCAGCCTTCTCTTTGAGTCCTAAATGGCATTTTCTTTTCTTCCCTTTCTCTACTTCCTTGTTGACCTAACTTAGTTGTAGTGTTCATGACTTTACATTCAATGAATATAAGGCAGTATTAGTTATGATGCAGTGTTTGCTGTAATCTTACATAGGAAATTAACTATTTAAACTAGTCATTAGTTACAACTCTTAGGACTATAGTATGTCCATCAGGGAAATATTGCTTTCGTTAGATTTATATAGTTCAGTTGATAGATGGATATAATTTGTATCCTGCAAATTTTCAGCCTCTGACACCACATATTATTTGTTCACATTAGTTTTTTTGTGTGTGTGCTTATTTTGCACTGCAGATTATTCAAAGATGGCTAGTTCAGTTGGAGGCAATGGCTACAGTGATGTTACACGGGTGCTATTCTGTGGCCACTATTGGCCTGCTTCTACTATTTATACGAAGGAGTACTTGCAAAACTATCCATTTATTCAGGTTAGTGATGCATGTGAACTTAGTTGATCGTCCTCTAACTTTAACTGAAATGTAAAACTTTTCAACTCTATAACGCCAATGCCACATAAATCATTAATTTATCTTCTGTTAGCCACCCATACTGCATGGTGAGGCATCTTCAGAACTTCAGATGACTGTTGTTTTAAGTACTATTGGCCGTTGTAGCATGACGCTTGACTTTGAGAGGGCACACATGATAAGAATGGATACAGAGCACATACTTTGCTTTCCATTCCATGTTCCGGTAAAAGGACTAACAAGCAATCTGGTCAAATAAGGATCATGCAAGGACCCAACGATGATGTTTTGATAATAACGTATGCCATTTGTCAATGCCTCAGTGATACAGGATACACATTTTTATCTTTTGTTCTTGCTGATATAAAATGTAGATCTCAAGAGTTTGGTATTTCTGAAAGCTTTGCAAATTAGTTTGTACTGGTTCCTGGTTTTCTTGTAACATGCGCTGTTATGTGTACCCACCTTGCTTTCTCATTATTATTTCTCCATTTGGAGTGCTGGGAAAAAAAATCCACAATCCTGATTTTCTTCTTCTGATATCATAGTTGATGATGTGCTTACATTTTAGTCTTGAGAGTGTTTTCTGTCTGCGAAATGTGACTGTATACATGTAGGAACTTATGTCTGACCACATTTTAATGCACTTTTCAGGTTGACGAAGTAGGTCTTGAGCACGTACCCGATGTTATTCAAAACTACCATATATGTGTAGTGAAAAATAAATGTATAGATTCAGATATCATTGCCAAAGCAACTAAGATGAAGATTATTATGCAGTATGGTGTTGGTTTAGAAGGTGATTATAAGCCTGGATTAGTGGATCTGGTGTTGACGTATTATCTTACATTCTGATTGATCCATCGACATAACTAGGTCTTCTTATATGGAGTATGCAATTTTTTATAGGTGTTGACATAAATGCTGCTACAGAACAGAAAATCAAAGTTGCACGGATACCTGGGAGTACTACAGGAAATGCAATTGCTTGCGCAGAAATGGCTATCTATCTAACTCTAGGTGTTCTGCGGAAGCAAGTAAAGTCACATGACTAGCAGTTTTGACCTATTGGAAGTGCTGCTCTCTATATCGTGGAGCTCCTATTGATGAACATTCATCTCATTCTTGTCTCACTACATCCACTCATGTATACAGTACCGAGTTTCTCAGTTCTCATGATAGCACGCCTAATTATGTTGATATTCCTGCACGATCGGTGAAAAATTGATGCAAATATGAAGTAGGCGAGCATATAATATTCTGCGCCACTAGGTCTTTGGTTGTAAAATTACCAGTACTTAAAAAGTGAAGCAAGTGAAGATATAGTATTCTGCAGCACATGAAACATAATGGCTTAAGTACTAAGTTTCAGGTTTGCACTTTGTAGTTGTCATTACATAGGTCTTGAAAATTGAAACGTCATAATGACGCATGGGGATATTGGAAATGACCAGTATTCTAAAACATTCCACCCTGGGATAAAAGGGCCTGCAAGCTGCAGAAATTTGGGAAGAAATACATGATAAGCGTATTAAACATGGTTTCTGTTTCACGTGGATCCTACTTAGTACAATATCGAACAATTTAGGCAATTGGACACTGATTTCGAGCCATGGTTCATCATGTTGCATATATTTGTCAGAATATTCACTCAGTTTTTGTTAAATAAGCTACCTTCTAGCTGCCATCATTTGGAAGATAAGTTTTTTTAGTTTAATAAATATAAGTTAGCTTCTGTTAGTTGTAATGGAATATTCATGTTTTGGACTTTGGCCATAATTTGCAGAAGGAAATGGATACTGCTGTCATTCAGAAGGACTTGGGCCTTCCAGTTGGAGAAACAATATTCGGGAAAACAGTATGCTTTTCGTGTATGAGTTACTTTTTATCTACTTTCCACAAGAAAAATCCCATTTGAGTAGAAATTTGTATTTACTTTGCTAGATACTTATCCTGGGGTTCGGAGCCATTGGCATGGAAATTGCCAAGAGACTAAGACCATTTGGAGTGAAAATTCTTGCTACAAAAAGAAACTGGTCATCATATACAGTGTCTTGTGGTAAGTTGCAGGATCATTCCCTTATGAGTGAATTATTAGATGTTGTGTTATCTTCCTCTCTCAAAATATTGCTATTTCAGATCTTGATGGGCTGGTTGACAAGAAAGGTGGTCCAGAAGATATGTACGAACTCGCTAGAGAAGCTGACATAGTTATAACTTGCATGACGTTAAACAATGAATCAGTTAATTCTTCTCTATGTTTATTTATTTAATAAAAAATTCTGCCAGAAATATCTCTATTCGACTTCAGTTAGGCGGTTACTAAGGCACTAAAGCTATAAATATTTATAGGTTGGGATTGTGGATCACAAGTTCCTGTCAGCTTTGAAAAAGGTATGTGTATTTTTCTCCAATATACTTGTCTGCATCGTAGGAGATTTACATCTTATTTCTTAAATCTTCTTCTGAGATTTATTTACTTTACGGAATAAATAAGCCATCATTCTTGATTCATCCTGTAAGAAGAAAATTTGTATATGAGGAAATGTTAATCTTAGAATAGTGTTGGAGGATCAGATTGTGCTGGTGTATGCATTGGAATAACCATCAGAAAATGGCAAAATGATCCCAGGAGCATATGTTCTTGTTTCAAAGAACACACGTGCTGCTAAAGTTTCAAAAGGAAAAGATATCAAGAATATTCATAAACGTTTGTGGAATGATACTCTATACATATAGTGCTGTGTGTTCCCCGCAAAAAGGGTGTCGTGTGTGTGCACCACTGCGGACCAAGGTTTTTTCCCAGTGGTAACCGACCAGAAATTTCGCTGACCCCCAAGAAACAGCGCTACCGTTTGAATTTTTTGAAAAAAATTGAATTCAAATGCTAAGACTGTCAAATAGGCTCTGTATGCATATCTTATCACAACTCACTGCCTCGTGTGGTGGTGAGGCCCATAACTTACACCCTTGGAGGTCGTCTTGGGGGATTCCCCTATTGTCCCATCAATGTTTGCAGCTTCTTCAGCTGTAAACGGTGCATAGCAAAATAGTGCAGCAGCGAGGGTTCGAACCCGCACCCCACGCGGAGAAAGGCATGTGTAAGCTGACCAGTGGAATAAGTGAGAGTATGTGTGTGTGCCAGGTTAAAATTACATTTTGTGACGCAAAAAATTTAAATTCAGAACTTGTTTGAATAATTTCAGACAGAATAATTCCAAGATCGGAATTCGGTTCTTCCGGCCCATTAAAAAAAGGTATCGAAAAAAAAACCTTGCTGCAGAAACACATGTGACAGGCATAACCGACCCCAACTGGCACAAATTATGGGTTGTTTTAACTATTTAAATTAGGAAGATATCTTGTAACCTGGCCCTTAAGCTAGCAGAAATAAGATAATCCTGCTTTTTATTGTTTGGCTCTATGTAAAGAAGACCCTCTTAGAATATATGAATGAAACAAGAAATAATCAGCCTTATGTTCGAGCCTCTCCTCCATTATCAACCTAGCCATACCGAGCTGGCGGTATTATCCATCATGAACTAAGGCTCGTGGCATAGAGTTGATATTTTAGTATTTCTCTCCTTGCAGGCTTGCACACACATAAATGGACATATTTTATGACAAAAACTTAGAGTGCATAATTATTTTGCAATCTACATATAGGATCTGTTTTTGATTTTTGGAAAACTGTGAAATATACGCCTGACAGCAGAACTCCTGTTCTCAATAGCTGCCATGTTCTTGTAGGGATCATATCTCATCAATATTGCCAGAGGACGCCTACTGGACTATACGGCTGTGTTTAATCACCTTGAGTCAGGTCATTTAGGTGGTTTGGGCATTGATGTTGCTTGGACGGAGCCATTCGATCCAGAGGATCCAATTCTGAAATTCCCAAATGTTATTATAACACCACATGTTGCAGGAATCACAGAATACTCTTACAGAACCATGGCAAAGGTTTGCACTTGTTTCTTTGCAATGCACAAAGTTACTTCTCATTTACCAATCATGTATTTGTTGCTAGTAGTTATATCTTGTCTGTTAACTCCTGTAGTTACATTATAATATTTGTGTTAAAAGAACTTTTAGATTCAGAAGCGTCACATTTGTTATTTATTTTTGAGCCAACTACGACATTTTAATATCATTAAGTAGCATCAATTACATTACCCTCCAGAATACGTCTGGTGGATCATCTTTCCAAACAAAACTAGCACTAAAATCATATGAGAACTAGTTAGTTTATGAGCTACCTCATTGGCTTCGTGAGCACACTGTTTAAACATCGCAGTGCCAATTTAGATGACCAGCTTTCCTGGCCACAGGCTTGGTATGAAAAAGCAGTATTCTGTTGGAAGAACTTTCTTTCTCATGACTAAAAGCATCAGTAAACAAGAAGATATATGCTTAAACGAAATTAAATGATATTAGCCACTTAGCAAACCTCCTCTTTCTCTGCTCATAAACTCGTGATTTTCCTTGTGGATTGTTGCTTCCTTTTTTCGATATCCTAGAATTACTTTGAACTGAAGGACACCTCATTCAACCCCTGCTTAGATAGGCGTGTCATGTGCATTATCATTTCATTCTTAATAAACGAAGTCATCACCATCATAATTAACCGTGTGTATTGTCATTGAAATCCTCGATGTAAAAGAACGAAAGTTCACTGACTTGTGTGACCATTTACCATTTCCTCTCGTACTGAATTTTGCTCTGCCTTTGGGTGCAGGTTGTTGGTGATGTCGCTCTCAAGCTTCATGCAGGAGAGCCATTCACCGAAATAGAATTTGTGAACTAGGCAAACTGAGTAGATGGCGTTATTGTTGATTTAATTTAAGACGTATTACTAGTGAACAGAATTACCAAATAAAGGCAAATGTTATGGACGATTGCATTACTGGAGAATCATAGGAATTCAACCGGTTTATTTGATGTATAAAGCATTGTTGTCTGTCTGATTGCAAAAATGTGAAGCGTTAGCAGCAAATTTCTGCATCTCTGTTGCATACAATCAACATTGTTAGAATGCCATGTTTGCTTCAAGGCCACTGAGAACCTGAAACAGTTTTGATGGTGGCCGCTGGGGTTTGGGAGTGAAAATTCTTTTTTTTTTAAAGGGAAGTGAAAATTCCTTGGATGGATGGATCCGGCAATGAAGACCCAACACACACGCGCGCGTTACAGTTGCTATCTCTGAAGCAACACTGTATGCTCTTTGGTGGGTGAATTTAGCAAAGGAGGCAGGACGATGTTCTTTTCCGAAACGCGTAAAAAAATGTTTTTTCCGTAAAGATGTTATATAATCCTGGAGTCCTTTTTAGATTAAATCCAGCCATTGCGTTATTGGATTAGATCGGCAACAGATTACACTCTGACCGAAGAATTCTAGTCAGGAACCCAGGAATTATATCAAAACACATGCATATATCAGTACCAAGAGCTTCTTTTAACACATAGGTGCGCCACCCAATTTGCCTCATGTTGAGTCGAAAGAACTTTGAAACCCTGGAACTGGAAAGAACCACACATGACACATCTGTTTGATCTCCTTCGGGATCTGAACTCCATCACTCCGAATAACTTTGTCATCATTCCATAACTCAACCAAGGACAAGCAATCTGATTGAACTATGATACTTTGAACACCTCATTTGATTGTTGCCTCAACTCCATCCCGGCACGCAAAGAAGCTTGGCGGGCTCAACATCATCGACTGTTTAGTCGCTTGTTGGCTTCATGGATAAGGAGCTTTAGTTTCCATAGCTCATGGTTGGCCGGCGAGTTTGCCGCAGACACGAGGAAGGCGTGTGGTCAGGCGTTGGCGATCATTTAGACTTGATTAAAATAGGGTTAGTTGAAATATGTCGAAACGGGCGCGGTTTTATGTAAAAATTATCTAAGTTCGAATAAAAATCGTTTGATGTGTTAAATTTGCATCAAGTTTGTATATTTTCATTAAATTTGTCTTTCAACTCGTACAGCAGTGTCTGTGGACTGGTCCTCACCGGTTCATGGATGGACCAACATTGGAGATGCCCTAAGATCCAAACACACCCTAATTCTGACGAGATGGCCCCACCTGCCAAAGACAGGCAGGACTCGTCTCTTTTGCCTTCTTTCTTCGCTTCCAAGTTTCGCATTCCCCTCGGGGGCTCGGCCCGCCGCTCTGACTAGCCGGCGGCGCCGCAGAGACACCTCCAGCAGACGCCACCGCAGAGACACCTCCAGCAGGCGCCGCCTGGACACGGTGAACTCATCCTCCTCACGGTTCGCCGCTGCACTCTCCGACCAGGCCCTCACGCCCAGGGCGTCAGGGTATGTACGCCAACCCACTCGCACACCCCTCTATCGGACCACCTTTGTTTCTGCTCGCGCGTTCGGCGATTTTATTTGATTTGGCGCGGGAAACTGCGATGTGGTGCTCGTATTCTGCTGGGGTGCTAGCTCTCATATGTGTAACAGTGCAAAATTTGATGTAACTTGGAGAATCGCTTGGGGGTCAATAGGCCAATCTGAGAAAGGCGTCTCCACTGAGCTGGAACTGACAACCTTTTGGATTTGGTGTCATTGATGCATCTCGTTACTCCATCCTTATTAGGTAATTGCATTGGAAGAACCTACATTTATTGTCAAATTGAGAACTGGAAGCACCAAATCCAAAAGGTTGTCAACAACAACAACAACAAAGCCTTTAGTCCCAAACAAGTTGGGGTAGGCTAGAGGTGAAACCCATAAGATCTCGCGACCAACTCATGGCTATGGCACATGGATAGCAAGCTTCCACGCACCCCTGTCCATAAGGTTGTCAGTTGACATCAAATTTACAGAAGGTTTAAGATGTCGTGTTGTGCATGATAGAGGTAACGGATTTATTCGTTGTTCGATGGGCCTATCCATGCCCCTGTTTGCACCATATGGACCTATCAATCGCTTCATCATCCATTTTCTGTTTCTGATTTAATTGACATCAAATTGTTTTGCTTATCAACAGGGATTTATTGATTGTGCCTTTGAAATGTGTGTGGGGAGAGTCTCGTATAGTCTATGTGTTTTAATCGGATTTTATGGCCTCTTATCATCTTCTTTAACAGAAAGCAAACCGAGTTTTAAAATCAACTTGGCCATATCATGTTTATAATGTGGTTAGTCCTTCATCCCCTAGAGATAAATTGTTGGTCTAATTATCCAGCATTCTTGTTCCACTTCAGGTGCAAGGAGGAGCATGTGGCTGACCCTGCATCTGCACAGACGCTGCAAGAACAGGATGTCTTGCGCTTAAAGGAGTTGCTCGAACTACAATATCGATTGAATTGTACGAGCCATTGTCCATCACTGCCACTTCCTCGTCCTCTCCGCTGGACACCATTGAGATCTCACCATGATCATGGCGCTGCCTTTCCTCGTCATTCATATGGGCTCTTGCTGCTCTGCAAGAGCTTGATTGGGTCATTGGGATTCACATTTCACACCATTGAAACATCTTGAGGATCATAGAGGATCTTTGCGCTCATATCCTCATTTGGGTGGACCATTTCAAAACTTAGATGAAGCTTACAATGGTAATGATTGCTATCGTCATGACCAATTGTGATCCAACAATGTTAGTTTTTCAAGTTCTCTAGATTTCCATTCATCCATTTATCCTGTTTTCTGTGCACACTTGCAATTGATTATATTTAAAAGGAGTTAAGCAGGCACATGCTTCTATGATGTAGGCCACACAAGATAATCAAATGAACCAGTTAAAAGGCGAATGGCTCTAAATCTATATTTAGATGTCTATTGCAGTTTGAAGCTGAGATTTCTGTACCTGGTATTGGCATGTTCTTCTGCGGTACGGTTTCATACTGTCTCTATGTTTTTTTCTATTTCTAAGTTTTTCATGTTTTCTAACGAAAAGGGCCTTACTCTGGTTACCAGTTTACTGGTAAGCTGAAGTTCCAACCCCAACAAGGCTAGAGAAGCGAGGATTGCAGAGTTGTGTCCTGCTTCCTCGGGTTGAGAAGCTGGAGATGGTGGCTCAGGACGCAGCCAACTCGTCTTGTACTCTGCTGTCACTTTCCCTGATCAAGTGCTCGTCCCTAGGGCATAGGGTATGCATACTTTGTCGACATGCTCATCCTCTAATTTGATCGGTACTCTCTTTGGGCCTCCTGTTTGAGCTCTCTCGCTTGCTTGTAGACCGTGTAGAATTGGGGCAGATTTTGAGGTATGCTGCTCATATTGTGCTAGAGTGCTACTTATCGTCTGATTGTACCTTCTAGGACGATGGAAATCTTGGTGTAATTTGGCACATGCCGGGTTGTAGGTAGGCTACTCTGGCATGTAATGGTAGAGGGCTGAAACTTTCAAAACTGAACTCCCTACTTGAAGGACAGGAGTGAGTAGTTTCAGTTTTTTAAAAGTTCCCTTTGATGAAAGTTCATCACCATCCAGCTGAAAGCACAATTTGAAAGTTTAAACATACAATTGAATGCCGGGTAAGGTCTGGAGGGGTGGTGTTCACTGCGTGAGAAATCATCACATACTGTGAAATAGATGTTCATATACCTGTGTTATACATATGAATGATGAGTTAATAACCGTGTACTGCTCAACATTAGTAAAATCTGTATGGCACAGCCATGCTCTCTATATTCTGAACCTCGAACCTGGCTAAAACCAAGCGTCCTGGGAGGTAACTTTGTTCTGTTGTGTTGTGCCAATGCCCACATGACAGCTGTTGTTATTTTACCATGGGGTTTTAGTTGAGGGTGTTTGTTCGCCTGTTTGGTTGCGTGTGGACTGGTCATTGTGGGGTCTCTGCTCTGTGGTGGTGTCTGGGTGTGTCCTTATAGGTTTACTACGTGTGCATCCAGTGGTGGTATTACGGTCTTTCCTTCTCTGGCCCAGCTGTTGACGGTGTGTGTGGGTAGGGGGTTTCTTGGTTGCTTGGATTCGAGGCGGTGAAGCAGTAGCCAGTGGGGCGTTCATCTCGCATCGGTCTCTACGATTGGTGCTCGTGGGGTGTTTACTGTTGCGGTGTGCGCAGGTTTGTTGCCGCAACCTGCCGAGAAGTGCAGCGCTGGACGCAGCGGCATCTGCACGCAGGGCATCGACGGCGCGCACCCCTTCGCGATTCGTATTAGGATATAGTGCTAGTAAGAGTATAGCTGGAAGTTGGTTTTCGGCGTGCGACGTCTATGCGTATTCGAAGGGCCAACCTGGCAGTACGTTCTGACACAAAGGATGTACGCTCCCTGGCGCATGGCCGAAGACGACCTTTGCAACCAGTACGAGAGATATATCACTCGCACACGTCGCCGGACAGCACCGACTGGCTCAAGCCCACTCATCTAGGTGGCCGGAGGGGAAGCAACGTCATGTTCTGGATGGACGGCGCCATGGACGACATACGCATCGCAGCGAGGAACACAGTGATGTTGTGCCTGTTCATGCTCTTGGTCTTGGCAAGGCTCCGAACTGCCCTTGAACCGCTGGTCCCCTCTCCGGCGTGCCGCCGCCAACGGGCGCTTCAGGCAGGATGGGAGCACCGGCATACCCCGCTTCTGCAACCTCGCGCACCACCAGAGTGTGTGCCGCTCCGGCCGATTCGCATTCGGCACGCAGGCCAGCTGGTAAGGACGAGAGAATATGGAGAACAAGAACAGCACAGCCCATCCGCCGACCTCAGGCAGAGAAGAAGAAGGCAGAGTTTTACTCACCCTGCGCCCGACGCCGGCTTCGTCGCTCCCGGAATCGCCATGAGCAGACCTCGAGCGGCCCCAACGCAAATAATTAGTGCGGACGGAGGACGACAACGCCGCACACGCAACCCAGACTTCATTGTCCACACACTTTAGTAAATCCAGAGTCGGTCCCACGTGGTAAAAGGAAAAGTACGGCCTGCATGCATGGTCCTTTTTGTCAGATGTGCACATATTCGCCCGTATGTAATGATGCATGCTGCCTTTTGCTATTTTAACAAACATTTACTGCGCGGATCACCTTGCCTGGACGTGCGGCTGGATATCTGCGTCCAGATGCCGCTGCGTCCAGGACGTCCGCTCTCCAACCTGCCACGCTAATTAGTTATGGTACATGTCATTCTCAGCCGACGTTGGCATTGCTCACATTTCTTTCGTCAACTTTTGGCAAGATCCTGGTGATGTAATTGCTGCCTTATAGGATAAAGAGGCTGAAGCATTCGATGCAGGGGATGTCTGAAAAATGAACAAAATAAGCATTCGTTTGTTGCCATTTAGTGAGTTTTTTTATTAAAGAAGACATTAGGTACAGAAGATGTTATTATTTCATCTGTTTACCTTTTGTTTTGTACACAGTTTTGATGAAATTCGACTGTACAGAGCTTCATCGTTGTATGGCTTCTTATATCTTTCTTCATACTCCCCCCATGTGTAGTATATACAAAAAAAAATCTCCATTCTTTATATTTTTTATCTGAAGGAAAATCTCCATTCTATATATATGCCGGTATTTCAAATCCAAATTAAGAGACATTTCTTCACCTACTCGTAACAAATGAGTACTGTACCTATTAGTAGTAGGCTAACGCCACAAAGTGAAGTCGACGTCGGTCTCGTCGCGTCGCATGCAGCCGATTTTGGTCTCGAACATATTTCGTGTTGAAAAGCTACTCATTGGCCGGGATCTGGGAAAAGGACACACCAGGCCACGACCGGTCTCGAGGGTCGTGCGTGCCAGGATATAGGTGGACGTGTCACCAGCTGATTGGTAGCCGAATGGCACTGGCCACGTTCCTTTTTCTCATGTCGATCTCAAGACTTGTCTTAAAGTTGAGCTGCAAGTAGTGCAGTCTGAAATCTCTGTGGGTTCACCGCCCGTACGCGCGCACGCCATCGGCATATATATGTTATTGCTGTTTTATTTCAGCTACGAGAGGCACACGTATCGTTGTTTTATATGCATGGCGACGTGGACCTCTCACCCAACCTGCACTCTCTTTTCTAATATGCGCATCTAATTCTAAAATATCAGTTTTGCTACTAGAACCGTGTCGAACTGTCAAAGTGCCGTGCGCCCGCGCAAAAGTACAACCGTCGTCGAGGTACTTGCGGACTCCAGTCCTCCACTATAAATAGAACTTGGTGGATCAGGACCAAGCACAGATCCGCTCCATTCTCTGTCTAGTCCGCCGGTCTCGCCAGACTCCGACGGCCGCATCACCGTCACCAACCTCCGGCGAAGCTCGTAACCACTCCACAGATCCGAGTTCCTGATAGTAATCCGGGGACTCTAGCTCTTGTTCCAGTATTTGTTCTTTTATGTATTGTTTTATAAGTAGAAATATATGTAGGAGTAAGTGAGTACTGTAATGTCGATTAAATATCATTTATCTATCTGATGAATGATGATCTGCTAATCAAGATTAGATATTGTCTTGTGAACTTTTTTTTTTGCGAGATATATTGCCTCACGAACTTTTTTTTTGCGAGATATATTACCTTGCGAACCTTCATTGTCTCCATACTATATTAATTTCGGAACCAGCCGCCCATGACTTCGGAGAGGAGAAGACTTTAAAAAGCAACATCTGGACTACTACGATTTATTTTATTAGTTTATTATTAAGACACTCTCTTGACTTTAGAGGAGGGAAATTAGCGCATCGAATTGGAGGCGAATCTTAATCAAAATAATTGATTTCTTAGTCTCTCAACACATGATCACATCCAGAAATATTCACCTCTATTTGTTGAACGATAGACAACATGTCTTCCTCTTTTTTAGTTTTCGTTTGAAGCAGATTATCTATGGAGATCCGCATTATTATAAATAAGCTTATGCCCTTCATAGACCAAACAACAACACCAATTTTTGACATGGCAGAAAACATAATTAAGATGACCTCAAAGAAAAAAACTCAACATGAAAAATCTTTATATTGTTGAAACGGGCAATTTCGGTGTTTGGGCCATCTCCATCCGAGGTGATATGCAACCTCGAGGGCCAAAACTATGCGTGTGGAAAGTGCAGGTACAACATTTTCTTTTACTATTTTGCACGCCCCAATGCATCCGCAAGATGACCTCTGATGAAAAAGTGTGCAACAGGAAAATTATCCTTTTCGTCAAGACGAACAAATATTCTTTTGGGATCATCTTCATCCGAGATCGTATGTGATATTTAAGAGGCATCCAAGGGAGCTACTTTATACATATTAAGCCCCGGGGAGAACTTCCGGGGAGGATACGGTTAAACAGAGACATTGCACGCTTTTGTCCTCGTCAAAAGTTAGACGAGAAAACTCAACGTACTCCGGGTTCAGTTGTTTTGTTTTTTAGTAGAGGATTTCGCTTTGTTTTGGTTGAAGACAACAGCAGCTGAGCCCGTACCGAACCAAATCGAATCCTGAGCTGCCAACCCCCTTAGTATAAATACCTCTCGCGGACGATATCCTCGCCAGACAGAGAACCACAGACCGCCCACAGCAGGCAGCTAGATCCGCTACACTAATCTCGTCGCCGGCCGAAAGCCTCCACTTGTTAGCTCCCACCACGACCGATGGCGGCGGAGCAGGGGCGCATGACCGGCACCAACCTCCGGTAAGCACCCAACAAACAGCTAGCTGCTTTCTTATCTGTAGAAGCTAGCTCACCACTCCACGGATCCGAGTTCCTGATCGATGGAGCGTGTGCAGGCGTACCTTGTCCGAGCCAACTGGCGAGATGAAGAAACCCGGGAAGCAGACACCCATTGCTCCCTTCGTCATGCCGCGGCAGACTACCAAGGGACGCCACCCCGTGCTCACCTCCGGCCCGGAGGTATATATTTTTTCCAGCAAATAAAAAGCTACCCTAGTAGCAAACTTTTGCGTGCTGATTTTTTTTTTTGAGGCAAACTTTTGCGTTCTGATGATGAGTATACGAAAAGGTTGCGAGATTTTTCTTTTACAAGGTTCCAAAAAGAAAGATTGCGAGACGGTTGGGCTCGCTCATGGTTCTTATCTGGGCCGCCATGTTTAGATCTGTACGAATTTTGGGCCGCACAGAACTGTAGAGTCGAATCTGGGCCTTCCGTTTTGAGTACTTTTTCCCCTAAATAGATAGGCCAGAACAGTCAGAGAATCTCGCTTCCTTTCATTAAAAAAAAAGAGTCTCCTTCATTCTGCTTGTCCGGTTCGGTGGGGATTTGGGGTCAAAAAATAAAATATAAATATAAATAGATCTGTGGCGTTTTTTAATTACCGGTGGGGATTTTGGGTCGCGCAGCAATTTCGTGAATTTCTCCGCCGATCCTTGCTGTCTCTCGCCAAATCGTGGCGTTAGCAGGTTGGACATGCGCATGGATCTGGCGTCGCCATCCAGCCGTATGTCCAGAGCATCAGATCCACCTTGTTGGCCATCTAAGCGTGTGTTTGATTTCAGTCACCGAATGAAATGTCACGGTTTTCTCAACAAAAGAAGAGTATGAAATGTCACGGTCCGACCCGTCCCTGGTCCGCGTTCTCTGAAAGGGAATATATATTCCAACAATGTCCGGACCACACTCGTTTCTTCAATTTGGTGGAACTACGCGGAACGGCCTCTCGCCCACTCCACCTTCCTCCCGAGGAACTCCCGAGGTGTCCGGCGGGCATGGATCCGCCGTGACCATCAACTCCGGTGAAGACGGGTTCGTGATGGCCAGATCCGTCGACCCTGACGGCGTGCTGTAACGCCCCCCCCCCCCCCCCCCCCCCCCCCCCGATGTCGATGGCGTGGTTGGCCTAGGAGAGGAAGCCCGACGAGGTGAGGCCAATTCACTTCCGACTGTTGCCGGTCGAGTGATCTCCTTTGTCCTTCAATTCCGGCGAGCGGTAGGCTGCGTGCGCGTGCTCGTGGCTGCCGCCGCTTTTCCCCGCGCATGCTCGCTCACGTTAGTCGTTCTTGATTTTTCTTCTTCTCGTTTTGTCAATTTTTGTGAAGGAAATACTTTATTTCCATCAATCATAGCTTGAGCAATATATATGGCGGGGGCTAATGCATTGAGGTTTTAGCCATTTGTCGTCTGGTCATAGGAAACTCATGCACAAATCACTTGTGTAGTGCTTTTATTTGCGCATATTATAGCTTGCAGATTCAAATTTTCTGTAATCCATATACAACTCACTGCATACATGCTCTTTCTTTGCTATTTCTCGCAGGGTGTTGACCACGTGGCTATTCAGGTTACTGACAGTCCTGAGGTTCACAACAACAACTCCGGGCCACAGGTGCCGTCCTTCTCCGATTCTCTCTTTCTGATTAGTATGTCTTTCGGTGTTCCAGATATCGTCCGAGATAACAGTTAACTGGCCAGTTAATGGTGTCTCGGAGGGCGGCCCAATGCGAAAGAGCCTATTCGGCTAAGAAAATCGCCCAGGCAGGTAATCGGTCTGACAGGCCGAAAAATCGGTTGTCAGACCGAATTTTTGGTGAACAGCGATTAACTGGGATGCAGTTTTGTCCTACTAGAGCCAAAATTTTCCAGCCAGTGCGCATCTCCTCCTCTCCCGCTCACGATTCGAGCAGCCGCCGGCCAGTTCCCACGGCGGCGCAGCCCCCTCGGGGTGGAGAGAAGCAGAGAAATGATGCATGGGCGCTCGGTGTGAGACACAGAATGAGAGAAAGCAGGAGCTGGGGACGTGCTCTGGGAAGGGGAAGGGAAGAGAAGAGAAGAGAGGAAGAAGGTGGCGGCTGGAGAAGGGGAAGAGAGGGGGGTTGCGCACCACCGCTGGAACCCTTGTGGGCTGAATGGGCTTCAGCTTAGCAGCGGTGATGACAGCCCAAATGTGACTTATGCAGAAAGGCGAGACGAAAAGGATGGTAGAGGGACAAGCAGAATGTGGCTAATACAAATATTTAGCTATATGTTTGCTATGGCCCTAGTTAACGTACCGATAAATGGAATATGGCTAATACAAAGACTCTTTCCACAGTGTTTGCGCAATCTAACGTTTAAGTGTGACAAACAATTTGGCCACTAAGGTGTGAGTTATGTGGCACAAAAACAGGAAACTAGAAATAGCTTTCAGAAACAAAATTTCCGTAGTCCCTATACAAACCACTGCATCCATGTTCTTTCTTTGTTTAATTGTCTTCGCTACTTGTCGCAGGGTTATGACAATGAGGCTATTCCGGCTACTGGCAGCCCTCAGATTCCAAACAACAACTCCGGGCCACAGGTGTCGTCCTTTTCTGATTCTCTCTTTCTGATTAGTATGTCTTTCCATAGTATTTCCTTTCACTGGAAAATGGTAAGTCTTTGCGCAATCTAACATTTAAGTGTGAGAAACAATTAGGCCACTAAGGTGTGAGTTGTGTGTGGCACAAAAACAGGAAACTAGAAATAGCTTTCAGAAACAAAATTTCCGTAGTCCCTATACAAACCACTGCATCCATGTTCTTTCTTTGTTTAATTGTCTTTGCTACTTGTCGCAGGGTTATGACAATGAGGCTATTCCGTGTCGTCCTTTTCTGATTATCTCTTTCTGATTAGTATGTCTTTCCATAGTATTCCTTTCACTGGAAAATGTTAAGTCTTTGCGCAATCTAACATTTAAGTGTGAGAAACAATTAGGCCACTAAGGTGTGAGTTGTGTGTGGCACAAAAACAGGAAACTAGAAATAGCTTTCAGAAACAAAATTTCTGTAGTCCCTATACAAACCACTGCATCCATGTTCTTTCTTTGTTTAATTGTCTTTGCTACTTGTCGCAGGGTTATGACAATGAGGCTATTCCGGCTACTGGCAGCCCTCAGGTTCCCAACAACAACTCCGGGCCACAGGTGTCGTCCTTTTCTGATTCTCTCTTTCTGATTAGTATGTCTTTCCATAGTATTTCCTTTCACTGGAAAATGTTAAGTCTTTGCGCAATCTAACATTTAAGTGTGAGAAACAATTAGGCCACTAAGGTGTGAGTTGTGTGTGGCACAAAAACAGGAAACTAGAAATAGCTTTCAGAAACAAAATTTCCGTAGTCCCTATACAAACCACTGCATCCATGTTCTTTCTTTGTTTAATTGTCTTCGCTACTTGTCGCAGGGTTATGACAATGAGGCTATTCCGGCTACTGGCAGCCCTCAGGTTCCCAACAACAACTCCGGGCCACAGGTGTCGTCCTTTTCTAGTATGTCTTTCCATAGTATTTCCTTTCACTGGTAAATGTAAAGTCTTTGCGCAATCTAACATTTAAGTGTGAGAAACAATTAGGCCACTAAGGTGTAAGTTGTGTGGCACAAAAACTGTAAATTGGAAATGGCTTTTGAGTATGAATTTGACGATATGATTTTTGTGTCACATGACGCACATTTATTGTGCATTACTCTTTGGCGAACTTAATTCTTAGAGTTCATGACCATTTTACACTTTGCAATGGATAGACTGGATTATCCTTCCTTTCGGATTATAAACAAAAGAACAATTGTAATAGACCAAGTATGTCGACCTACCGTGTCTGCTTAACTCGTACTGTTTAATGTAAAAGCTTGTCTGCGAAAACGCTATGAACGATATTTTCTGAAACCTCTGTCCACTCAAAACCTTTTGTAATGAGTATTCACAAAATCTGTTTTCAGGAATCCTATATGATTAAGGATCTTGTATGGCCCTATGTGTAGTAGTGCTTAGACAAGTCAATGCATAGATCAATGTTTATCTCCACATATCATTTGTTGAAACATGCTTAATTATTTCTCCATATCATTGCCCTATGTGTAGTAGTGCTTAGACAAGTCAATGCATAGATCAATGTTTATCTCCACTTATCATTTGTTGAAATATGCTTAATTATTTCTCCATATCATTTGGTTACAGTGTAGCTACTATTGAGTCGAATTCTGGTTATTTTTTTTACGCAAAAAAACCAGTACTTGTTTGTTTTGTACGCTGTTATTTCATTCCTCCGTATTTGCGGCGCTGATGATGTGAGGTCTGTTGTCCAGGATGGCAACTACTACAACGATTGTAAGCTGGCCGCTTTGGCTGGTCTTGCTGACTGCGCGACAGGCATCGCAGCTCTCGTGTACAATCGTCCGAGCAGCGACGGGCCTGTGTACCTCGTGGGTGTAGGAATCGTCCTCGTCGCCGGCGTGGCAGAGATGCTGGCCGCACTCTGGGTCGCATATGACGTCCGCAACCGTGGCGCCGCTGGGAGGAAGATCATGTACGTGTCCGTGTTTATGCTTGTGCTCGGCATCGTGGTTGGCATCTTTGCCTACAGGCTCAAGAAGTGAGGAAGAACCAATCGACGCCTGCATGATCATCTGTGGCAAGAATAATAAGTATTGTACACTTGCATCTCTATCACCTGATACTGTGCTTGCCTGGAGTGAGGTCATGTTTCTGTATTTCTGTCAAACCATGCCACGTTTACTTTATCGGTACGTGTGCACTTTGTACTCATTGCGGCTGTATTACCTCAGTACGACATTTGAGTCAATAATATCCCTTTCGTCGACATTTGAGTCAATAATAATCCTTTTATAAAAGAAAGATGGGTCTTCAGGTCTGGTAAGTGGAATTAAGCTAAGTCTCTGAATCTGAAGTTCACTTTGCAAGTATGTGAGCCTAGTTGTTTCTATATTTTTGCTTCTTGTTGGCATTCGACTCCACCCATAAATGGCAATTTCTCTGCTTCAATGTGACATATTTGATTCTCTGATGCTCAAAATACAAATAAGGAGCATCAGCTGAACTCTATCTATTTCAGGGACATTTAGTTGTCTGTACATTTTTGCTTCTTATATTTCACAATTGTTTGGTCTGTGGTATCCCACTTGTTTTGGTACCACCTTTTTGTCCTCGTTGATGCTGTTGTTCCTAAAAGTTTTACTGTATGTGTTGATCTTTCACCACTTGGGGAGGTACCAACTTTGAGTATCTGAGAATTGATGGAGCATATGCAGTTACCAAGGTAGGATCTGAATTTGATGGCTGCGGAAAAGGTGATTCCATATGCAATGAGTCATTTTGTTTTTGCTAAACTTGAATGGTTCTTCATCATGGATATGCCCAACTGGGAGTAGTAGTTTTTTTCTGAAGTGGATGACCAATCTGCAAGATTGCAACTGCTGCCTCATTTGGTGGTATTAGAGCTCAAAGATTGCCTAAAGCTGAGATACTACACAAGCTTCAGGTAGTAAGTTTCATATATATCATAACATGATTTGTATGTTCAAGTACAGAAATGGTCCCTCATGATTTGTTCACCAGAGACCACTAATGCTTGTTATCTGAAGTGAGCATTTATGTGTAGGCTCTCCCCAGCTCGGGGAGGGCACCACCAGCTTGAAGGAGCTTGGATTAATTGGAACAAACAACCTGAAGGCAGTGGAGGACTTCCCACTGCACACTGAGCTCCTTCGAGTTGAGAAATGTGAAGGCCTGGAGAGGGTCTCCAACCTCCCTCGAGTGAAGGACTTGCAAGTACATGTCTGAACTTGTAAAGGGGCTGGGCAAGGATATGCAAGAGAACCCTTCACGCTGAGTACCTGGGCTTCGAGAGCAGCACCAGGGGACTTCATGGCGAAGACCTGGATGTCTCCACGTGGTCTTCCAGTTAGACGGCACAAGGTATATATGAACACTAAATACTGCTTGGATATTCACTATTGTGTCTTTTGAGTCTCAACCATGTTTCATATTCTCACAAGTCCATTTTCCGCATCAGTGGATACATGCACAAATCACATATTTGTTCATTTGTATGCCATTGTATATGCTTATGCAACATAAATGCTTAAACCCTGTACATATTCCAAAATTAGTAGATGTCCATTGGCTGCAGACTGCAAGCATATAAGTCTGTTAATGTTGCTCTAAGTTTCTTATCTGTGTTCCTTCTCTAACTAAGATGCACTGGAAACCCATGCTGTTGCTTGCATTCTCATAATCTTGCTCTTGCTCATAATATGGGCGAAAGGCGACAATTACAGGGACTACGCTCAAGTACTTGTTCAAGGAGCTATATATCTGAGGGAGAAGCGGGGCAAGCTCTGTTCTCTGCAATGGAGCTAGAGAAGAACAAGGAAATTGCAGAAACTACCACTGCGCCGTCTGCCATAGCAATTAATAGTGGCATAGTGCAATTGTATGATCTCCAATAGAGTTTTGGTAACAGATAAAAGAATGAATGATCCAATGCGTTCAGTAGAGTTTTGTTAACACTTAAATCTTTTGGTAACACATGAATAAATGATCCATCTTGTGTCTGGGACTCAGGTTACACTCATGGACAGACTGCAACCAACACAAGTTTTCAGAGGACACGGTTCAGCATGCGTGTGTGCAGTTTCGTGTGTCGCTCTGCTTTCTTTTCTTTTCTGGCGGCAACTCTGGTTACCTTGTACAAGTACCCTATCAATTGCTTACCAGATTTGGTGTCTTATTAATAACCTCTTTCAATAGAAAGCAAAGCATGTATTTTTCATTAACCAGCCTATGGCAAGATAATAATGTGGATTACTCCTCCATCTTCTGAAATAAGATAAATTCCTGTACTAATCGTCCGGCCTGCTTGTTCCACTTCAGGTGTATGGAGGAGCATGTGGCTGAGCATGCATCTGCACAGACGCTGCAAGAACAGGATGTCTTGTCCTTGAAGGAGTTGGTTGTGACTACAACATTGGAGGAATCGTTCGTCACTGCCACTTCTTTGTCACCCATTTGGATCCTGGAAGAGCTTGATTGGGGATTCACATGCCGCACCATGAAAAATCCTCAAGATCATAGAGGATCTTTCGGTACGTATACTCCTCTGAGTGGACCACTTCAAAGCTTAATTAGATGAAGCTTACAGTGTTATTGGTTGCTATCGTCATGACCATCGGAACCCAACAGTGTAAAGTTTCTCAAGTTCCCTCTAGATTCCCATTCATTTCTGCTGTTTCCTGTACACGCACTTGCAGTTTATTACTCCCCCTGTCCCACAACATAAGACATTTTTGCAAGCTATGTTAGCTGCAGATGTGCCAATGCTGAAGCCTATGCGAGGAAGGCTGCCAATGCTGGAGATGTGCTAGTCATATATTTGTAGGGAGCTAGTGAAGGAAGTGTCCTGTTTTTCTCTGGGCAGGTTCGCTGGTACGTTTTCCTCTTATATTTCTTTACGGATGGAGTATGTATTATTGTACTCCCTCCGGCCTAAAATTCTTGTCTTAGATTTGTCTAAATACGGATGTATCAAGTCATGTTTTAATATTAGATACATCCGTATCTAGACTAATCTAAGACAAGAATTTTAGGACGGAGAGAGTATCAAACTTCGTGTTGTTCATGTCTGAACCTGAACTTGGGCAGAAGACCTTTGCTACACTGAAAATGTGTGGCACGCTTTCGTTCCGCCTTATTTCTTTCTCAACATGGGTCTGGACGCCTTTGCGGTACTGAACCAGCGTGGCATGGTTTCTTTATTCAGATGAACCTGGGCTGGATGGCTTTGCTGTACGTGTACTGACGCTGGTTTGGTGACTCGCCGCTCCACTAATATTTTCTTCGTGTAAACCTGTGTTCCATTATGCTCCTCGTAACATACATTTTGCAATATGTGTTGCAGCCAGGTCGCTTTATCGTTGTTTTGCCGATTCACTGCTCCACTAACATTTAGTTTCTGTCGTTAGCTTCACTCCGAAGAGAAAACCTGCAGAAAACTTGAACACCCGATGTTCAGGCGCGCCTCGTCACCGCTCTGCATTGTTGATTGCCTTTTTTAGTATGGCTCCAGCGATCCACACCCGCCGTTAACCGCACTGAAATTGTCTGGGAGAACTTTTTTGGTTCCGGCAAGTTTGCAACTCTGCTGTCCCTGGCCTATATAAACTTAGCACTGAATAAGTCAGTTCAGTAAAATAGCAGTTACTACTAATTCCTGATTCAGACAGAATCCCACGCCCACCACAAGTGCCGAGTAAACAAGTTGCAGTCATAACAAATGCGGTATCCAAATTGTGAACAAATTGCAGTCCTTTTTTTTTTTTACATTGGAACTGAAAGCTTTTTTTTTTTTGAAACAGGGTGAACTGAAAACTACAATCATACATACATGTTCATGGTCAACAAAGCTACTCGCAGGCCCACGGCGTGCCCCTCTCTCTCGCCTCTTCCCAGCTCCCTCGCCCCTCGAAACCTCCAGCGCCCTGCCGGTTGAGTCATTCGTCCTCGACCCCGAGCCCTCCCACGCACGACACCTGCCACCTGGTCATGTATTCCAGCCGCGCCCATGCTCTGCGGTCAGCTGCGACCTGGCACCCGCAAGCTCATGCGCCAGTGTGCAGCACCTCTGATTTTGCTCCAACATGCTCACCCGACACGGGCGAGCCCCAGGAGTGGCGGCGCAATCTCAGGTGACCTAAGGCCATCTCCACCGTGCGACCCCATCTTCTCCGGTGCGTCTGTTTGAGGTAGAACGGACGAATAGCGCGGCTCAACGCGCGGCCCCAAACGGACAAATGTCTGGATTCCGTCCGTTTTTGACCCATCCCCGGCCCAAACATGCGTCGAGTTTGAGGTGAAACGGACATCGCGCGGACGGGCTCGCCGCACGTCCTTGTCCCTTCGTGGCCCGCGTGTCGGGGACACAAGTAGCCCCATTCGATTCCAACGCCTCTACCCCCTCTCCCGCTCCGCCCCGCCGACCGCGCCGCCGCTATTCTCCGGCCGCCTCCTCTACGCAGCCCCTAGCCGTCCATAGCAAACCACGTCTCGACATGGCCGCCACCACGCCCGCGCTTTCGCCGTAGTTTAGGCCGTCGATCAGAGGAGGTTTGGCTGTCGCCATCGTAGCCGACGGCAGAATGGATACGACCACAGACGACGTACCACGGTGGCCATGGCAGCTTCCGACGAGTGCTCCAGAACGGCCAATAGTCGGCCGCCAACCACCCCTGCATCGAGGTGATCATCGCGGCCTCTTTGCCACCACGATCGCAAGGTGTTCGACACTTTGGCCACAAAGGTATGGACAGTGGTGATGAGTTTTTCTTCCACCACTTCATTTGTTCATCGGACGATTCATCGTCGGATGATGAAGATCTTGTGGTGGCTGCACTGGTGGTTCACGACCACATTCAACGGCAGCTTCCTCGGTACAGGTGGTCAGTCCCTGGTCGTGCTCCCAACCTGAACCGCAACAGGGAGAGAGGCCACGCCCTACTCTATGTCGATTACTTTGCGAACACCCCGCTCTTCAAGCCGGATAAATTCCATCGCCGTTTTCGTATGGCAAGGCATGTGCTCAATCGTATCCGAAAGGGAGTGGTTGCTCATGACCCATACTTCGAGTGCAAGACGGATGCCCTTGGCAAGCTTGGATTCTCCTTTTACCAGAAATGCACCGCGGCCATCCGCATGCTTGCATATGGAATTCCAGGCGATCTGGTGGATGAGTATGTGAGACGACATGTCTGATGTCAATATATAAGTTCTGCCAGGCTGTGATCGCGGTGTTTGGCCCTGAGTACTTGAGACAGCCAAGTGCCACTGATACAGAGAGATTGTTGGCGACCAATGCAACTAGAGGCTTTCCAGGCATTGCTTGGCATCATAGATGCATTGGGAGTGGAAGAACTATCCATTTGCTTGGCAGGGCCAGTACAAGGGGCATGTCAAAGTGTGCACTGTCATATTACAAGCGGTGGCTTCGCAGGATCTTTGGATATGGCATTCTTTCTTCGGCATGACAGTTTCTCACAATGATATCAACATGCTGCAGTGTTCTCCAGTCTTCGCAAGGCTTGCAGAAGGCCACTACCCACCTGTCAACTTTGAGATCAACGTCCACCAGTACAACAAGTGATACCATCTAGCTGATGGTATATATCCTCAGTGGTCAACTTTTGTGAAGACAATCTCGAACCCCCAAGGTGAGAAGAGAAAGAGATTTGCCCAAATGCAAGAGAGTGCTAGAAAGGATGTGGAACGTGCTTTTGGTGTGCTTCAATCCCGATGGAGTATCGTTCGAAACCCTGCACTGTCATGGGATGAAAGAAATCTTTGGGAGGTGATGACTGCTTGTGTGATCATGCACAACATGATCGTCGAGGACGAGCGTGATGACAGTATCTTCGACCAAGGATTTGATTTTCAAGGTGACAATGTTGAGCCCGTGCACCAAGAACCGACCACGTTTGAACAATTTGTCCAGTTCCGTCGTGAGCTGCGTGATTGGCGCACACTCATTTGGATCTTCAAAATGACTTGGTTGAGCACGTGTGGGATCACATTGGCAACCAATAGATGTATTGGTTCATTTTATGTTCATTCAAGACAATTTCGATTTGGTTGTAAAACTATTTTTATTAGAGGCAACTTCGATTCGGTTGTAAAACTATTTTAATTTTCAAACAATTAATATTTGGACGCGCAAACTTGTTTTGATATGAAAATATGAGCATTTTAGGCCCTGGCTGACGGGATGGGGCAAAGGGATGCGGCCGCGCGCTGGGCGCACGGCCGCCGCATCTCAGGACAGGCCCGGACACGACCCATTGCCCTACCCAAACGGACAGAATCCGGGCAAAACAGACGTTCGTTTGGGGTCGCATGGTGGAGTTGGTGTAACACCAGCGTCCCGACCCATCTGCGTCACCACGCTCAACCGGAGAGCAACATCAACTTATGGGAGGCTTTGGGCCCTCTCCCCCCGAAAGACTAGCCTGTTAGGAGGGGACAGCCTTGCCCTTATAAGTCGTGTTATGTCGGTGGCTCCTATATGGCGCATAGGGCGCCGGCCAGCGACGTAGCGCGTACCCACCCTAGCGCGGGTGTATGTATGTGTCGGCCATTTCTCTGGTTTTTTCTTCCGTTATTTCTTTTTCCTCTTCTTTTTCTTTTATGTTTTCCTTTTCTTATCTTCTTTTTCTTCTTTTTCTTTTTTTAAAAAAATCGCAAATTTCTTATCAAATTCACGAACAATTTTTATTCATCGATTTCAAAAAAATGTTCATCAAATTTATTTTTTGTTCATCAGGTTTTAAAAATCTCATCAAATTCAAAATTTGTTCATCAAATTTAAAAAAAATCATCAATATCAAAATTTGTTCATTGATTTAAAAAATGTTCATCAAATTTAAGATTTATTCATCTATTTTTAAAAAATTGGAATAAAAATTTTGTTCATCAAGTTCAAAAAATATTCATCGAATTAATTTGTTCATAAAAGACAAAAAAAGATCATCATTATTAAAACGCTCATAAAAATTTGTTCATTAAAAAATATTCAATAAAATTCACAAAAAAAATCATTATTGTGATATCATGAACATTTTTGGAAATCATCGAACTTTTTTTTTGAATCCTTGAGCATTTATCATTTCCAGAACATTTTCCAAATCATGAGCAATTTTTGAATTCACGAAACATTTCACAATTTGCACCTTTTTTGAACACCCGAATGTTTTTGTGCGACAAATTCCGAATTAATTTTAAAAAGGAAAAGGTGAAAACAGAAAACAGAAAATAAATCAAGGTGCTTCCCACCCCCACACAAGGGTCGGCCCACGAGGGAAGCGGGGGTGCGCGCTCGCTGTTCCTTGGCGCGGTACGCGCCAAATAGGAGGTCCAGTGTTATGTCTCCTCCCGTAACCGATGTGGGACTAAACTCAACATTCTCCTCCTCGCTCATCGGTCACACATGGGCCTGCTAACACCAGTGTTTCCGGCCCATCAAGCATGACCAACCACCTGTGAGTCCACTAAGAATTATTCCGGGCATGTGGGCTCTGATACCACTTGTTAGAATAAATCCGAGGGGCACAATTGATCTACCGAGGACCAAGCAAACACACGAGGCACGACACCGAGATCTGTTAACGAGGTTCACCGATATGGCTACATCCCCGGGGCTTGAGTACGGGCGCTCCTCCCCATGAGACCGCTACAATACCACACTCTGGCCGCCCGGGCGCCGGCACACGTGGTCGGCTCCCCCGTGTGACTGTGCTATTATGTTGGTATTTGTTACATCGTGTGTCTACTCCCTCATTATATAAGAGGTCTAGGATACAAGTGTCCTACTTGGACATGACTCAGTATCCTGTCTACACACCGTACGACTTTAAGTCCAACTGTAACCTACCTTGTACAAATAATATTCGACACAACTCTAATAGACAATCACCACCATAAGTGGCGGTCTGGCGGAGCATGAAGCCTGGGCGGGTTGGATGGGCAAAACATGAGGAAATAGCCAATGGGCTGGTGTTCGTAGGAGCAGTGGCACTCCTCCGCGGTGATTCCGAGAAACTAATTAAGGAGCGCTTGTTGGGTAGTCTCCCCGCGCTCTGGGTATTCTCTCTGTTTTTTTTAAATACTTTTTCTCATGTGTTTTTGGCTTTTTAGATGTTTTTGCCTTTTTGGTTCTTCAACGGTCTTTCTTACCTTTTGGGAAAAAATGTTTCTTTTTTCCTGTGAAAAAACACATTTTTTTCTTACGCGGCGCCTTTTTTCCATTCTGCGAGAGGCACGGATTTGCTTCCGCGAAATGCACGCTCGTGCCTCTGGAAGTGAAAAGAATGTGTTTTCTTTTTTTTCCGCGAGAGGCATGGCCGTGCCTCTCGATAACAAAAAAAATACGTCTTTTTCTTTCGGAGAGACATGTGCCTCTTGGAAATGAATTTTTTCTTCTTTCGCGAGAGGCATGGATTTGCTTCCGTGAGAGACACGGTCGTGCCTCTTTCGGAAGAGAAAGAAATGTGCTCTTGGTTTGGTTTTTTCGTGATAAAAAATCGTCAAAACCTTTCAACATGGGATCTAGTTTAGAAGATCCTGACGCGATGAATCCAACGATGGAAACAGTTCGAGATTTGGAGCACGATTTAAGAGATAAAACGTTTTGAATAAACGGATCCATGAAAAAAGGAAAAACTCCCAGGTTGCGACAAATGACACATATACAGCGCACCACTTGTTAACCTGGGAGGTGGAAGTGAGCGCACCACTTGTTAACCTGGGAGGTGGAAGTGATCTTCGAAAGGAGCACTTATCAATTAGTGATTTTGGTTGATTTCTATTTGGCGCCTTCAGCGCTCGATACAGTATGTTTTGCAACTTGGCGCGCGCACACACCGTGCTGGGCTCGGCCCATTTTTCTTTTTTTTTCTTTCTAAAGATCAACCTAAAAAAGGACTGCTTATGGGAGGATTCGAACTCCACCCCTCCTCATTCTTCAAATGTAAAGCTTTAAAAAAAGCATGACGTATTTTTACTGTTCTGATTATTTTGTTTTATTTGGCCGTTTTTTTGCGTTTCCTCTTTTCTTTTACTTAAGTTACAATGTTTCTTGAAAAAAATTAAACATTTTCTGAAAATCCATGATCTTTTTTTCAATTTCGTGAACACATTTTCAAAATTGATGGACTTTTTCAAATTTGTGAACTTTTTCAAAAATCGATGATTTTTTTTTTCAAATTTGTGAACTTTTTTCCTAAATCTTTGCAAGTTAGTGATTTTACTTCAAAATTGATGAAGTTTTCTTAAAAATCGATGAACTTTTTTCAAAATCAATGATTTTTTGTCAAGTTTGATGAACTTCTTTTCAGTTTTGTGATCTCATTCTCAAAATTGACAAACTTTTTCAAAAACAGATGATTTTTTTCATATTTGTTAACTTTTTTTTCGAATCTATGAACTTTTTTCAAAAGCGATGATATTTTTTACAAATTCATGCTTTTTTTCAAAATCGATGAACTTTTTCAAAATCAATGAACTTTATTTAAAGTTTGATGGTTTTTCTAAACCCGTGAACTTTTCCTAACTCATGATTGTTTTTTATTGTTGTGAACTATTTGAATACATGAACTTTTTTTGCACTGGCCACCGTTTTCTTGCATGTTCCTGAACTTTCCAGATTTGTTCACATTATTTTCTCCAAAAAAAATCATGTTTTCCAATATTTTTTCATTAAAGAATTAAAAAATCTCAGCGAGGCACGCTGGTTCTTAAAATAATTGGCACTGTATGGAGTCACTAGCATCCAATAGGTGTAGCGGTTAGGCAAACTCAAAGACGAGCGGAAGGGCGCGATTTTGATTCGCATGGAGCCACTTTTGATTGTTGATTGTTTTTCACGCTATAAAACAATACTTTCTGCGTGTGCCTTCATGGGGCCGCCCACTAGGCGCTACCGTAGGCGCCAACTCCCCTTTGCGGCGCTGAAGGTGACGAATAGGTGCTCCCGACCTCCACGGGGGCGCCCCGAGAGCAACTAATTGAGGAGTACTCCTTCGGGAGGCCTAAAGGGTCATTTGGGGTGGGTTGGGAGCTCTGGACGCTCCCTACGGATTTTATTTTATTTTATTTTTCTGTATGCGTTTTTGGGTTTTAGATGGCTTTTTTTCCGGCTTTCCGAGGTTTTTTAGGTTTTGGACAAAAAATAAAAAAACCCCGCAAAAAACATGTTTTTTTTCTTCTGCGAGGAGGCACAGATTTACTTCTTGTGGAGGCACGGATTTCTACCGAGAGAGGCACATATTTACTTCTTGTGGAGCACGGATTTGCTTCCGCGAGAGGCATAATCGTGCCTCCAGGAAAGGGAAAAAACAAGTTTTCTTTTTTTCCTTCCGCGAGAGGCACATATTTACTTCTCGTGGAGGCAAGGATTTGCTTCCAGGAGAGGCACAATCATGCCTCTCGAAAAGGGGAAAAACCTTTTCTTTTTTTTATTCCGCGAGAGGCACATGTTTACTTCTCATGGAGGCACGGATTTGCTTCCGTGAGAGGCATGGTCATGGCTCCCAAAAAGGGGGAAAATGTGTTTACTTTTTTTCCTTCTGCGAGTAGCACAGATTTACTACTCGTGGAGGCAAGGGTTTGCTCCATGAGAGGCACGGTAGTGCCTCTCGGAAAAGGAATAAAATGCGTGCCTTTTCAAAAAGGAGAAAACCGTGCTTTGCTGGGAAACGTAGCATGCAATTTCAAAAAAATTCCTACGCTCATGCAAGATCTATCTAGGAGATGTATAACAACGAGAGGGGGAGAGTGTGTTTATGTACCCTTGTAGACCGAAAGCGGAAGCGTTTTGACAACGCGGTTGATGTAGTCGAACTTCTTCTTGTTCAGACCGATCAAGTGCCGAACGTACGACACCTCCAAGTTCTGCACACGTTCAACTCGATGATGTCCCTCGAACTCTTGATCCAGCAAAAGTGTCGAGGAAGTAGATGAGTTCCGTCAGCATGACGGCGTGGTGATGGTGAAGTGATATGTGCAGGGCTTCGCCTAAGCACCACAAGAATATGACCGAGGGTGTAATCTGTGGAGGGGGCCACTGCACACGGCTAACAGATGTTGGTGTGTCTTTTAGGTGCCTCCCCCCTCATATATATAGGTGGGAGGGAGAGGGAACAGCCAAGGGGGCGCCCCAATAAGGCCGAATCCTACTTGGGGTTCCTCCCCAATTCGCCCCCTTTCCTTTTTCACCGGAGGGGGGAGGAAAGAGGAGGGAGGAGAGAAGGAAGGGGGAGGCTGAATCCCTCCCCTTCCTTCTCTCTTTCCCTCTTTCCTTTCTCCTCAGGTGCGGCCCATATGGGGGGTGCAACAGCCCCTGTTGGCTCTTGTGTTTCCCCTCTTGGCCCATTAGGTCCATATCTTTGCCGGGGGGGGGGGGGGGTGGAACTCCTTCAGGTGACCCGATATGTACCCGGTACCCTTCGAAATACTTCTGGTGTCCGAATACTATCGTCCTGTATATCATTCTTTACCTCTCGACCATTTCGAGACTCCTCGTCATGTCCGTGATCTCATCCGAGACTCCGAACAACATTAGGTCACCAAATCACACAACTCATATAATACAAATTCGTCATCGAATGTTACACGTGCGGACCCTATGGGTTCGAGAACTATGTAGACATGACCAAGACACTTCTCTGGTCAATAACCAATAGCTGAAGTTGGATGCTCATATTGGTCCTACATATTCTACGAAGATCTTTATCGGTCGAACATACATTATTCGCTTTATCATCGGTATGTTACTTGCCCGAGATTCGATTGTGGTATCTTCATAACTAGTTCAGTCTCGTTACCGGCAAGTCTCTTTACTCGTTCTGTAATACATCATCCCGCAACTAACTCATTAATCACTTTGCTTGCAAGGCTTCTTATGATGTACATTACCGAGAGGGCCCAGAGATACCTCTTCGATACTTGGAGTGACAAATCCTAATATCGATCTATGCCAACCCAACAAACACCTTCGGAGATACCTGTAGAGCATCTTTATAATCACCCAATTATGTTTTGACGTTTGATAGCACACAAGGCATTGCTCCGGTATCCAAGAGTTGCATAATCTCATAGTCGAAGGAATATGTATTTGACATGAAGAAAGCAATATCAATAAAATTGAACGATCATAATGCTAAGCTAACGAATGAGTGTTGTCCATCACATCATTCTCCTAATGATGTGATCCTGTTTATCAAATGACAACACATGTCTATGGTTAGAAAACTTAACCATCTTTGATTAACGAGCTAGTCTAGTAGAGGCTTACTAGGGACATGGTGTTTTGTCTATGTATCCACACATGTATCAAGTTTCCGGTTAATACAATTCTAGCATGAATAATAAACATTTATCATGATTTAAGGAAATATAAAATTGTGCTCCAACTTCATCACAAAGCGGTTCACCATACGCGCATGCTACGGGAATCACAAACTTCAACACAATTATTCTTTAAATTCATAATCACCCAACTAGCATGACTCTAATATTACCACCTCTAATATCTCAAAACAATTATCAAGCATCAAACTGATCATAGCATCCAATTCACTTTCTATGATAGTTTTTATTATACCCAACTTGGATACCCATCATTCTAGGACCAATTTTATAACCATAGCAAATACCATGCTGTTCTAAAAGACTCTCAAAATGATATAAGTGAAGCATGAGAGATCAACAATTTCTATAAAATTAAGCCACCGCCATGCTCGAAAAGATATAAGTGAAGCATTAGAGCAAAACTATCTAGCTCAAAAGATATAAGTGAAGCACATAGAGTATTCTAATGAATTCTAATCAAGTGGGTTTCTCCCAAAAGGTGTGTACACCAAGGATGATTGTGGAAAACTAAAACGCAAAGACTAGTATCATACAAGATTCTCCAAGCAAAACACATATCATGTGGCAAATAAAAATATAGCTCCAAGTAAAGTTACCGATAGACGAAGACGAAAGAGGGGATGCCTTCCGGGGCATCCCCAAGCTTAGGCTTTTGGTTATCCTTGAATATCTTGGGGTGCCATGGACATCCCCAAGCTTAGGCTCTTGCCACTCCTTATTCCATAGTCCATCAAATCTATACCCAAAACTTGAAAACTTCACAACACAAAACTCAACAGGAAATCTCATAAGCTCCGTTAGTGCAAGAAAGAAAAACCAACACATAAGGTACTATAATGAAATCACTCTTTATTTATATTGGTGTTAAACCTACTGTATTCCAACTTCTATATGGTTCATACCACTTAATACTAGCCATAGATGCATCAAAATAAGTAAACAACACACTAAAAACAGAATCTGTCAAAAAACAGAATAGTCTGTAGCAATCTGTAACTCTCGAATACTTTTGGAACTCTAAAAATCCTAAAAAAATAGGAAGTCTGGGAAATTTGTCTATTGATCTACAGCAAAAATAATCAACGCAAAAGCACGTTTCTGTGAATTACTAAAATTATTTTCGTGCGCGCAAAGTTTCTGTTTTTCAGCAGAATCAAATTAACTATCACCGTAGGTTATCCTATAGGTTCTACTTGGAACAAACACTAACTAAAACATTAAAACACATCTAAACAGAAGGTAGATGAAAAACTTATTACTAAACAGAAGCAAAAACAAAAACAAAGATAAAATTGGGTTGCCTCCCAACTAGCGCTATCGTTTAACGCCCCTAGCTAGACATAAAAGTGAGAATAGATCTAAGCAGTGCCATCTTTAGCACTCAATTTATCAACAGAGCACTTATAATCTTTAGGGGTTTCTCCCTTTTTAGCAATGATTAAGCCCTTAGGCAAGAATTCAAGAAATTCATTTGTAGCAAAAGGTTCCTTAATGACAGAGAGACAATTGGGATGAACACTTATTGATTTGAGATCCGCATTTTCCTTACTAGAAGATTCACCCTTATTCTTAGGAACATAAATAAATTCGTTAGTTTTTGTAGGGGGAGTTGGAGTATTTTTCACGGAGGAAAAAGTAACTCCAACCCTAGACCCATATTGGGTAATTTGGTTGTGGATCTTTTTATCCAAATTTTCAATTAACCCAACAATGGCAACTTTATTTTCAATAATTTCAAGCCTTTGCATCACATGTTCTAGAGTTAAAATAGTTCCATTAACCAAAAGAGGGGGTGGACCAAACAAATCTAACATAGCATTATAAGCATCAAAAGTATGGCTATCCAAGAAATTCCCTCCGGTAATGGTATCAAGAATGCATATATTCCAAGGGGTAATGCCTACATAAAAATTGCAAAGAAGAATGGAAGTAGAGAGCTTCCTAGTAGATCTATTTTGAGCATTGCAAATTCCATGCCAAGCATCTTTTAGATTTTCTCCCTGCCTTTGCTTAAAATTAAGAATTTCATGTTCGGGAGTAATAACAAGGATAAGAGGACTAGCCATAACGACGAGATAAAAGATTTAACACACGAGCACACAAAAGGCAAGCGAAAGAGAGAGGAGAAGATTGGGAAAGAGAGAGTGAATAAAACGACAAGGGTGAAGTGGGGGAGAGGAAAACGAAAGGCAAATGGCAAATAATGTAATGCGAGGGAGATGAGTTTGTGATGTGTACTTGGTATGTCTTGACTTGAGCGAATACCTCCCCGGCAACGGCGCCAGAAATCCTTCTTGCTACGTCTTGAGCTTGCGTTGGTTTTCCTTGAAGAGGAAAGGGTGATGCAACAATTTTAGCGTAAGTATTTCCCTCAGTTTTTGAGAACCAAGGTATCAATCCAGTAGGAGGCTCCTCACAAGTCCCACGCACCTACACAAACAAACAAGAACTCGCAACCAACACAATAAAGGGGTTGTCAATCCCTTCACGGCCACTTGCGAAAGTGAGATCTGATAGAGATAATATGATAAGATAAATATATTTTTGGTATTTTATGATATAGATTGGAAAAGTAAAGATGCAAATAAAAGTAGATTGAAAGCTTATATGATAAGAGATAGACCCCGGGGCCATAGGTTTCACTAGTGGCTTCTCTCAAGATAGAATAAGTATTACGATGGGTGAACAAATTACTGTCGAGCAATTGATAGAAAAGTGAATAATTATGAGATTATCTAGGCATGATCATGTATATAGGCATCACGTCCGTGACAAGTAGACCGACTCCTGCCTGCATCTACTACTATTACTCCACATATCGACCGCTATCCAGCATGCATCTAGAGTATTAAGTTCATAAAGAACAGAGTAACGCATTAAGAAAGATGACATGATGTAGAGGGATAAACTCATGCAATATGATATAAACCCCATCTTTTTATCCTCGATGGCAACAATACAATACGTGCCTTGCTGCCCCTGCTGTCACTGGGAAAGGACACCGCAAGATTGAACCCAAAGCCAAGCACTTCTCCCATTGCAAGAAAGATCAATCTAGTAGGCCAAACCAAACTGATAATTCGAAGAGACTTGCAAAGATAACTTAATCACACATAAAATAATTCAGAGGAGATTCAAATATTTCTCATAGATAAACTTGATTATAAACCCACAATTCATCGGATCTCGACAAACACACCGCAAAAATAGTTACATCGAATAGATCTCCAAGAAGATCAAGGAGAACTTTATATTGAGATTCAAAGAGAGAAAAGAAGTCATCTAGCTAATAACTATGGACCCGAAGGTCTATGGTAAACTACTCAGAACTCATCGGAGAGGCCTTGGAGATGATGTAGAGGCCCTCCGTGGTCGATTCCCCCTCCGGCGGAGCACCAGCGAAGGCTCCAAGATGGGATCTCACGGATACAGAAGGTTACGGCAGTGGAAATAGTTTTTCGTGGTCGCTTCTGATGTTTTCGGGGTACATGGGGATATATAGGAGGAAGAAGTAGGTCGGTGGACGCTCGAGGGGCCAACGAGGGTGGGGGCGCGCCCAGCCCTAGGGGGGGCGCCGGGCACCCTCGTGGCCGCCTCGCTTGTTTCTTGACATCCACTCCAAGTCCTTTAGATCACGTTTGTTCCAAAAAGATCACTCCCGAAGGTTTCATTCCATTTGGACTCCGTTTGATATTCCTTTTCTTCGAAATACTGAAATAGGCAAAAAAACAACAATTCGGGCTGGGGCTACGATTAGTAGGTTAGTCCCAAAAATGATATAAAAGTGTAAAGTAAAGCCCATAAACATCCAAAACGGGTAATATAATAGCATGGAACAATAAAAAATTATATATACGTTGGAGACGTATCAGGCACTTCATCTTTTTACCGACTTATAAAGATCAGGGAGTTTCGAATATTTTCTCCATGCTCTCCCCCTTCTCCAGTGCCCAAAACCTCCCAAGCCTTCACACCCCCAATCCCATTCTCAAGCCAAAATCTTTCCTCAAGCTTCCACATCCCACACCAATGGCCGATGCGGATCTAAAGGGGAGGTGGGTGGCCTCCAAGGTCATCGATGCCACCATCGTGGAGCTCCATGTGGCGGGATACATCCCCACTGACGCCGCCTGCCGAGCCCCAAAGCACGGCCAACGCGTCCTGATAACCCACAAGTGTAGGGGATCGCAACAGCTTTCGAGGGTAAAGTATTCAACCCTAATTTATTGATTGGACACAAGGGGAGCCAAAGAATATTCTTGAGTATTAGCAGTTGAGATGTCAATTCAATCACACCTGGATAACTTAGTATCTACAGCAAAGTATTTAGTAGCAAAGTAGTATGATAATAAAGGTAATGTTAGCAAAAGTAATGTTTTTGGGTTTTGTAGTGATTGTAACAATAGCAATGGAAAAGTAAATAAGCGAAGAACTGAAAAGCTCGTAGGCAATGGATTAGTGATGGATAATTATGTCGGATGCGATTCCTCATGTAATAGCTATAACATAGGGTGACACAGAACTAGCTCCAGTTAATCAATGTAATGTAGGCATGTATTCCGTAAATAGTCATACGTGCTTATGGAAAAGAACTTGCATGACATTTTTTTTCCTACCCTCCCGTGGCAGCGGGGTCCTAGCGGAAACTAAGGGATATTAAGGCCTCCTTTTAATAGAGAACCGGAACAAAGCATTAACACATAGTGAATACATGAATTCCTCAAACTACGGTCATCACCGAGAAGTATCCCGATTATTGTCACCTCGGGGTTGTCGGTTCATAACACATAATAGGTGACTATAGACTTGCAAGATAGGATCAAGAACACACATATATTCATGAAAACATAATAGGTTCAGACCTAAAATCATGGCACTCGAGCCCTTGTGACATGCATTAAGCATAGCAAAGTCATAGCAACATCAATCTCAGAACATAGTGGATACTAGGGATCAAACCCTAACAAAATTAACTTGATTACATGGTAAATCTCATCCAACCCATCACCGTCCAACAAGCCTACGATGGAATTACTCACGCACGGCGGTGAGCATCATGAAATTGGTGATGGGGGATGGTTGATGACGACGATGGCGACGAATCCCCGTCTCCGGAGCCCCGAACGGACTCCAGACCAGCCCTCCTGAGAGAGATTAGGGCTTGGCGGCGGCTCCGTATCGTAAAACGCGATGAAACTTTCTCTCTGATTTTTTTCTCCGCGAGACGGAATATATGGAGTTGGAGTTGAGGTCGGCGGAGCCTCAGGGGGCCCACGAGACAGGGGGGCGCGCCCAGGGGGGAGGGCGCGCCCCCACCCTCATGGACATGGTGTGGGCCCCCTGGTCTTGATTCTTTCGCCAGTATTTTTTATATTTTCCAAAACGTGCCTCCGTGGATTTCAGGACATTCCGAGAACTTTTGTTTTCTACACATAAAACAACATCATGGCAGTTCTGCTGAAAATAGCGTCAGTCCGGGTTAGTTTCATTCAAATCATGCAAGTTAGAGTCCAAAACAAGGGCAAAAGTGTTTGGAAAAGTAGATATGTTGGAGACGTATCAACTCCCCCAAGCTTAAACCTTTGCTTGTCCTCAAGCAATTCAGTTGATAAACTGAAAGTGATAAAGAAAAACTTTTACAAACTCTGTTTGCTCTTGTTGTAAACATGCAAAGCCATCATTCAGGTTTTAGCAAATATTATGAACTAACCATACTCACAATAACACTTAGGTCTCACAATTACTCATATCAATAGCATAATCAGCTAGCGAGCCATAATAATAAAACTCAGATGACAACACTTTCTCAAAACAATCATAACATAATATAACAAAATGGTATCTCGATAGCCTTTCTGAGACCGCAAAACATAAATGCAGAGCACCTTTAAAGATCAAGGACTGACTAAACATTGTAATTCATGGTAAAAGAGATCCAGTCAAGTCATACCCAATATAAACCAATAGTAATGAATGCAAATGATAGTGTGCTCTCCAGCGGGTGCTTTTTAGTAAGAAGGGTGATGACTCAACATAAAAGTAAATAGATAGGCCCTTCGCAGAGGGAAGCATGGATTTGTAGAGGTGCTAGAGCTCAATTCTAAAATAGAGATTGAATAACATTTTGAGCGGCATACTTTCACTGTCAACGCAAAAAGTATGAGATGGTTGTATCTTCCATACTACATGCATCATAGGCAGTTCCCAAACAGAATGGTAAAGGTTTATACTCCCCCAACCACCAACAAGCATCAATCCATGGCTTGCTCGAAACAACGAGTGCCTCCAACTAACAACATCCCTGGGGGAGTTTTGTTTAATTATTTTGATTTGCTTTGATCTTTTTGGATCATGGGACTGGGCATCCCGGTTACCGGCCCTTTCTCGTGAATGAGGAGCGGAGTCCACTCCTCTTGAGAATAACCCACCTAGCATGGAAGATATAGACAACCCTAGTTGTAACATGAGCTGCTCGAGCATACAAAACAGAATTTCATTTGAAGGTTTGGAGTTTGGCACATACAAATTTACTTTGAACGGCAGGTAAATACCGCATATAGGAAGGCATGGTGGACTCATATGGAACAACTTTGGGGTTTACAGAGTTTGGATGCACAAGCAGTATTCCCGCTTAGTACAGGTGAAGGCTAGCAAAAGACTGGGAAGCGACCAACTGAGAGACCGACAACAGTCATAAACATGCTTTAAAATTAATTTACACCGAATACAAGCATGAGTAGGATATGATCCACCATGAACATAAATACTCATGAAGGCTATGTTGATTTGTTTCAACTACATGCGTGAACATGTGCCAAGTCGAGTCACTCAATTCATTCAAAGGAGGATACCATCCCATCATACCACATCATAATCATTCTAATAGCATGTTGGCACGCAAGGTAAACCATTATAACTCATAGCTAATCAAGCATGGCACAAGCAACTACAATCTCTAAATGTCATTGCAAATATGTTTACTTCATAATAAGCTGAACTAGAAACGATGAACTCATCATATTTACAAAAACAAGAGAGATCGAGTTCATACCAACTTTTCTCATCTCAATCAGTCCATCATATATCGTCATTATTGCTTTTCACTTGCACGACCGAATGATGTGTATAATAATAATAGTGCACATGCATTGGACTAAGCTGGAATCTGCAAGCATTCAACTCAAGAGAGAAGACAAGGTAATATGGGCTCTAATTAAATAAACAATCATGCATATGAGAGCCACTAAACATTTTCAATATGGTCTTCTACTCTCGACCCCCAAAGAAAAGGAAAGAAAATAAAACTATTTACACGGGAAAGCTCCCAACAAGTAAAAGAAGAACGAGAAATCTTTTTGGGTTTTCAATTTAATTACTACTACAAGCATGGAAATTAAAATAACTATTTTTTTTGTTTTTTCTCAAGGTTTAACAAACACACAAGAAGAAAGCGAGAAAAATGAAATTTAAACTAGCATGGATAATACAATGAAAGAGTGTGAGCACCGACGACTAGTGTGTGAACATGAATGTAAAGTCGGTGAGAAATACGTACTCCCCCAAGCTTAGGCTTTTGGCCTAAGTTGGTCTAATACCAAGGACCACCTGGCTGATATCCGTAGTTGTAACTGGGGTCGTACTGAGATGCAGCAGCAACCGCCTCCTGAGCTGCGGCATGTTGGCGAGCTACCTCCGCTCTACCCTCGTGTTCAGCTGCTTCCTCCCTGGTAACAACATTCTTCCTTTTGCCTGATAATCAAAAAGGAGAGGAGCGGGAAGAGTAACATGGACGATGTTGCGTCTTTCATAGATTAGTCGATAATGGAGGAATTGTTCATTCCTCCTAAGAAAATGATGGTTGACCATAGCGTCATAATCTAAATAAGCAGGAGGTAACATCATACCCCCCTCTCGTGGGGATATACCAAGATAGTTAGCCACACTGGTTGCATAAATTCCTCCAAATAAATCTCCAGCTCTACTATTATTCTGCAACCTATGTGCAACTATTTCCCCTAAGCTATAACCTTTATAACCTAACACAACACTCTTGAGGACACAAAGATTAGGGACACACATATGACATGCTTCGTCTTTACCGTTAATGCATCTACCAATGAAGAGAGCAAAATAATGTATAGCAGGAAAATGAATGCTCCCTATGGTAGCTTGTGCTATGTCCCTGGATTCTCCCACAGTAATACTAGCAAGGAAATCTCTAAATTCAGATTTGCGAGGATCATTAATATTACCCCACTGCGGAAGTTTGCAAGCAGTTGTAAAATCCTCTAAGTCCATGGTATAAGATGTATCATAAATATCAAATAGGACACTAGGAGAATTATGCGTACAATTATATTTAAACCTCCGCACAAAGGAATCAGTCAATTGATAGTACTGAGGACACTTATCTTGTAAGAAGTCCTCCAGCTCGGCATTACGCACATACGCGTCAAATTCCTCCTTGAAGCCTGCTTCGACCATAAAATCGTCAGATGGCCACTCACAAGCTCGTACATCTGCGTCCCTCGGTAGTTCAACATCTTGCTCACGTATAGCAATCCTGGGCCCTTTCTTCACCGAGGAACCACCTTGGTACATTCTCCTAGACATAATTCTTTTTCTGAAATTTTAGTAACTTCAAAATAAAAGTGAATAAAACTAAACAAGATTGGTAGCAACTACTCCTACAGGTGCCTAGAGCCTATATCATGCATTAGAATTACTTGGGACCTCATAAATTCAACATGCAAGCTCAAGAACATGGTCACCTATGCAGCAAAAATTTGCAATGAATAAAGCACTAGAACAAAAACTAATTGGACCAATGGAGGAGTCACATACCAAGCAACAATCTCCCAAAGCAGTTTTGTGAATGGAGCTTTGAGCAAGGAGATCGAAAATCGCAGCAAAATGAGCTAGAACTCGTGCTTGAGCTAGATGGGGATTTTTTGGGGAAGAAGATGGAGTGTGTGGGTGCTGGCATAAGTGGAGAGGGGCCACCAGGGGCCCACAAGACAGGGGGCGCGCACAGGGTAGGTGGGCGCGCCCTCCACTCTTGTGGCCTGGTGCTTGCCCCTCCTGCAGTAATTTCAGTGCCTAAAATCCTCAAATGTTCCATAAAAAATCATACTAAATTTGCAGGGCATTTGGAGCACTTTTATTTTTGGGGTATTTTTTTAATGCACGGATAAGTCAGAAAACAGACGGATAATACTATTTTTGCTTTATTTATTTTAAATAACAGAAAGTAAAAAGAGGGTACAGAAGGTTGTGCCTTCTAGTTTCATCCATCTCGTGATCATCAAAATGAATCCACTAACAAGGTTGATCAAGTCTTGTTAACAACTCATTCCTAATAACACGAAACCGGAGAAATTTCGAATAACACTAAGTTACCTCAACGGGGATATGAAAATCCCCAACAATAAGAATATCATACTTTTTCTTGACACTAGGGAGAGGAAATTCAAAACCTCCAATAATGATAGTTGGAACTTTTCCAATAGAATTGATGCTATGAACTTGAGATTGTTTCCTCGGAAAGTGTACCGTATGCTCATTACCATTAACATGAAAAGTGGCATTGCCTTTGTTGCAATCAATAACAGCCCCTGCGGTATTCAAAAAGGGTCTACCAAGGATAATCGACATACTATCGTCCTCGGGAATATCAAGAATAACAAAGTCCGTTAAAATAGTGACATTTGCAACCACAATAGGCACATCCTCACAAATACCGATAGTTATAGCAGTTGATTTATCAGCCATATGCAAAGATATTTCAGTAGGTGTCAACTTATTCAATTCAAGTCTACGATATAAAGAGAGAGGCATAACACTAACACTGGCTCCAAGATCACATAAAGCAGTTCGAACATAATTTCTTTTAATGGAGCATGGTATAGTTGGCACACCCGGCCCGGATCTCCAAGTTTCTTTGGTATTCCACCCTTAAAAGTGTAATTAGCAAGCATTGTGGAAATTTCAGCTTTCGGTATCTTTCTTTTGTTTGTAATGATATCCTTCATATACTTAGCATAAGGATTTACTTTAAGCATATCAGTTAAGCGCATACGTAAGAAGATATGTCTAATCATTTCAGCAAAGCACTCAAAATCCTTAGCATCCTTTGTCTTGGATGGTTTAGGAGGAAAAGGCATGGGTTTCTGAAGCCATGGTTCTCTTTCTCTACCGTGCTTCCTAGCAACAAAATCTCTCTTATCATAATGTTGATTCTTTGATTGTGGGTTATCAAGATCAACAACAGGTTCAATCTCTACTTCATTGTTTTTGCTAGGTTGAGCATCAACATGAACATTATCATTAACATTATCACTAGGTTCATGTTCATCACCTGATTGTGTTTCAGCATCAAAAATAGAAATATCATTGGGATTCTCAGGTGTGTCTACAGTAGGTTCACTAGAAGCATGCAAAGTCCTATCGTTTTTCTTTTTCTTCTTGTTAGAAGAACTAGGTGCCTCTAAATTATTTCTATGAGAATCTTGCTCGATTCTCTTAGGGTGGCCTTCAGGATACAAAGGTTCCTGACTCATTCTACCAGTTCTAGTAGCCACTCTAATAACAAAGTCATTTTTATTATTTAATTCATTAAGCAAATCATTTTGAGCTTTAAGTACTTGCTCAGCTTGAGTAGCAACCATAGAAGCATATTTGCTAACGAGTTTGAGTTCACCTTTAACTCTAGCCATATTATCGCTCACGCGTCCTATCTCGAAAGCATTATTCTTTAACTCTCTACCAACATAAGCATTAAAACTTTCTTGTCTAGCCATAAATTCATCAAATTCATCTAAGCATGGGCTATGAAATTTAGTAGAGGGAATTTCAAGTTTATCATATCTATAGAGACAATTTACCTTTACTACCTGTGTCGGGAATATGGTTCTTCAACAGACGGTATATTAAGACCATGTATTTCTTCAATAGGTGGTAAATTCTTAACATCTTCAGTTTTAATACCTTTTTCTTTCATTGATTTCTTTGCCTCTTGCATATCTTCAGGAATGAGAAATAAAACACCTCTCTTCTTCAGAGTGGGTTTAGGAATAGGCTCAGGAGTTGGCTTAATTAGTTCAGGAATTGCCTCAGGAAATCTCAGGAAGAGTCCAATTGTTTTCATTGGTCAACATATTATTCAATAGTAATTCAGCTTCGTCGACTGTTCTTTCCCTGAAAACACAACCAACACAACTATCCAAGTAATCCTTGGAAGCATCGATTAGTCCATTATAAAAGATATCAAGTATTTCTTTTTTCTTAAGAGGATGATCAGGCAAAGCATTAAGTAATCGGAAAAGCCTCCCCCAAGCTTGTGGGAGACTCTCTTCTTTGATTTGCACAAAATTATATATTTCCCGTAAGGCATCTTGTTTCTTATGAGCAGGGAAATATTTAGCAGAGAAGTAATAAATCATATCCTGGGGACTACACACACAACCAGGAGCAAGAGAATTATACCAAGTCTTAGCATCACCCTTTAACGAGAACGGGAATATCATAAGGATATAATAATAGCGAGATTTATCATCATGAGTAAACAGGATGGCTATATCATTCAACTTGGTAAGATGTGCCACAACAGTTTCAGATTCAAGGCCATAAAAAGGATCAGATTCAACCAAAGTAATAATCCCAGGATCAACAGAGAATTCATAATCCTTATCAGTAACACAAATAGGTGAATTAGCAAAAGCAGGGTCAGGTTTCATTCTAGCATTAAGAGACTGCTGCTTCCATTTAGCTAATAACTTTTTAAGATCATATCTATCATTCCAAGCCAAGATAGCTCTAGCAGCTTCTTCATTCATAACATAACTCTCAGGAACAACAGGCAATTCATAGTCATTGGGAGAATTTTCATCATCACTATCATCAATAATAGCATCTTCAATAATTTCATTCTCTCTAGCCCTAGCAAGTTCTTCATCAAGAAATTCACCTAATGCAAAGTAGTATCACACACAAAAGTAGTTTCATCATAAGTATTATGCATAGCAAAAGTGGCATCATCAATAACATGCGACATATCAGAATTCATAGCAGTAGCAAGTTTAGGTGTCGCAAGCTTACTCAAAACAGAAGGAGAATCTAGTGCAGAGCTAGATGGCAGTTCCTTACCTCCCCTCGTAGTTGAGGGATAAATCGTAGTTTTTGCGTCTTTCAAGTTCTTCATAGTGATCAACGGATATAAATCCCAAGTGACTCAGAGAATAAAGCTATGCTCCCCGTCAATGGCGCCAGAAATTAGTCTTGATAACCCACAAGTGTAGGAGATCGCAACAACTTTCGAGGGTAAAGTATTCAACCCTAATTTATTGATTCGACACATTGGGAGGCAAAGAATATTCTTGAGTATTAGCAGTTGAGTTGTCAATTCAACCACACCTAGATAACTTAGTATCTGCAGCAAAGTATTTAGTAGCAAAGTAGTATGATAATAAAGGTAACGGTAGCAAAAGTAATGTTTTGGGTTTTGTAGTGATTGTAACAATAGCAACGGAAGAGTAAATAAGCGAAGAACAATATGTGAAAAGCTCGTAGGCAATGGATCAGTGATGGATAATTATGTCGGATGCGATTCCTCATGTAATAGCTATAACATAGGGTGACACAGAACTAGCTCCCGTTCATCAATGTAATGTAGGCATGTATTCCGTAAATAGTCATACGTGCTTATGGAAAAGAACTTGCATGACATCTTTTGTCCTACCCTCCTGTGGCAGCGGGGTCCTAGCGGAAACTAAGGGATATTAAGGCCTCCTTTTAATAGAGAACCAGAACAAAGCATTAACACATAGTGAATACATGAACTCCTCAAACTACGATCATCACTGAGAAGTATCCCGATTATTATCACTTCGGGGTTGTCGGATCATAACACATAATAGGTGAATATAGACTTGAAGATAGGATCAAGAACACACATATATTCATGAAAACATAATAGGTTCAGATCTGAAATCATGGCACTCGGGCCCTAGTGACAAGCATTAAGCATAGCAAAGTCATAACAACATCAATCTCAGAACATAGTGGATACTAGGGATCAAACCCTAACAAAACTAACTTGATTACATGGTAAATCTCATCCAACCCATCACCATACAGTAAGCCTATGATGGAATTACTCACGCACGACAGTGAGCATCATGAAATTGGTGATGGAGGATGGTTGATGATGACGACGGCGACGAATCCCCCTCTTCGGAGCCCCGAACGGACTCCAGACCAGCCCTCCTGAGAGAGATTAGGGCTTGGCGGCGGCTCCGTAATGTAAAACAAGATGAAACTTTCTCTCTGATTTTTTTCTCCATGAGACGGAATATATGGAGTTGGAGTTGAGGTCGGCGGAGCCGCAGGGGGGCCACGAGACAGGGGACGTGCCCTGGGGGGAGGGCGCGCCCCCCACCCTCGTGGACAGGGTGTGGGTCCCCTGGTCTTGATTCTTTCGCTAGTACTTTTTATATTTTCCAAAACGTGCCTCTGTGGATTTTCAGGACATTCCGAGAACTTTTGTTTTCTACACATAAAACAACATCATGGCAGTTCTGCTGAAAACAACGTCAGTCCGGGTTAGTTTCATTCAAATCATGCAAGTTAGAGTCCAAAACAAGGGCAAAAGTGTTTGGAAAAGTAGATACGTTGGAGACGTATCACGTCCCCACTCCAAACCCTGGGCAGCGGGTCATCTTCATCCCCCACCTCCTCAGAGGTGTGGGGTTCCCCCTACACCCATTTGTGCGGGGGATCCTTTTCTTCTACAGGCTAGATTTCCACAATCTAGCCCCGAAGTCCATCATGCACCTCACCATTTTCATAATAGTGTGTGAGTGAACCTCACTTCGGCCTATGGCCGAAGACCTTCTGTGCCAAGCCAAAGAGTAGCGGCGCCGAACTCGCCGAGTGTGGGGGTGCCATGATCGGCAAGCTCCAAAAGCCAAAGTGGCCGGAGGGGACCTTCATCGAGACCATGAAGATCTGGCAGCGCGAGTGGTTCTACATCACCAAGCCGCTCACTCCAGGCCAGGCCGAGGCTCCTACCTTCACCAGTACACCTCCGAGGAAGATGGTGACCTGGCAGAAGCAAGGCCTAGGATGGGGTAATCCGGACGAGGTCGTTGCAGGGGAACATTTGCATGGAAAACAAAAAAAAAAATCTACGCACACGCAAGATCTATCCATGGAGATGCATAGCTACGAGAGGGGAGAGTGTGTTTATGTACCCTCGTAGACCGTTAAGCGGAAGCGTTAATCAACGCGGTTGATGTAGTCGTACACCTTCATGATCTGCCCGATCAAGTACCGAACGTACGACACCTCTGCCTTCAGCACACGTTCAGCTCGATGACGTCCTCGCCTTCTTGATCCAGCAAGACGGGCGAAGTAGCAGATGAGTTCCGGCAACACGACGGCATGGTGAAGGTGGTGATGCAACTATCTCCACAGGGCTTCGCCGAGCACTACAAAAATATGACTGAGGATAAACTAGAGGGAGAGGGGCGCAGCACACGGCTAGGGAATCATGGTGTGTGTTGCCCCACTCCCTCCACACACATATATAGGTGGGGGAGGAGGGGAGGCAGCCTAGGGCAACCCCAAGGGGTGCGGCGGCCACCCTTGACCCCTACCCTAGCCGCACCCTCATTCCTTCTTAGGCGCGCGGGGGGAAGGCAGGAGCGGAGGCGCCCCCTTCCTTTCTCCCATTAGGAGGGGAAGGCAGGAGGGGCCAGCCCTCCCCCTTTCCTTCTCTAGGGTTGCGGCCTAGAGGTGGGGCGTGCCAGTCCCTTGTGGGCTGGTGCACTCCCTTCTTTTGGCCCATATGGCCCAATAACCTCCCGGGGCTTCCCGAAACCCCTTCCAGTGATCCGATGACTACCCGATACATTTCGAAACCTTTCCAGTGACTAAATAGCATCATCCTATATATATCAATCTTTACCTCTGGACCATTCTGGAGCTCCTTGTCATGTCTGTGATCTCATCCGGGACTCCGAACAACATTCGGTCATCAACTCACATAACTCGTATAATACTATATCATTAATGAACGCTAAGCATGCGGACCCTACGGGTTCGAGAATGATGTAGACATGTTCGAGACACCTCTCCGGTCAATAACCAATAGCGGGACCTGGATGCCCATATTGGTTCCTACATATTCTACGAAGATCTTTATCGGTCGAACCTTTATGACTACATACGTAATTCCCTTTGTCTGTCGGTATGTTACTTGCCCGAGATTTGATCATCGATATCTTCATACCTAGTTTATTCTCGTTACCGGCAAGTCTCTTTACTCGTTCCGTAATACATCATCTCATAACTAACTCCTTAGTCACTTTGCTTGCAAGCTTCTTGTGATATGTATAACCGAGAGGGCCCAGAGATACCTCTCCGATACATGGAGTGACAAATCCCAATCTCGATTCACGCCAACACAACAAACACCTTTGGAGATACTTGTAGAGCATCTTTATGATCACCCAGTTATGTTGTGACGTTTGATAGCACACAAGGTATTCCTCCGGTATCTGTGAGTTGCATGATCTCATGGTCGAAGGAATATGCATTTGACATTAAGAAAGCAGTAGCAATAAACTGAATGATCATATGCTAAGCTAACAGATGGGTCTTGTCCATCACATCATTCTCCTAATGATGTGATCCCATTATCAAAATGAGAACTCATGTCTATGGTTAGGAAACCTTAACCATCTTTGATCAACGAGCTAGTCTAGTAGAGGCTTATTAGTGACACGGTATTTGTTTTTGTATCTACGCATGTATTTAAGTTTCCGATCAATACAATTCTAACATGAATAATAAACCTTTATCATGATTAAGGAAATATAATAATAACCATTTATTATTGCCTCTAGGGCATATTTCCATCAGTCGCCGCTCTTCAGGAGTGGATCCGGGTCCATAAGAAAAAGTACAAGCTGGTGGACATGGTAGATGTGATGCTACATCGGTACATCCTTCCACTCCAGCTTTGGGCTAGCCCTATGTGGCTCTACAAGCCCGAGGAGACGCCAACATTGTGGAATTTTTTTCGCACCAACATAGAAGGGATGTTGACGACTCTCTTCAAGCCGTCCCAAAATGAATTCCCCGCCGATGGGCCGGACTGCGGCTACAACGTTGGGCGCGTCCATTCCAAGGTAATCACTGCCTTGTATGTTCATCAATGGTTTTTATTTTGTGTTTGTCTGAATCTCCCTCCCTTTCTTTTAGAAATGGGCGTCCAAGGCGGCACCCATTAAGTGCGTGGCACCGTTGCCTGAAGACAACTGGACTCCCGAGCTACATGCTCTTTTAGCTGTGGTGTCGCCGAAGGCCCCGACCAAGGCCAAGAAGGAGTCAGAGAAGAAGAGAGTGGTGTTGGAAATATGTCCTAGAGGCAATAATATTGTATTATTATATTTCCATATTCATTTTATATTCTATGCTATAACTGCTATGATCCTAGAATATGCGATTCAGTGGAAAACTCATATGCACGTGTGGAATGATAAACAGATAACAATAGGTTCGCGGTCTCGTCTCTAAGACTGGCTCAAGTGTGGTTGGTGATCACGTTGTCTGACTCTTAGGATATCGTTAAGTGTAACGATAGTCCTAAAACAACATTGAGGGTATGATGTTAGAAGAACGATCATACTGAATCGACCTAATTCTTGTCTGTTATACTTTGTGATTATATTGTCTAAAATCATCTATTATAACACGGAGTGTTAGCATGTGTTTTAGTTCCTCGGACCATGAGAATGTCTTGATCACTTCCTACCAGACGGGGGGCTTTGAGGTTGCTCAAATGTCATCTGTAAGAAGGTGATCATAACGACAACTTTCAGGTTCACCGAAATGTTTGACAAGTGACCGGATAGCTCGAGAGTGGGATTTGCTCCTTCAATGATGGAGAGATATTATTAGGGACCTCTTTGTGTGATGGCATCCATCATCGTCTAGACATACATAGGTGACTACGCCACGGGATGCCAGAACACGTCAACGAGAAAGAAGAACAAAATCGGTAACGGGAGCAACGGTATAGTGAGCATGGTGATGACTCTGGAGGATACCGATGCACACCTGGTTTTGTAAAGTATCGCAAAGCAAAGGGAACAACACATGATAACCAAAGGTTCACTCGAATATCATTCGTGTAATCATAGGGACCGATATGGATGTCCACGGTTCCGTTATCGGTCATTGAACGAAGGGGTTTCGTTCAGGTCTATGATTTACCGAACGTACGGTGTCACAAGCTTAAGGTAATCAGGATATCCTGAGTGTTAGTGTGATGGGATTGATGATAATATATTTGTGGAATTGTTTCATTAATGTCCTGAATAGTTACGAGAGGTTCCAAAAGTGTTTCGGGTTTACCGGAAGGGTTTCGGTGAATATCGGGTAATACCGGGTATTACCGATTAATGTATACCAGAGGAAAATGTTTCTGGGGATGTTAAATTATATATATAATGGTATAAAATTATTTAGAACATTTTATATTTACTTTAAATATCAATGGGCCTTAAAAGGCCAAGAGGTGGAAGGAAATATGGGCCACTTAGGCCCATATGGAAGTGGTGCCCCCTTTCCTTGTGGGGGGCCGAATCCAACTTGAGGAGGGAGTGGGGCTCCCCCACAAGGCTGGTGCACCAAAGGGAGCTCTTTCCCCCTTGGTGGCTGACCTCTCCCTTCCCTCTAACCTATATATACTAGAGGATTTCCACCCTATGTGAATACAAGTTTTGGAGCCTCCTCTAGTTGATCTAGTTCTAGCTCTTGTTGGTCCTAGTTGACTAATTAGAGCTATCCCTAGGCACCTCTAATCCTCATAATTAGAAGCCAGTGTGGTTCTAATCTACTCCCCTAATTCTCCAGCGATGATTAGCTATGGACGGTGAAGCATTGCCGAATCATGAAGACCGTACGTTTTGCAACCAAGTAGAGAGGTCGGGCTTTCGGTCTTACATTCAAGGGATCGTTTGAGGGCGGTTCGCGGGGTCGTCATCGACGTTCAAGGGACTCCAAGTATGATCTGCACCGACTCATCTACTTCCGCTGCACTTCCGGAGTCAATAATGATCATTGATCACAACCTGTTATGCATCTTCATATTGTTCCTGGGTGATCGTATGGCGAAAATTTTGTTTTCTACTACATTTCCCAAAAGTGGCATCACAAGCGGTTCTATGAGTAGTTGGAAGAGCACAAACCCAAGGTAGAAGAAGCTTTGTGGGTGCCCTCCTCGTGGTCGTGGTCGATGAGATCTGACTTGGCAATTGAGGATTCCAAGCCGCCGCCGTAGAATGTGTCCTTCAGAAATGACAAAATGGGCTCGATGGCGTATAAGGATCGCAAATCCTTGACCGCTTGGCGGAGGAGATCAGCGGTAGGGCCATCGAAGAGATCGACGGCGGTTGAACCAGATGGGTTGGGATGGACCACGTAACCTATGACATGGCCCGCGTGAAGCCGTCGCTGTCGATGAGCTTGATGTCGTGGCCAGCTTTCCCGAGATACAGTAATACGAAGCCCGCTGACATAAAGCCTTCGACATGGCAACGTAGTCAACGTCTTTGCCGGCTTCCACAGTGACGTGTTGCTCTGGGATCGATAGGTCGGGGCAAACGGCGGCCACGTCCACTACAAAAAAAGACACATCCGTGGCATTTTGGGCCGAACGATTTTTTTGGGTCATACATATGACACTTCTATGACGATAATTGTGACAAAACCCGGTATCATCATAGATGTGGTGGGCTCCTACTTCTATGACAAAAAATCATGATAGAAAATGGGATTTTCATCCTAGGCGGGCCGGAGACGCAGCTGCATGACATTCTTTGGGCCGTCCATGACGGAAAAAACCGTGGTAGAAGCGAGGGTGAGGGAAATTTTGGGGAGTTCCCGGTTACGGTGGGTGGTCGGGGGCTGAGCGATGCACGTTTCTCTTGTACACGTACGCGTGTGTGTGCGAGGCGTTGGCTCTAACTGAACCCGAGCGAGGCGTTGGGCTCTAACTGAACCCGAGCGATTGCACTGCAGGCTATGCGTTACTGAACCCGAGCGATCGATTGATGGCTGTTAACTGAACCCAATCGAGCGATTCCTTCACTACTGCTGCTAACTGAAGCCGATCGATGCTGCCTCTCTGGATGAACAGTGAGCATTGCGGGGGGGGGGGGGGGGGGGTGGATGAACAGTGAGCGGTGGGGGTGACCCCGTGGCGTTGCCTCGATCGAGCCGGTTGGGGCTGGATGAACAGGACCCCGTGGAGGGATGGATGAATAGGACAAACCCCATGGAGGGCTGGATGAACAGTAGACGGTGGAGGGGTGCCCGTGGAGGGGTGGTTGAACAGTAGCTGGTGGAGTAGCGCACGGTGGAGGCTGGATGAACAGGAGCCCGTGGAGGCTGGAGGAGGTCGACAGTAGCCCGTGGAGGCTGGAGGAGGTCGACGGTGGAGATGTACAGTATCCTGTGGAGTCCCGTTTTGCGGTACGCCACACCCCTCCCGATGAACAGGACGCCCTTTTCGACCGTAGCGCTCCAACACAAGTCAGTTTCGTCCGTTTTGCGGTACGCCACACCCCTCCCGATCAACAGGACCCCCGTTTCGACCATAGGAGGTCCGTTTCCTCCGTTTTGCGGTACGCCAGACCCCTCCCGATGAACAGGATCCTGTTTCGAACGTGGCCGGTCGAACACAAGGCCGTTTCCTCCGTTCTACGTTACGCTAGGCCTCGTTTCCATCGCCTGTTCCGTCCAAGCCCTCCCGATGAACACGACGACGCATTCCGTTCCGACCCAGCCGGTTGGCTCCCCATGAACACGATGACGATGCTGTTTCTCTGTTTCGACCCATCCATGTACACGAGCCCTGGCCGTACGTATGCGTGAGTAGGCATTCGAGACCCCGCCCGTATGTACACATACGTGACCATATTTTCTTTCTTGCACACTGGCCGCTGTATGTACGTGTACATGCTACATGCGCGCCTCTACTACGACACGTGCGCGCCTCTACTACGACACGTGCGCGCCTCTACATCCACCAATATGTACGTACACGTTCGCGACCAGAATGACAATGCTACATACGCTTCGACCAGGTGGGTCCCAACTGTCAGGCACTTCCTTGCGTGCGAAGATGTAGCTGGTGGGTCCCAGCAGTCAGGGGGGCGAATCGTTTTTTTTGCCCGGACGCACTTCCTTGCGTGTGAAGATGTAGCTGGTGGGTCCCAGCAGTCGGGGGGAAACATTTTTTTTCGCGAAATACGGTTTCCCGTTCGGTGGGTCCCTGCTGTCAGGTGGAGGAATCATTATTTTCCGCGTAATAAGGAGGCACTTCCTTGTTGCGGCCGTGGACCCAGCAGTCAGCCTCTCCACGTACAGTCCACGTTCGATGGAAGTCATTCCTTGACCACGTTGACCATGCCACGCCGAGAGCACCACGGCGGTGGACGATGTCTAGGCCTGGGAAGGGGACGACGCGGAGCCGGGGAAGACGCGGTAGTGGAAGCCCGCGCGAAGAGGAGTACAAGGGTTCACTGGTTCGGCTGCGGTGTGAGGCTGCCGTCGCCGCAGGGCCTGGCCAGCGGTGGGAATAGTAGGGGGCGGTGAGGCCTCCATGGCAGCACAGCCGGCCATGGGTGGTAGGAGCATGCGGCACGACCGGCGCTGCTTTGGGCGGCTGGAGCAAGAAGACCAGAGGTTGAAGAAGCACTATGGCCATTGGATGGACATCGTACGGTCACTGGAGCTAGAATCGTTCATATTGACTAAAGTTTTAATGGAGGCCCACAAGTCAACTTAGTAGGCCCACAAGTCATCCTCCCACCATGGTGGATCCCAGCTAGCAGGGGGAGTATTCATTTTTTTTGTGCGTAATAAGGAGGCACTTCCGGTGGGTCCGAGCTGACAGCGGGGGGAATGTTTTTTCGCGAAATACCGTGGCCCGTCCGATGGGTCCTAGCTATCAGGGGGAAACATTTTTTTTTGCGAAATAAGGTGCTCCGTCTGGTGGGTCCCTACTATCAGGTGGAGGAATAATTATTTTGCGTGTAATAAGGAGGCACTTCCTTGCAGCCGCCTGGACCCAGCTGTCAGCCTCTTCACGTACAATACTCTTCTGATGGAAGTCAGTCGTTGACCACGTTGACCACGCCGCGCCGAGAGCACCAGGGCGGTGGACGATGGCGAGGCCTAGGAAGGTGACGATGCGGAGCCGGGGAAGACGCAACAGTGGAAGCTCACGCGGAGAGGAGTATGAGGGTTCACTGGTTTGGCTGCGGTGTGAGGCTGCCGTTGCCGTAGAATAACAGGGGTTGTGGGTGAGTAGAGGGATGGCCTGGCCAGTGGTGGGAGTAGTACGGGGCGGTGAGGCCTCTGCGGCATCACAGCCGGCCACGGGAGGCAGGAGCACGCGACACGACCGGCGCTGCTTTGGGCGGTTGGAGCAAGAAGACCAGAGGTTGAAGAAGCACTATGGCCGTTGGATGGACATCGTACGATCACTGCAGCTAGAATCGTTTATATTGACTAAGTTGACAAAGCCCTTGATACGTGTCAACTTAGTAGGCCCAAGGCTCGGATTTGGCAGAGAACATATACCCCATTTGCGATTTGTAAGAATTTACAATCCATTTTTAATTCTAATGGAATTTACTACAACCCATTTACAGTTTGTCAAAACTACAGCCCAACTTCTAGCTAGGACAACGATTAATAATTTCAAACAACCACTCAAAACAGAATTCAAAAAAAATTCCCACATTTTGATGGGATCCAAAATATTTTTATCTGAAATTTCTAGTCAGGTTAAATATAATTTCAAAATAAAGTTGTATTACGTTAAAATCCAACGAAATATTGCGCGCGCAACAAGTAATGAAATTAAAAAATTCAAATTCCAAAATAATATACTTTTTAAACTAATTACGCCGTTTGGTGCATAGTTACTGCCCAGTTATTATAATTACATCCCATTTATTATTTCTTAAAGTTCATTTTCTTGTTAAGCCTAATGCATACCTCCTATGAAAGTTTGCAGCCCAGTGGGGTGGAGAATAACAAGTTGACCCGGATATTGTGTACAACTGTCGGCCCAGTTGCATTGCTGATGTTGAAAAAAAGGCCTGTGTAGTACAGTACAACCTAACATGGCTACTCAGCCCACATTTAGCGACGCCGGAAAGGCCCAAACAAGGCTTCTGTACAACTTTTTGAAGTCACTGAGCTCAATTAATAACTTAAGAAAAAAGTTAGATTACAGTGGAACCTAATTAAAAGCTGTCACGAGCAAATAAATAATTCAATGGGTCCCACTTGTGTGTGTGCGCGCGCGTGTGTGTGCATGTGTGTGTGTGTGTGTGTGTGTGAGAGAGAGAGAGAGAGAGAGAGAGAGAGAGAGACCCATCGGTCGATGCTCGTAAATACATATTTCAGCCATATGCATTGCTGATGCTCAGTAAAAACTTATATAGTTGACACAATCATATAGAACATCATAGCACACTGAACTTGCATACAAAAATTTGACGCACGCGTCACAATCAGGATGGAAGCAGTGGATCGCTACGGGTAGGGCTATGTTGAAACCAATGAAGTCGTACATAATGGTTCATCATCTTTATCAATGACAGGGAAATATCTTGAATGCTGTGCAAAGAAAACAGACTGACAACACCATAAGTTCTGCTAGCACATTAAGTTGACGTACAGCCCTTTCTAAAAAACGTTCAGGTACAAAATTAGAACATGTCACAATCAAATGTACTGGCATATCAGTGCTTCACACCCATAGCTCGGATTTAACTAGTTTCTGACAAGATTCAGTTGTTACCTCAAATAAGAGCACATCCAGCCCTGCCTCTTCTCCCAAAGAAGCAGTGGCCTCCGCCGCGCAATGGAGTAAGCCCTGTGCCATCCATCGTTCCAAGCAACACGGGGAAAGTCTGACGTTGACTCTTGTAATGGATGTCGTCGACGGACCCTGGCACCAGCGGCGGTGGCAGGACTTCGATTGATGGATTGACCACTTATTCGACATGCACGAACACTCGATACAGGTACATCCCTAATGTGGTCCGCGGCGGCCTTGGTGGCGATGAATAGTACAACCCCGGTTCCTGCACCGGTATCTCAACACCAATCACCTTCGGTATGGTGGACGGCTTCTTAATCCATGCCATAACCGTCAAAGCCCAGCTGTATGGAGGAACAAACATACTTACGAGCTCACCTCCAAGGTCGTTGATAAGCTCGTTCATGGACTCGCTATTCCAAGCATGTCGAGGCATGCCGTGGAAGGTGAGCTTTGTTAAAAACTCAAGCTCAAAGGGCAACAAGCCCCATCCTGGGTGCTACCGATCAAAGCTCACAAGCGCGCCATCATAGAACAAACGCCGGGAAGATTTGAACACACGGCTGCAGTTGAAAGTTGTCCGAAACCTGACGAAGAAATCAGCCGGTGGCGGAGAGACTTCGATGAGCAAGTCACTTATTTGGATGCCATGCGCAATGCCAAGAGCTTTGACAAGGTCGTCCGGTGAGACGGGAGGCCGGTCGCTGTTGATGGTTACCATCAGCATTTTGCCGGCAAACTGGTCATCAAGCACCGCCATGCCACTGTTGAGCGACAACACGCAGCGACCGAAGGCAGGACAGACCTCAGGATCTCCGGCTCGGAGATCCGTGTTGACCGGCGACATGATAGTGCACTTGAGTACAGGGAGTACAGGAGGGGGATTTGGGGGAACTGGAGTAGGAATCAAGATTCCAGAGGTGGGGAAGGGGTGGGAGACTGGGGATGAAAAGGTAGCATGAATTTCGAGCACGCGCCAATATGCTCTCGGCGTGCAAGCGCACGAAAACACCGGTGTCGCCCACATGTCGGCCTAAGAGTCCTTATTCTTTCTTTTTTGGAGAGCCCGGCCTTTTTTTAGGATCTTTTGAGAGCCCGGCCTGAGAGTCATAATTGACCTGTTTGTCATTTGCGTTACTACTCGGCCCATATTCAATGACACCTCACTGGCCCAAACAAGTGTACATCATCGAAAAGACACGGAGCTCAAATTATATAACTTGAAAAAAGGAGATATACTCTGAACACTAGAGAATGGTGATGCCCTCATTTAGCCCACTAGTAGTTCGAGACAATAAATAGTTCAAAACAACGATATATACAACATTCAAACACTGACTAGTGACTACTACTGACATAAACAATAATACATGCACTACTGGAATCAGCTACTTTGCCATCTGCCAGCTCTTTGCCGTTAGCTAGCAGACGGGAAAGAAGCTCTTTGCCATCAGCTACCCGAAAGCAGACGACAAAGAACTGGCTGATGACAAAGAAAGCCTTTGCCATCAGCCTGTTCTTTGCCGTCCGCTAGCAGACGGCAAAGAATCTTTGCCGTCCGCTAGCAGACGGCAAAGAGGGAGGGGGGCCCCACTGAGGAGCTGGTTAAAAAATACTTAACGGCCCCCCTCTTTGCCGTCCGCTAGCGGACGACAAAGAGCACATTAGCGGACGACAAAGGCGGCGGACGGCAAAGATTAAACATATCTAACGGCGTGCCCCCACCCCGCCCCTCTCTCTCTGTTTCTCTCCCCTGCAGACACACGCGCGCCGCCGCCCCCACCACTCGCTGCCGCCCGGTCGCACCACCGCCCCGCTGCCCCACCGGCCCCCCGCCCCGTCGCCCCACCGCCCCCGCCGCCATGTCGTCTCGGCGCCGCCGCGCCCCGCCCCCCCGCGCCCCACCGCCCCGGGCCCGGCGCTGACGCCCCGCCCCCCTCCTCCACCGCCCCCCGCCTCGTCGCCACTGCCGCCAGGCGCCGTCGCCCCACCGGCCCCCCGCCCCGTCGCCCCCGCCGCCCTGCCGTCTCGGCGCCGCCGCACCCCGGTCCCCCGCGCCCCACTGCCCTGGGCCCGGCGCCGCCGCCCCAGGCCGCCCCGCCCCCCTCCACCGGCCACCTCCTCCACCGGCCCAGGTGAGCTCTACCTCTCCTCTGTTTTTCCTTTTTTTTCTTCTGTTTTTTAGTTTTAGGTTTATGTTTAGTTTAGATTTAGTTTTAGTTTTAGTTTTAGGTTAGTTTTAGTTTTAGGTTTAGTTTTAGTTTAGTTTTAGGTTTAGATTTAGTTTTTTCCTTTTTTCTGTTTTTTAGTTTTAGGTTTATGTTTAGATTAGATTTAGGTTTAGTTTAGTTTTAGGAAAGAAAAAGAAGAAGAAGAAAAAAACAGGAGAGGAGGAGAAGCAGAAGAGGAAAAAGGAAAGGAAGAAGAAGAAGAGGAGGATGAGAAGAAAAAAGAAGAAGAGGAAGAAGAAGAAGAAAAAAGAGGAGAGGAGGAGAAGAAGAAGAGGAAAAAGGAAAGGAAGAAGAAGAAGAAGAAGAAGAAGAAAGAAGAAGAAGAAGAAGAAGAAGAAGAAGAAGGAAAAAGGAAGAAAAGGAAGAAGAGGAAGAAGAAGAAAAGGAAAAAAGAGGAAAAAACCCCGACCCGACACGGCACCCCGACCCCGACCCGGCACCCTGACACGACACCCCGACCCCGACCCCGACACCGACACGGCACCCCGACCCCGACCCGGCACCCCGACCCGACACCCCGACCCCGAGACCCCGACCCGACCCGACACCCCGACCCCGACCCCGACCCCGACACCGACACCCCGACCCCGAGCCTGACCCGACACCCCGACCCCGACACCGACATGGCACCCCGACCCCGACCCGGCACCCCGACCCCGAGCTTGACCCGACACCCCGATCCCGACACCGACACGGCACCCCGACCCCGACCCCGACACCGACACGACACCCCGATCCCGACCCGACACCCCGACCCGACAGCCCGACCCCGAGACCCCGACCCCGACGCCGACCCCGACACCGACACCCCGACCCCGAGCCTGACTCGACACCCCGACCCCGACACCGACCCGGCACCCCGACCTCGACCCGGCACCCCGACCCGACACCCCGACCCCGAGACACCGACCCCGACCCCGACACGGCACCCCGACACCGACACGACACCCCGACCCCCGACACCTCCCGAAAAGGTGTTCTTTGGCCTTCCAGAGGCCGACGGGGTCATATATTTGTGAATTATTAGTTAGGTCATATATTTTTCGATTTTGTTATGAAAAACATCATATATAATTGTGTTGATCGGGTAGTTTTAAATGTGCAGTTGTTTATGTTGTACTTGATGATGATACACTTAAGTGATATACATATTATTATTCATGTCGGTACTTTTTTCATGTTGTACTAATTTCGTTTATTCTTTGTCATGGCAGGTGTTGAAAGATGGTGGGCGCTGGTCGGGAGCGCGCCGAGGCCCCTTCTTCGTCGGCGCGTAGTGTGAGGTCTTCCATTCCACACGCAACTCTCCGCCGAGCATTGCTGTATAGTATGGCGACACCGCCGGGCCCTTCTTCGTCGACCGCGGTGCCCAGTAGGGGACAAGGTAAGAAGAAGAGAGGAGGTGGAGCACGTGGTCGCGGGAGAGGAGGTAGGGTGACTCTTACGACGCCTTCCTCGCCACCGCCCCCAGCTGTTTCACCCGAGCACGTGACTGCTAGGGTGGACTCGTCTGAGGAGGAGGCTACGGACTCCGGTCCACGAGCCTCCGGTCCACGGGTCTTTGGCCCACGAGCCTCGGGTCGACGGGCCTTCGGCCCACGAGAGTTGGGCCCACGAGACCACAGAGGAGCACATGTTTGGATGGGGTACTTGGTCAGGTCAGCATGAGGAGCCGAGTGGCCATGCTGATGATGGCGGGGAGCCGACTGATTTTGAGGAGGAGGGGGAGGAGGGGGGCAACGTCTACCAGCATGGTGCTACACGGCTCCCGTCCGTGCCGGCGACCCGCGAGCAGAGGTGGTTGATTTTCCCTGATGGGGAGAGGTAAGTGCATTTGATCTTTTTGTACCTTCTGCATTCACGTTTCTTCAAATAACTAATGTGTTGGCCTTGTCATGCTGCAGGGGTTGGGACCACCATGAAAGTGTCCGCCGGCCCAACTCCGTCCTTGGAGTTCTGATTCGGCAAAACTTTCCGGGGTTTGTCACGTTGCCTGGTGAGGGTCGGCTTCCAAAGGTTGGATTGAGTTGGGAGCACTACTTGGCTGCCCCGGCCCCGCCGGGTGAGATTATCGACGGTGTCTTGTGCAAGACGAGGGCAGACATGGTGATCAGAAAGTTCTGGGTAATTTCTCCTTTACACAATTAAAAATCTTCAACTAGCTAGTTATTAATTGTACTAATCAATATTGTCTCATTTGATTGCAGACATTCTACAGGTGTGAGGAGGGATACGAGGAGGAGGCGGCAGATGTTATCCACAAGGAGTGCAAGCGCCTACTTCAGAACTTACGGCATGAGGCTCGGGTGCAGTCTGTTCGAGACTACTACGCCGACCGTGGTATCAAGAAGTCCAAGCAGGAGTGCCGCGATAAGTTCTTGAGTAAGGAGCAGTACATGAAGGTAATTCTTAAGGCCTTGTACTTAATTCCTTCATTTAGTAATTCATAGCCGTAGCGCTGAAGTTTCTATTTGCTAACTTAGGCCCCTCAGAGATGGTGTGCGGATCGGATGGATTGTTGGGAGGTGTTGGTCAATGTGTGGTGCTCAAAAGAATGGCGGGCCACCCACAACAAGGCCAAGGACAAACGTGCCCAAATGGAAGGTGTGCCACACCACCAAGGCAGCTCCAACTTATTTCAGTACGGGCGGAACTGGGTATGTGGTTTGCTTCATGATTCATGCAATTCATTCATCATGCTAGCTTTAGCCCTTTAATTACTAATTTACTTTGTTTCTCTCTTTCAGGCACGCTACAATAAGGCGGATAAGGTGCCAGAGGTGTACGACCTGTATGCCATGGCCCACACTGGCTCTTACAAGAAAGTCAAGGCATTCTCTGCGTCTGACCTCGATGATCCAAAGAACTTCACCAACATCTCCGCCCACGACAAGCTCGTGCAATATAGAGATCAGGGGAAGGCGAGGAAAGGGGAGGACTTTAACCCAAGCCAGGGTCCCATTGATACAGAGTTGCTGATGATATCTGGTGGCGGGATGTCCCATGGCTCCATAGCCATGGGAGATGGACTTATCCGTTGTCCTAGCACTCTCCCGGAGATCAAGGCGCGCCAGTCGAGCTCCGCTCCTGAGATAAGGCCTCATGAACGGCCAGTCCAACTCGCCATCAAGGTTAGTTATACATACTTAGCTATCTTTCTCTATTACATTGTGTGCGCTTCCATCAATGATTACAAATGGTCATGTGAGTGGTGTTGCAGGCTGCTATACAGAGTGAGAGAGATAGAATGGAGAAACTTCTGGCGGAGGCAGCAGAGAGGTAGCGGGAGTTGGAGGAGAGGACGACAAAGATGTTGGAGGAGGAGAGGGCACGGAATGACATGTAGGCAAGGGCCATGTATGAGCTCCTTGTGGTAAGCTTCTTCTGCAGATTAGTTGCTAGTCTTAACATTTGAGTCTCATTACTAACTAGTATGACTCTGTTGTGAAAACCAAATGTGCAGTCTGTGTGCGAGAAGTCCGGTCAGACCGCTCCGCCGATGCCAGTGATTGCTCCTGGGAGCACGGTGAGTTTAATTTGAATGGACATTACTTGCTAGTCTTAACATTTGAGTGTCGTAATGCTAACGAGACATTGGAAATGATCTTTGGTGCAGCTTAACTCCAGAAACGCATCGCACGATCCTTCTCCACCTACCGACACGAGCCAGCCCGCTCCTACACCTCCCTGATCACGGTAAGTTTCTCTAGACTTAGACCTAGCTTTATTTCCTCCAATATGCTTACCATAATGACCTAGAGTTAGCTTCTTTTCCTTCAAAATGACTTAATAAGCTTACTTATGTCAAAAATTGCATAATTAACTTAGTTAGCTCATAAACGATCCATTTTACCTAAGTTAGCTCTAATATGACTCATTTTACCTTAGTTAGCTTACAAGTGATCCAATTTATCCAAGTTAGCTCTAAAATGACCCATTTTAGTAGATTAGCTCGTAAATGATCCATTTTACCTACGTTACCTTTAAAATGACCCATTTCACCTAGGTTAGCTCCAAAATGACCCATTTCACCTAGGTTAGCTCCAAAATGACCCATTTCACGTAGGTTAGCTCCAAAATGACCCATTTCACCTAGATTTGCTCCTAAGATCAATTTCACCTAAGTTAGCTAAAAACGATCCATTTCACCTAAATTAGCTCTTAAATGATCCATTTCACCTAAGTTAGGTCATAAACAACCCATTTCAACTAAGTTAGCTCATAAAAGCTCATAAATGATCCATTTCAGCTAAGTTAGCTCAAAAACGATCCATTTCACCTTACTTAGCTCAAAAACGATGCCCTTCACCTTAGTTAGCTCATAAATGACCCATTTCAACTAAGTTATCTCATAAATGATCCATTTCAACTAAGTTAGCTCATAAACAACCCATTTCAACTTTGTTAGCTCATATATGATCCATTTCACCTAAGTTAGCTCATAAATGACATATACTTCTTGTTCTAGTCTTCTTCTTGTTCTAGTCACCTATTTCTAACTTTCTTATTTACCATTTTGCAGATTTCATTCACTTCATGGAAGCTAGCTTGCTATGATGGAGTGCTTGCTTTTCCTTTGATGAAACTTTGCATTGTATCTAGCTTGCTATCATGGAACTTGCTTATGTATGAACAATGTGTATGGATGGAACTTGCTTATGTATGAACAATGTGTATGGATGAAACTGATGTGTGAAACTGATGTGATATGTGATATGAAACTTATGTGCTGGATATGTGATATGAAACTTATGTGCTGGATATGTGATATATATTTGTTGTCATATATATTTGCTATGAAAATTGTTGGAGTAAAAAACCCAGAAAAAAAGAGACAATATGCAGGATCTTTGCCGTCTGCCACCGACGGCAAAGAGATCTTTGCCATCAGCAGCGGACGGCAAAGAGGCCACATGGCAGGCAACTGTGCTTCCTGGGAGGCTGACCAATTTGGTCAGTTTGCCCATAGTGGTTGACGGGAAAGGCTTTGCCGTCCGCAGCGGACGGCAAAGGCCTGCCGTTAACCACCTAAGGGAGTAACATCGCATTTATTGCCGTTCATCTTCTTTGCCGTCCGCTGCTGATGGCAAAGGCCCCTTTGCCGTCAGCTTCCCGAAGCAGACGGCAACGCAGCTCTTAGCCGTCCCCTACTTTGCCGTCACATTTTACCATCCGCCATCCATGCCTTTGCCGTCCGCCGTGGCAGATGGCAAAGTAGCAGATTCCTGTAGTGATGATAGTTCATAAGAAGTCTTGCTACACCACCAAAACGCACCCATCTGCAGCGCTCAGACTCTCGTGATCCAGATGAGAATGACATTCTAAACAGAAGCAACTATTACATAGTAAGAGTGACATAGACGAGGATGACCAAATGACAAGGAATATGCATAACAAAATAAAGAACTACCCATCCAGAACCAGCAGCAAATGCAACAAAGTCATTCAAAGAGATGATCCAACACCATCATAATTTGCAGCCCCGCTTCAGCGACCAGTGATCCGGAGACACCAATACTCCACCCTTTTGATGCAACAGCCCAATTACCTATCAACCTGAAGGCTTGAACCACATCACTGCCTGTCGTAATTGAGACATCCAAGGATCAAAGTTAATCCAGATGCCTTTGTCATTCTCACCTTCTTTTGGCTACAGGCTGTATCGTTGACAACCAGGGGAGTTTGCTCCCGAACTCCTAGGGCTCGCCGTGTAGACACAGTTTTCCATAGCAAACAGAGCCTCTCTGCCATCAAGGTCCTTGCGAACGGTGATCTCCTGGTTAATCGAATAGTTGAGTCCGAGAAACAGAGAGTGTGAACCAAGGTTGTTTACCCGCCTCCAACTAAAAAAATCCTAAAGGCCCCAACAAGCTGGTATCCTGCTCATAGATGTAACAGCCACTGTCCGGATACTCACGTATTACATGGTGCTTGTATACAGTGGGGTTTTTTGCAATATAACTTTTTCGGCTCATGTGTCCGAATGATCATCAGTCTTTTGCCGTCGTCTGATCGAGCGAGGAACCAATTGTGCTTCCCTGTTTTTGGCAAAGGTGGTGTGATTACAAAGGGCAGTAATTGTAGGGACACTGCATCATATCAAAAAGGGCAGGCATTGTTAATGTAAGATCAGCATTGTTCAGAGTATGAGTAGGATAATGCAAGAAACAACATTGATATGTCCCTGTTGGAACTGGGGGGAAAATACAGGGAGATTTATACTGGTTTCGAAAATATAGAAGTGCCATGCATGGTTATACTCATGTTATCTCGTAATTGATTCTTCACAGGAAACTACCATGTTATGCATGTTATGTAATCATGTTCTGTCCTCACAAACAAATTCTTCAAGGTAACTAACAGACCATGCATTGTTATATACTCGTGTTCTGTGGGCAAAATTTTTGCAAGGATATTATTCTAGCCATTGATTGCTGAAGGGCGAATATAGGTATGTACACATGGTAAGCATTGCAGGATTTCACTACTTTCAAATATAGAGTTCTCCATATGCACATTTACTTCCCTAATGTATGGTTAGATGAAACCAACAGTGTGGTGCATGTTTCTACATCATGAAAATGAGGAAACGAACATGGCCATTGATACACACTCATATTTAGTAGTAGTATATAGATTACTGTAAAATAAGGATAATATCCATATATTCCTAACCGTTTGATTATTCAGGGTACAAATTGGCTGTAATGACATGGTCACAATCGCATGAATTAACTCATTCCAAATATAGCTGATTTACGGCGTCTCTAATACATTGCCATAGTTCTACTCAAATTCTGCTCAAACAGGGATATGCCAATCATCACAAAAAGTTCAAACAGTGTCCTGGCGTCATCATTAACATGAGATGGAAACAACTTACACGTGCCGTCCCAGCAATACGTGGTGCCATCTGCTTTGTCGATCGCATAGATGATGCCATTGTGTTCAATAGCATCATAGAAGTGTGTATCAGCTTTGACGATGATCCACTGCGAGCTGAGTTGTCTCCAGCTAAAGAAAGCACCGGCGTAAAGATAGGCGAGTACGTGGCCGAACAAGGCAATTAGCTTGAAGTCTGCGTAATTCGCATGTCGTGTGGGCACTTGGCAGATTACAATCTTCTGCAAAACAAGGTCCGTCCAACTGACGTGGTAATCTAGATGACTTGGTTCGCGATGGTAATACTCTATATAATCCAATGGAGGAAGGATAATCTCATGGGAGGTCTGGAAGTTCACGAGCACCAACTTTTTACCATCTTCTCTGAAGGTAGCCATCCAATGGGAGTTCATGCTGATCCAGTACATACCAGCCAAGAAGTTTTGGGCGATGGTGATCGGATCGATGTCGAGGGAAATGATGTACGACGACCCACTACATACCTGCAAAGAAGTTTCGGCTAATGGAGATCGGATTGAAGTCGAGGGGCATCATGTATGCCTCCGTATCATGGTGAGCCAATCTCACAAGACCAGATAGCGGCAAGCAGGGTGTGTTGAAAAGCTTAGGCCTCACTTCAACGATGGTCGTGTGCATGTCCCTCGAGCATGCAGCAAGCCGTAGGGCGCTCAACATATCCGTACACGAACAACAGAGGTCGAGGATGTCACTGGGGAGATTGCTCCAATCGCGGCTCATATGGATGCTGCACAGTTCGGGTTCAGCCATGGTGGAGTTTGAAAGGTGGGGGTTTTGGGGGGCTTTATTTACGGGGGAGAAGGCTGTCGGTGCTTGAGTGGCTAGCAAGGGAATAGTGGTACTGGGGGAGGCGAGTGAGGCGATGGTACACGGGGGCACAGTGAGATGGAGACGAAGACGGAGAAGGAGATGGAGATGGAGTGGTGCTATGGGAGGGGAGAGGGAGACGAGGCGAGGCGCCAATGTGCTGTACATCGGTGGTGACAGACTGCACATTGCACAGGGTGAGGCTGACTTTGGTAACCCCAACACGCCGCCTGGACTAGTGTCAGGCGCAGGGTGTTGTCACTTCACTGTGAGGACTGGATGAATAGTAGTTTGACCATCAAGTGTACCACAGTTGTACTACTACTACTAGTAGGAACATGAGTACTCCAGTAATGTATAGCGGAAATAGGTCTCCCGTGCTAGCATGCCTGTTCACTTCATCGTTCAGGTATCATCCATATTGCAAGCAGAACCAAATTCTCGTGCATGCCCAATCAACGCCCTGCCGAGATGCATGCAGTGGTCGTTCTGGTGCATCAAGGACGGCATGCAGATTGTTCCACACTTGAGAAGAGAAAAAATGGAAAGGTAGAATGCGGCAACAGAGGAAGAGAATGCTAGCTAACGAGGCTAGGAGGGGATCGAGCAGGAAGTTAATGCTCCATGCCTAAAGGTTTTGGGAAAACCTGATTTTCATAAGGTGACTTACTCACCTAAATGGAGGGAGTATTCCTTAACCAGAGAATGTTGTGTCTCCCACTCACACGCCAATATCCATCTGAACCAGCTACGACACATTTTTTATCCGTTTGCATAGGTCCCACTGAGGGAGTCCTGGACTAGGGGGTGTCCGAATAGCCGGACTATCATCATCGGCCGGACTCCAAGACTATGAAGATACAAGATTGAAGACTTCGTCCCGTGTCCGGATGGGACTTTCCTTGGCGTGGAAGGCAAGCTTGGCAATACGGATATGTAGATCTCCTACCATTGTAACCGATTCTGTGTAACCCTAGCCCTCTCCGGTGTCTATATAAACCGGAGGGTTTTAGTCCATAGGACGAACAACCATTACAACAATCATACCATAGGCTAGCTTCTAGGGTTTAGCCTCCTTGATCTCGTGGTAGATCCACTCTTGTACTACCCATATCATCAATATGAATCAAGCAGGAGTAGGGTTTTACCTCCATCAAGAGGGCCCGAACCTGGGTAAAAACATCGTGTCCCTTGTCTCCTGTTACCATCCGCCTAGACGCACAGTTCGGGACCCCCTACCCGAGATCCGCCGGTTTTGACACCGACATTGGTGCTTTCATTGAGATTTCCTCTGTGTTGTCACTAGTAGGCTTGATGGCTCCTTCGATCATCAATAACGACGCAGTCCAGGGTGAGACTTTTCTCCCCGGACAGATCTTCGTATTCGGCGGCTTTGCACTGCGGGCCAATTCGCTTGGCCATCTGGAGCAGATCGAAAGCTACGCCCCTGGCTGTCAGGTCAGATTTGGAAGTCTAAACTTCACGGCTGACATCCGCGGAGACTTGATCTTCGACGGATTCGAGCCACAGCCGAGCGTACCGCACTGTTACGATGGGCATGATTTAGCTCTGCTGCCGGACAGTGCCCTGGAGGCCGCACACGAGTCCGCTCGGAGCCTTAGCTCGGAGCCGACCTCGCAGATCGAGGACGGGTGGCTAGACACCACCTCGGGGGCTGCAATGTCTACGGCGATGGAGCCGAATACTGACCTTGTCCCTTGTAAAGCTCGTGACTCCGAGGTGCCGGATTCCTCGCCGGACTCCGAACCTCCTGCGCCCCCACCAATCGAATCCGATTGGGCGCCGATCATGGAGTTCACCGTCGCGGACATCTTTCAGCACTCGCCTTTCGGTGATATTCTGAATTTGCTAAAGCATCTCTCATTGTCAGGAAAGCCCTGGCCGGTCTGCGGTCAGGACAGTTGGGATGTGGACGACGAAGAAATTCAAAGCCCACCCACCACCCACTTTGTAGCCACTGTCGACGATCTAACCAACATGCTAGATTACGACTCCGAAGACATCGACGGTATGGACGACGATGCCGGAGACGACCAAGAACCAGCGCCTACAGGGCACTGGAAGACCACCTCGTCATACGACATATACATGGTGGACATCCCAAGGGATGGGAACGGCGAGGATGCAGCAGAGGAAGGCTCCTCCAAGAAACAGCCCAAGCGCCGGCGTCAGCGGTGCCGCTCTAAATCCCGCCACAGCAAGAATGGAGATTCCGGCACCGGAGATAATAACACCCCAGAGAGTGCCGAAGATAACCCCCTCCAGCAAGATTCAGCACAGGAGGACGGAGAAGCCAGCCCTCACGAGAGAGCGGCAGACGAAGAGGTAGAGGATGCTAATTACATGCCTTCCTCTGGAGACGAGGCAAGCCTCAACGACGACGAATTCGTCGTGCCTGAGGATCCCATCGAACAAGAGCGTTTTAAACGCAGGCTTATGGCCACGGCGAACAGCCTAAAGAAAAAGCAGCAACAGCTTAGAGCTGATCAAGACCTGCTAGCCGACAGATGGACTGAAGTCCTTGCAGCCGAAGAGTATGAACTCGAACGCCCATCCAAAAGTTACCCAAAACGCAAGTTGCTCCCCCGATTAGAGGAGGAGGCATATAAACCTTCATCACCAGCGCACAATATGGCAGACCGACCACCTCGTGGCCACGACAGAGAGGCATCTAGGCCCCCCACCAGAACCGTACCCCGGCACCGCTCAAAAAGTACGAAGCCACGGGGGAATGCGCCGGACTTGCAAGACATATTGGAGGACAAGGCAAGACAATCAAGATCGATCTACGGATCACGTGGGCGCCCCATGATGCGCGACGACTACCGTCGCGCCGGATACAGCAACTTCGGCCGGGCCGAACATAGTAGACAAAGCTCGCTTGAGCTACGTCGTGATATTGCCCAATATAGAGGCGCCGCACACCCACTATGCTTCACAGATGAAGTAATGGATCATCAAATCCCCGAAGGGTTTAAACCCGTGAACATTGAATCCTACGATGGCACAACAGACCCCGCGGTTTGGATCAAAGACTATCTCCTTCATATCCACATGACCCGCGGTGACGACCTTCACGCCATCAAATATCTCCCACTCAATCTTAAAGGACCAGCTCGGCATTGGCTCAACAGCTTGCCAGCAGAGTCAATTGGGTGTTGGGAGGACCTGGAAGCCGCATTCCTTGACAACTTCCAGGGCACATATGTGCGACCACGAGACGCCGATGACCTAAGCCACATAATTCAGCAGCCAGATGAATCGGCCAGACAGTTCTAGACACGGTTCTTAACAAAGAAAAATCAAATCGTCGACTGTTCGGATGCAGAGGCCCTCACAGCCTTCAAACATAACATCCACGACGAGTGGCTGGCCCAGCACCTAGGACAGGAAAAGCCGAAATCCATGGCAACCCTCACATCACTCATGACCCGCTTCTACGCGGGAGAGGACAGTTGGCTAGCCCGCAGTAACAACCTCAGCAAAAATTCTGGCAGTCCGGATAACAAGGACCGCAATGGCAGGTCGCGTCGCAACAAAAACAAACGCCGCGTTAACGGTGATAACACTGAGGATACGACAGTCAACGCCGGATTCAGAGGCTCCAAACCCGGTCAGCGGAAGAAGCCATTCAAAAGAACTACTCCGGGTCCGTCCAATTTGGACCGAATACTCGACCGCTCGTGCCAGATACACGACACCCCCGAAAAGCCAGCCAATCACACCAACAGGGATTGTTGGGTATTCAAGCAGGCAGGCAAGTTAATCGCCGAAAACAATGACAAGGGGCTGCATAGCGATGACGAGGAAGAGACCCGGCCGCCGGACAATAGAGGACAGAAGGGTTTCCCCCCACAAGTGCGGATGGTAAACATGATATACGCAACCCACAAACCCAAGAGGGAGCGAAAGCGTGCACTTAGGGACGTATATGCGATGGAGCCATTCGCCCCGAAGTTCAATCCATGGTCCTCTTGCCCGATCACTTTTGATCGAAGGGACCACCCCACCAGTATCCGCCATGGCGAACTCGCCGCATTGGTTTTAGACCCAATCATCGATGGATTTCACCTCACTAGAGTCCTGAAGGACGGCGGCAGCAGCCTGAACCTGCTTTATCAGGACACAGTGCGCAAGATGGGCATAGACCCCTCAAGGATTAAACCTACAAAGAAGACCTTCAAAGGCGTTATACCAGGTGTAGAGGCCAATTGTACAGGCTCAGTCACACTGGAAGTGGTCTTTGGATCCCCGGATAACTTCCGAAGCGAGGAGTTAATCTTCAACATAGTCCCGTTCCGCAGCGGCTATCATGCTCTGCTTGGACGGACCGCGTTTGCAAAGTTCAATGAGGTGCCACATTACGCATACCTCAAGCTCAAGATGCCAGGCCCTCGAGGAGTCATCACGGTCAACGGAAACACTGAACGCTCCCTCCGAACGGAGGAACACACAGCGGCTCTCGCGGCAGAAGTACAGAGCAACCTCTTAAGGCAATTTTCGAGTCCGGCCGTTAAGCGACCGGACACGGCCAAATGCGCCCGGAGTAACCTACAACAAGACCACATGGCATGTTCCGAGCACGCGTAGCAATGCGGCCCCAACCCCAGCCCCTGCCAAATCACAAAACTGGTCCTTCGCGTACATCATTACGCTCTGGAGATACCATGGGCATAGGGGGAGGGGCACGACCACCACAGACCCAGAATGCGGCTTAACCGCACCAGGGGCTCCCAAGTGTGTGGCTCTTTTTATTTTTCTTTTTTCTTACGCACATGACTCCGTTCACCAGAGGCCCTGTGTCACACCCTAGCTAGTCATGCATTAGAGTGTTGCATCATGTTTACTCTTTCATCAGAAACTTGAAATGGGGATGACAGAACCCCCAGTCCCCTCTGAAACCAACTAGGGTTACTAAAATAATTTTTCAATGAACCTGAAATGCCCTTCTAAAATGCCCATCATTTTTGTCTTGGTTCAGAACCTCTGCCAAAAGTGGTGCACATTTTCCTAGGCCATCCTAGGGTTTTTGAATTAAATCATAAATATTTGAATTTGGGCATTTAAAATAATATAAAATATTTAAATGCTCAAATATCTCCAAACTAAAATGTTTCATGTTGGAAATAATCCAACTATGGGCCAGGAATAGTTTGGTGATTTTTGAAGTTGCCTAGGTATTTTATTAAATTCAACAAAGTTGCAGATATATATTAAATAAATCAGAAAACAGAAAAAAGGGGAAAACTTACCTGGCGCCACCGCAGGCCCACCAGCCAGCCCACCTGGCCGGCCCAGCCCGGCCACCGCTCCAGCGAGCTGCTTGGCTTGCCAGGCAGGCAGCCAAGGTGCTCGGCGGCGGCACCGCAGCTCGCCACGCAGCTGCACGCCGCCCGGCCTCCCCCTCTCGCCGCCCTGATGGCCTGGACGAGCTCCACGTCACGCCCCGACCCTCCTGGACACCTCCATTCTCCCCCAGTTCCTCTCCCTCGCGCTCCCACGCCATGGCCGACGCCACCGTCGCCGCACCACCGCCGTAGCCGTGCTCCCCGTCGTCTCCACGCCGCGCCACCCTGTCCAGAAGCTCCGCCGTCCTCTACTCCTTCGAGCTAGCCGAGCCCCGAGCGCTCGCGTGCCTCGAAGCCGCCGCACCAACCTCGCCCGAACCGCCATCGCCGGAGATCCCCTTCGCCGTCGCCGCCGCAGCAGCTCGTCCCCGACCATGCCGTCCTTTCCATCAAGACCGCAGTGAGCTGGGCTAACTTCCCCTTCCTCTCTTTCTCTCTCTCGAGCACCACAGCGAGCACACCAAGCTCACCCGCACGCGCCGTCGCGGACCTCGTCGCCGACGTGCTTCCGGCCACACTCCGGCCACAAGATGGTGTCCATCTTACTCACCGAGTCCCACAGCACCTAGCAAGCCACTCCACGAGCCTCACCGACCCCCCTAGCGCCAAGTTCATCCTCGACCGAACCCCGGTGGCCGCCAAAGTCGTCGCCGGCGCCAACTCCGGCCACCCCGACCCCAACGGACTCCGCCAAGAGCTGCGGTTTGTCCTCAGCTCCACTCCGGTGGTCTCCGCGGCCCCTTTGGTGGCCGAAATGGCCAAAACCACTCCCGCCGCCGCGTCTGGCTCGCCGGCGGCTAAACGCCGGCGTCGCCGGCTTTGACTTTGACCACGGGTGGGCCCTGGTTGACTCCCCTGAGTCAATGACAGGTGGGGCCCAGCCCTGCTAATTATACAGGATTAGTTTTAATCAAATCTTAATTAAAATAATCACCCTGACATGCGGGACCCACTGTCAGGTTTGACCCAGACCTGTTCCGTTGACCTGCTGACGTCACACTGACGTCAGGCTGACGCAGTAATTAATTTCTGGATTTAATTTAAATCAGGAAATTCCAGAATATTATTTAAACTTCAAAAATTCATAACTTTTATTCTGTAACTCCAAATTGGACAAATTATATATGAAAAATGATCAGAAAAATCCAATCTATCCATCTGTACTATTTTCATGCATGAGCAAACAAGTTAAATTGATGTTTTAAGCAGAACAAGGAAAAGCACTTTAAAAGGCCTTATTTGAATTTGAAATTTGAATCCTTGATTCAAATTTGTTCAAACCCCTCTGATTTTAGTTGCATTAGCCCAACACACTCATATTGCTATGTTTCATGCATGCATCATATTCTTGCACATTGTTTGGTGATGGTTGTGTATCGGTGTCCTTTGCGATAGGTTCTGCCCCCGAGGAGTACCGTGATTACCCTAACGAAGAACCATATCAGTGCATCGAACCATCAGGCAAGCAACCAACCATTTGATCATATCGATACAATCCCATGTTCTCGCTCCTGCTCTCTTTTACTGCATTAAGACAACGCGATTCAAACTGCTGTGTGCTACGGTAGTTGAACCCATTTCCTCTGCATGACCTGTCATTGCCACAGTAACTAGATGAAACCCACTAGCATGTGTAGGAGTTGATTGAGCCCTATGTATGTGTTGTTCCTACCTTGCTATGCCTGCTATGCTTAGAGTCGTGTCAGGTCTGGTCCATCTGGGTGATGGGCTAGAGTGAAATGATTATGTCGGTAATGAGAGTGGTGTGGTGAACACGATTTGGTAAAGGTATCGATGAGAGGCCATGTAGGAGTACATGGTGGGTTGTTTCATGGAAGCCGACCTTAAGCACTGAGATCTGTATGTGTGATTTAAGAATCAGCTACTACCATGCATTGGGCCCGAAACCAATGGACCCTCTCGGCTTCTTATTCACCCTAGTTCTCCGTCCAGGAGTTGCAAGTAGTTTCTGGTGTTTGTAGCCTACTGGAGGCCATGGACAGCGCTGACCGTAGGGGTGGGCTGTGATGCGGTAGGTACGTGGCACGGTGTACCGAGTACCCGTTAGGTATCTCGGGAACCCTGTTCACATCGTTCGGGGCCGTATGGGAAACTTCGGCCGGACTCCCTGCGGATGGAACCTGAATAGGCGATAAACCTGGACTGGAGGCTTAGGTGATTAGGTAGGTCATGGCCGACACCCACGTTGGGCTTCCGCTTGAAGGTTGCCGAGTACATGTCGTGTAAGCGACGGTAAGTGGTGAGAGCGTGTATGAAGAAGTACACCCCTGCAGGGTTAACATGATCTATTCGAATAGCCGCGTCCGCGGTAAAGGACTACTTGGTTGCCTATACAGTTCATAGACAAGTAAATGGAAACTACTAAAAGCCTCAAGATAAGTGTGAGTGCCGAGGATGGCTCTTCCGTAGGAAGACGGAGGTGGATCCTCGGTAGTGTATTGAAGTGGTGAGTAGTGGACTCGTGTGCGCAAAACCATTTCAAGTTGGAGTATCGTAGGTTAGCCTAGCCAAGAGTCAAAGCTGGCTTGCTGCAATAACTCCACCAACCCTTCTTGATACTATGCATGTATGTAGGATCTGATGTAAGTCTTGCTGAGTACCTTTGTACTCATGTTGCTATAATCTACATTTTTACAGAAGACGCTGCAACCCCTTCTGATGGGTTCTATGTAGACGTTGACATCAACGAGTAGGCTAAAGACCCAGGTGGTGACCCTGAGCTTGTGAAGGACCACATAGTATAGCTAGGCTTTCCAAGCCTCTTTTATTTTACTAGTTGTCTATACTCAGACAAGTTACTTCCGCTGCTGGTTTGTATGACTGTATGACTTGTATGTGGGGTCGTGAGACCCGTACCTTTGTGTATGTTATGTATGGCTCCCTGAGCCTTAAATAAAGTACTTGTGTCATAGAGTCATGTTGTGATGCTTCGTTGTATTTGCACATATCGAGCATATTGTGTGTATGATTAAAATGCTTGGTATGTGTGGGATCTGACTATCTAGTTGTTTATCTTTAGTAGCCTCTCTTACCGGGAAATGTCTCCTAGTGTTACCGCTGAGCCATGGTAGCTTGCTACTGCTCTGGAACACTTAGGCTGGCCGGCATGTGTCCTTCTTCATTCCTGTGTCTGTCCCTCCGGGGAAATGTCACACTTTGAGTACCGGAGTCCTGTTAGCCCGCTACAGCCCGGTTTACCGGAGTCCTGCTAGCCCAGTGCTACAGCCCGGACCCACTTGCTAATGACCGACACATTCGAAGCTGGGTCATGGATGCCTGTCCCTGTAAGTCTGTGCCACTTTGGGTTTACGACTAGTCATGTCAGCCCGGGCTCTTTATCATATGGATGCTAGCGACACTATCATATACGTGAGCCAAAAGGCGCAAACGGTCCCGGGAAAAGGTAAGACGACACCCGTGGGGATACCGTGCGTGAGGCCGCAAAGTGATATGAGGTGTTACCAGCTAGATCGATGTGACATCGAGTCGGGGTCCTGACAGCGTTGGCATCAGAGCCGGACTGCCTGTAGGTTCTCCAAGCCAAACTGGTCGATGTTGAGTCTAGAAATTCTTTAGTTATATGTAGGGGAATTGTTTGTGGGTTGGCACGTAAGGCTCTTTTACTCCTATTACCTTATGACTTTCTGATCCGAGTCAGTCCATTCTTCCACCGGGGATAAGAAATTAGGATCTACTCTCTCTATCAGGATCACGTGTTACAAATCAGTAGTACCTTATAAGTTTGATGGTTACAAGCCTAGTTCAGTTCTACTACCACATTATGTTGCCAGAATGGTTTCAGAACTTTGATATGATGATGTTGAGTATGTACGAAATCCTTTGTCAAATGTCTCAAAATCCTTTTTGAGCATTTACAGCTGTTATGCTGCCGAAATTTTGCTAGAAATTCTAATGCCTTTGCATTATGATTATGCTTTCAGATGGCCACTCGCGACCTCAATCAAGTGGTTCGCCTGACTCGATGCCTAGATGTACCCGGCCATACTGCTAAGTTGGTCAGGGTAATGACTGAGGCTGGATACCGCTGGTATCCTGAGTACACGGTCGAAGAGCAATTCCGAGACTTTAATCAAAGCCAGTATCTCTGCACTGTCAGGATATTTCCATCTTATCCTGGATCCACCGAGCCTCTTCACTGCTCCTATGGACTCGGGGTTACTATTGAGATGGCTGTGCAGGACGCCGCCTACTCTATGATGACCATTATGCGAGTCAGATCTGGTTTATTTCGGGACTCTGACTTCCGGTATATGCCAGGATCACTTCCGGGAGCACAAGGGTATCTCCAGGCTATCTATGCTGACCCCACTCAGGAGGATTCACGGACTCGCACCACTGCTGAGATGCTCGAGGATAAGGACCGTGAAAATCGGGCCTTAAGGTTAGAGCTCTTCAATACCCGTGCTGACCACTGGGCTACTTTGACTCGGTTCGCACCGGCGGTGCAAGCTGGATATTCAGATATGCGCGATCTCTATCTTGTGAGATCTGCTCTGCCGGACGTGATGGTTTGGCGTGATGTAGGAGGCATCACCCCACCTCGCGGTCCCCGTAGGCCACCGTTTGTTGGTCCAAGGCCTCATCCTAGCCCCTATGGTCCACAAGCTCCGCGAGACCGTCTGTTTCCGGATGATCATGTTGAACTTCCAGGCTATGGAGGCGACTTCTACGAGGACTACTACGGATCGGTCTGAGTTAGTGGTAGTATCACTAGTTCGCACTAGCTGTGTCTTCTATCGTCCCGCGTGACTCGTGGGATATGACCTAGTTTGTACTCTTTCCGGAGGAGTAGAAAAATAATGTATAGGAGCTTGGAATGCCTCCGATGAGATGTAATCCTCTTTTCACCGTAATAGTACTTTGTTTGGTCTTGTACTAAACCCTGTATGGTGTGTATGACGATGGAATAAAAGAAGCAGTTTCTGTATCTACCATGTCATACGGATGATCATCTTGCATTCCGAGTTATTCCTTACATTTTGTATTCCATGTTGGAATTTTATCATCCTGACTAAATCATTGTCTTGTTTACCTAGGATGGTCAACACGCGCGCTAACCCTGCTTCTCAAGAGCAGGCCGAAGGCAGTGAAGTCAGGGATGCAAATTTGCCTCATCCTCCTTCACTAGCCGAGGTTATGATGGAAGCTGAGAGAAACAAGCGGGAGACCAACCGTTTGTTAGAGCGTATTGAACAGAATACAACACACCATCAGAGGGCTAACGTGGTGTCACTCAGTGATTTTATCAAATTGCATCCACCCACGTTCCACCACTCCGTCGAGCCTCTCGACGCTGATGACTGGCTTCGCAGTATCTCTCACAAACTGCGTTCCGCGTTGGTAGCGGAGGCTGACAAGGTCACCTTTGCTGCATATCATCTTGAAGGCCCCGCCAGTCTATGGTGGGAGAATTATGGAGCTATGCGCCCAGCGGGCCATGTCACTACTTGGGCTGAGTTCAGCGAGGCTTTCCGTGAACATCACATTCCGGAGGGTCTCATGGACCGTAAACGTGAAGAATTTTGCAGTTTCACCCAAGGCCGACTTTCTGTGGATGCCTATAGCAGGGAGTTTGGTAATCTCGCCCGATATGCAACTGAGGAAGTGTCTACTGACGCCAAGAAGCAAGCAAGGTTCCGTAAGGGCCTTGGTCCCGAGCTTCGCCGCGACCTCCGTCTGCATGAGTGCACATCTTTTCAGAAACTTGTCAACAAAGCCATCAGTGCTGAAACTGGTCAGACTGACTATGACGCAACACGCAAGCATGGCCGTGACATGGGTTCCTCATCCGGTGCTGGTCCTCAGAAGCGCCGCGTGTGGGTGCCCAACACCGCCCTGCCACCCAGGTTCACACCGAGGCCATCTTACCAGGCGCCTCGCCCCGTTCAACAGTCTGCACCGGCCAAGCCCTATGGGGGTCCAACCAATAATGCTCCTCCATGTACCAGTTCCGTGACTTGTTTCAAATGTGGGGAATCTGGTCACTATATGCGTGAGTGTCCCCAGACCAACCCCAACCAATCTGCTAAAGCTGTTGGCCGTGGCAAGCCGACAGGAAAAATATTCCACGCTAAGCCGGTCGCCGCTTCACGTGGCCATGTCAATTGTATCTCTGCCGAAGAAGCTCAAGAGGATCCCAACGTTGTTCTCGGTACGCTTCTTGTTAATTGCCACCCGGCATCTGTTCTTTTCGATACAGGAGCCTCTCATTCTTTTATATCTGAAAACTATGCTCGCTTGCATAACGTCGCATTCGGTGATATGCCAACCTCTATGGTAATTCAAACTCCGGGATCCAAATGGCAAACTTCTAGAGTAAGCCATGGAAATGAAATCCAAGTCGACAGACTTGTTTTTCTCGCATCTTTGATAGCCCTTAAATCTTCAGATATTAATATCATTTTGGGTATGGACTGGATGTCAGCTCATCAAGCCAAAATTGATTGCTTCTCTAGGACTGTTCAACTCACCCATCCTTCGGGGAAGATAGTCAATGTCTTGACCCGAATAGCCAAGCGACAATTATATTCTCTTAACGCCAGCCCTTTGCCAGACCTTGAGGACGTGCCGGTAGTCTGTGACTTCCCGGATGTCTTCCCAGAGGAATTGCCAGGTGTTCCACCTGACAGGGATGTTGAGTTCGTAATAGATCTCATTCCAGGAACCGTTCCGATTGCTAGAAGACCCTATAAGATGGCACCCCTAGAACTAGCCGAGCTTAAGAAACAACTCGATGAGTCCTTGAAAAGGGGTTTCATCCGACCTAGCTCATCTCCGTGGGCTTGCCCCGTCCTCTTCGTCAAGAAGAAGGATGGTACGGACCGGATGGTTGTAGATTACCGACCTGTCAATCTGGTCACAATCAAGAACAAATATCCACTTCCCAGGATCAACGACCTGTATGATCAGCTCGCTGGATCCTCAGTCTTCTCCAAGATGGATTTGAGGTTGGGCTACCATCAAATCAAAATCAGAAACGGGGACATTCCTAAAACGGCCTTTGTTACTCGTTATGGCCAATACGAGTACACCGTCATGTCCTTCGGTTTAACCAACGCTCCAGCCACCTTTTCTCGGTTAATGAACTCAATCTTCATGGAGTATTTGGATAAATTCGTCGTAGTTTATCTCGATGATATACTCATCTACTCCAAGAACGAGGAAGAACATGCCGAACATTTAAGGCTAGTGTTGAAGAAACTTCGAGAGCATCGCCTTTATGCCAAATTTTCGAAATGTGAATTCTGGTTGTCAGAAGTGACCTATCTGGGTCATGTAATATCTGGTAAAGGTATTGCTGTTAACCCTGAGCGAGTTCAAGCCGTCCTTAATTGGACTCCACCTGAATCGGTCAAGCAAGTTCGGAGTTTTCTGGGCTTAGCGAGCTATTGCCGTCGCTTTGTCGAGAACTTCTCCAAAGTTGCTAAACCCCTAACCGAACTCCTCAAGAAAGATAAAAAGTTCGAATGGACTCCACAATGTGAGCACAACTTTCAGGAACTGAAAAGACGCCTGACCTCTGCTCCCGTGCTGGTACCGCCAGACTTCTCCAAGGACTTTGTTATCTACTGCGACGCCTCGCGACAAGGACTAGGTTGCATTCTTATGCAAGATCGACACGTAATTGCTTATGCTTCACGGCAATTGCACCCACCTGAGGAGAATTATCCTACTCATGATCTAGAGCTTGCAGCCGTAGTCTATGCACTTAAGACCTGGCGACATTACCTCCTCGGTAATCGTTGCGAAATATTCACTGATCACCAAAGTCTGAAGTACATTTTCACCCAACCGGATTTGAATCTCAGGCAGAGACGTTGGGTTGAATTGATCACAGACTTCGACTTAGGAATAACCTACACCCCAGGGAAAGCCAACGTCATGGCTGATGCGCTAAGTCGTAAATCTTATTGTAACAACCTGATGTTACAACAAAGTCAACCGCTTCTCCATGAGGAATTTCGGAAGCTTAACCTTCACATTGTACCTCAAGGTTTTCTTTCCACCTTGGTGGCAAAACCTACCCTTACGGATCAAATTATCAAAGCACAGAAGGTAGATCCGGGAATCTCCCGCATCAAGAGGAACATTCAGAAAGGAACTGCGGATTGTTTCTCCATTAATGATCAAGGAGTCGTATACTTCGAGAATCGACTAGTGGTTCCCAAAGTGCGCAACCTAAGGCGATTAATCCTTAAGGAAGCTCATGAATCTCCTCTCACCATTCATCCCGGTAGTACTAAGATGTATCAGGACCTACGCCAGAGGTTCTGGTGGACTAGGATGAAGAGAGAAATTGCTCAGTATATTGCAAATTGCGACGTCTGTCGTCGTGTAAAAGCAGAGCACGAACGGCCTGCTGGCACCCTTCAACCCTTAGCTATTCCTGAATGGAAATGGGATAAAATTGGTATGGATTTCATTACCGGTTTTCCCAGGACCAAGAGAGGGAAAAATGCTATTTTCGTCGTGGTCGATCGTCTTTCCAAAGTAGCCCATTTCTTACCTGTTCGTGAGAGTATAACCGCTAGTCAGCTGGCAGATTTGTACATCTCCCGAATAGTGTCCCTCCATGGTGTTCCTTTGGAAATTAACTCGGATCGAGGAAGTCTTTTCACCTCTCGATTTTGGGAAAGTTTCCAAAATGCTATGGGGACTCGTCTCTCCTTTAGCACCGCTTTCCACCCTCAGTCGAGTGGTCAAGTGGAACGCGTCAATCAGATTCTAGAAGACATGCTTCGAGCCTCTGTTATCTCATTCGGAATGGACTGGGAGAAGTGCCTTCCATTTGCCGGATTCGCCTACAACAACAGCTATCAATCTAGCTTGGGTAAAGCCCCTTTTGAAGTTCTCTATGGACGACGATGTCGAACACCCCTTAACTGGTCAGAGACCGGGGAAAGACAATTCTTTGGCCCGGATATGATTCAGGAAGCAGAAGAACAAGTTCGCATCGTTCGTGAAAAGTTGAAAACAGCCCAATCTCGTCAAAAGAGTCAATATGACCGAAAGCATAAGGCTATGACTTTCGAGGTTGACGAGAAGGCTTATCTTCGGGTCACCCCTCTGAAGGGAACCCATCGTTTCGGTATCAAAGGCAAATTGGCTCCTCGTTACATTGGACCTTTTCGCATTCTCGCCAAACGAGGAGAAGTTGCCTACCAATTGGAACTACCTCCGCACCTCTCCAGGGTCCACGATGTCTTCCACGTTTCTCAACTCAGGCGTTGCTTCTCGGATCCTATCCGTGAAGTGGACCACGAAACGCTTGATCTCCAAGATAATCTTACATATCGAGAGTACCCCATTCGTATCCTCGATCAAGCCGAACGTACCACGCGACGTCATAATATCAAGTTTCTCAAGGTTCAATGGTCGCACCATTCTGAGGATGAAGCAACTTGGGAAAGGGAGGATCGTCTTCGACTTGAATATCCCGCCTTCTTCACGGAGGAACCCAAATCTCGGGACGAGATTCTTTTGAGTGGGGGTGAGTTGTCACACCCTAGCTAGTCATGCATTAGAGTGTTGCATCATGTTTACTCTTTCATCAGAAACTTGAAATGGGGATGACAGAACCCCCAGTCCCCTCTGAAACCAACTAGGGTTACTAAAATAATTTTTCAATGAACCTGAAATGCCCTTCTAAAATGCCCATCATTTTTGTCTTGGTTCAGAACCTCTGCCAAAAGTGGTGCACATTTTCCTAGGCCATCCTAGGGTTTTTGAATTAAATCATAAATATTTGAATTTGGGCATTTAAAATAATATAAAATATTTAAATGCTCAAATATCTCCAAACTAAAATGTTTCATGTTGGAAATAATCCAACTATGGGCCAGGAATAGTTTGGTGATTTTTGAAGTTGCCTAGGTATTTTATTAAATTCAACAAAATTGCAGATATATATTAAATAAATCAGAAAACAGAAAAAAGGGGAAAACTTACCTGGCGCCACCGCAGGCCCACCAGCCAGCCCACCTGGCCGGCCCAGCCCGGCCACCGCTCCAGCGAGCTGCTTGGCTTGCCAGGCAGGCAGCCAAGGTGCTCGGCGGCGGCACCGCAGCTCGCCATGCAGCTGCACGCCGCCCGGCCTCCCCCTCTCGCCGCCCTGATGGCCTGGACGAGCTCCACGTCGCGCCCCGACCCTCCTGGACACCTCCATTCGCCCCCAGTTCCTCTCCCTCGCGCTCCCACGCCATGGCCGACGCCACCGTCGCCGCACCACCGCCGTAGCCGTGCTCCCCGTCGTCTCCACGCCGCGCCACCCTGTCCAGAAGCTCCGCCGTCCTCTACTCCTTCGAGCTAGCCGAGCCCCGAGCGCTCGCGTGCCTCGAAGCCGCCGCACCAACCTCGCCCGAACCGCCATCGCCGGAGATCCCCTTCGCCGTCGCCGCCGCAGCAGCTCGTCCCCGACCACGCCGTCCTTTCCATCAAGACCGCAGTGAGCTGGGCTAACTTCCCCTTCCTCTCTTTCTCTCTCTCGAGCACCACAGCGAGCGCACCAAGCTCACCCGCACGCGCCGTCGCGGACCTCGTCGCCGACGTGCTTCCGGCCACACTCCGGCCACAAGATGGTGTCCATCTTACTCACCGAGTCCCACAGCACCTAGCAAGCCACTCCACGAGCCTCACCGACCCCCCTAGCGCCAAGTTCATCCTCGACCGAACCCCGGTGGCCGCCAAAGTCGTCGCCGGCGCCAACTCCGGCCACCCCGACCCCAACGGACTCCGCCAAGAGCTGCGGTTTGTCCTCAGCTCCACTCCGGTGGTCTCCGCGGCCCCTTTGGTGGCCGAAATGGCCAAAACCACTCCCGCCGCCGCGTCTGGCTCGCCGGCGGCTAAACGCCGGCGTCGCCGGCTTTGACTTTGACCATGGGTGGGCCCTGGTTGACTCCCCTGAGTCAATGACAGGTGGGGCCCAGCCCTGCTAATTATACAGGATTAGTTTTAATCAAATCTTAATTAAAATAATCACCCTGACATGCGGGACCCACTGTCAGGTTTGACCCAGACCTGTTCCGTTGACCTGCTGATGTCACACTGACGTCAGGCTGACGCAGTAATTAATTTCTGGATTTAATTTAAATCAGGAAATTCCAGAATATTATTTAAACTTCAAAAATTCATAACTTTTATTCTGTAACTCCAAATTGGACAAATTATATATGAAAAATGATCAGAAAAATCCAATCTATCCATCTGTACTATTTTCATGCATGAGCAAACAAGTTAAATTGATGTTTTAAGCAGAACAAGGAAAAGCACTTTAAAAGGCCATATTTGAATTTGAAATTTGAATCCTTGATTCAAATTTGTTCAAACCCCTCTGATTTTAGTTGCATTAGCCCAACACACTCATATTGCTATGTTTCATGCATGCATCATATTGTTGCACATTGTTTGGTGATGGTTGTGTATCGGTGTCCTTTGCGACAGGTTCTGCCCCCGAGGAGTACCGTGATTACCCTAACGAAGAACCATATCAGTGCATCGAACCATCAGGCAAGCAACCAACCATTTGATCATATCGATACAATCCCATGTTCTCGCTCCTGCTCTCTTTTACTGCATTAGGACAACGCGATTCAAACTGCTGTGTGCTACGGTAGTTGAACCCATTTCCTCTGCATGACCTGTCATTGCCACAGTAACTAGATGAAACCCACTAGCATGTGTAGGAGTTGATTGAGCCCTATGTATGTGTTGTTCCTACCTTGCTATGCCTGCTATGCTTAGAGTCGTGTCAGGTCTGGTCCATCTGGGTGATGGGCTAGAGTGAAATGATTATGTCGGTAATGAGAGTGGTGTGGTGAACACGATTTGGTAAAGGTATCGATGAGAGGCCATGTAGGAGTACATGGTGGGTTGTTTCATTGAAGCCAACCTTAAGCACTGAGATCTGTATGTGTGATTTAAGAATCAGCTACTACCATGCATTGGGCCCGAAACCAATGGACCCTCTCGGCTTCTTATTCACCCTAGTTCTCCGTCCAGGAGTTGCAAGTAGTTTCTGGTGTTTGTAGCCTACTGGAGGCCGTGGACAGCGCTGACCGTAGGGGTGGGCTGTGATGCGGTAGGTACGTGGCACGGTGTACCGAGTACCCGTTAGGTATCTCGGGAACCCTGTTCACATCGTTCGGGGCCGTATGGGAAACTTCGGCCGGACTCCCTGCGGATGGAACCTGAATAGGCGATAAACCTGGACTGGAGGCTTAGGTGATTAGGTAGGTCGTGGCCGACACCCACGTTGGGCTTCCGCTTGAAGGTTGCCGAGTACATGCCGTGTAAGCGACGTTAAGTGGTGAGAGCGTGTATGAAGAAGTACACCCCTGCAGGGTTAACATGATCTATTCGAATAGCCGCGTCCGCGGTAAAGGACTACTTGGTTGCCTATACAGTTCATAGACAAGTAAATGGAAACTGCTAAAAGCCTCAAGATAAGTGTGAGTGCCGAGGATGGCTCTTCTGTAGGAAGACGGAGGTGGATCCTCGGTAGTGTATTGAAGTGGTGAGTAGTGGACTCGTGTGCGCAAAACCATTTCAAGTGGGAGTATCGTAGGTTAGCCTAGCCAAGAGTCAAAGCTGGCTTGCTGCAATAACTCCACCAACCCTTCTTGATACTATGCATGTATGTAGGATCTGATGTAAGTCTTGCTGAGTACCTTTGTACTCATGTTGCTATAATCTACATTTTTACAGAAGACGCTGCAACCCCTTCTGATGGGTTCTATGTAGACGTTGACATCAACGAGTAGGCTAAAGACCCAGGTGGTGACCCTGAGCTTGTGAAGGACCACATAGTATAGCTAGGCTTTCCAAGCCTCTTTTATTTTACTAGTTGTCTGTACTCAGACAAGTTACTTCCGCTGCTGGTTTGTATGACTGTATGACTTGTATGTGGGGTCGTGAGACCCGTACCTTTGTGTATGTTATGTATGGCTCCCTAAGCCTTAAATAAAGTACTTGTGTCATAGAGTCATGTTGTGATGCTTCGTTGTATATGCACATATCGAGCATATTGTGTGTATGATTGAAATGCTTGGTATGTGTGGGATCTGACTATCTAGTTGTTTATCTTTAGTAGCCTCTCTTACCGGGAAATGTCTCCTAGTGTTACCGCTGAGCCATGGTAGCTTGCTACTGCTCTGGAACACTTAGGCTGGCCGGCATGTGTCCTTCTTCGTTCCTGTGTCTGTCCCTCCGGGGAAATGTCACGCTTTGAGTACCGGAGTCCTGTTAGCCCGCTACAGCCCGGTTTACCGGAGTCCTGCTAGCCCAGTGCTACAGCCCGGACCCACTTGCTGATGACCGACACGTTCGAAGCTGGGTCATGGATGCCTGTCCCTGTAAGTCTGTGCCACTTTGGGTTTACGACTAGTCATGTCAGCCCGGGCTCTTTATCATATGGATGCTAGCGACACTATCATATACGTGAGCCAAAAGGCGCAAACGGTCCCGGGAAAAGGTAAGACGACACTCGTGGGGATACCGTGCGTGAGGCCGCAAAGTGATATGAGGTGTTACCAGCTAGATCAATGTGACATCGAGTCGGGGTCCTGACACCCTGTCCGGCAGTATACCCGCCGAACACACGATGCAACAGCCAGGGGAGAAGAAGGGCTACGGCGAGTATCTAGGTGGTCTCCATTACAAGCATTAAATCCGTTTTTATACACCATTCCGCAACCTACCCCTGGAGGGACATGTTTAATAGTCTTACCCCTTGCTTACCGCACTATTTGTATCGTTTTGCATTCATCACAGAATTCCTTGAATAAACAATGCATCGCTTTTCGCTTATAATTGCATTTCTTTCTTATATATATGTTCATTTATGACATCTTGCATCCGTACACTTTGGTACGGTCGAATACACCAGGGGCTTAAATTCCCCGCATTATGGTGTGATAAGTCCGAACACTTTCACAAGTGCGGCACCCCGAACTTATAGCATTATATGCATCGGCTCCGAATCATGTCTTGGGTCAATAGTTGGGTTTGCCCGGCTCCCATGTTTTGGTACCTTACATTCCGTTTTATCGGCTAAGGTAGCACTGGGAGAACCACTGCGATTGCGCCCCGGTTGAGCCGGGCGAGCGCCTCAGTGGAGAAAGCTAAAACTGACCGTCATGATAAGGCGAGAGCTGGTCGCTGTTTGAGAGGTTTTTTCGAGTCCCTAAAGACTTATGCCGCTTAGAGCGAGGAACCGGCTTCGTCCGGCCCAGGCGTGGATAGTGCCCCGAACTCAGTCTTTCGAACACTAGGGGCTTCGCCGAAATTTAAAATTATAGAATTCTATGGCTAAGTGAGAGTGTTCAAGCATTATAAGTCCGGTTGCCTCGTTCGTTGTGTTGAGCGCCTCCCTAGATGGACCCAAACATGGGAACAAGAGTGCTCAAGTTTATCCCGAACACCCCAGCACTAGTGGCATGGGGGCTGAAGCCGACGACTTGCCATCTCTCAGATTTGATAAACGGCCGCACAGAAGGTAATATTTTAAATTAAAAAGTGTTGGCCATCTCTCAGATTTGATAAACGGCCGCACAGAAGGTAATATTTTAAATTAAAAAGTGTTGCTCAGCGCATATGAACAAGGTTTTCAGCGCACAGGATAACAAAATGTGAGTCTACTCAAATATTACATCTTTGGAGCACTCATCCGCAATCATGCGGGCACCCTTCAGGAAAATCTTATAATACATTTCGGGCGTACGATACTCCTTGCCCACCGGCGGCGCATCCGTCAGCAGCTTCTCAGTGTCCATCTTGCCCCGTGCACCTTTGCACGGCCAAGGGCCCGAAGGGCACCTTCAATGTAGGCGGAATGCTTGACGACCTCCACCCAGGGACACGCGTCCACCAGCCGCCGTACCAGGCCGAAGTAGCTCCCAGGCAAGGCCTCCTTGGGCCATAGCCGAACTATGAGGCCCTTCATGGCCTGTTCGGCTACCTTGTGGAGCTCGACCAACTGCTTCAGCTGGTCGCTAAGGGGCACCGGATGTCCGGTCTCAGCATACTGAGACCAGAAGACCTTCTCCGTCGAGCTCCCCTCCTCGGCCCGGTAGAAAGTGGCAGCATCTGACACGCTGCGGGGCAGATCCGCGAATGCTCCTGGAGATCTCCGAATTCGGGTAAGTAATAGGTAATTCACATTCACATGCTTGCTTTGCATGAAAAATGCCTCACCTGCTGCTATTTTCTTCAAATCTTCGACCTCCTGGAGGGCCTTGTGGGCTTCGGCCTTAGCGGCTTTGGCGCTCTCAAGAGCCGATTCAAGCTCGGACTCTCGAGTCCTTGAGTCGCGCTCCAAACCCTCATGTTTTTCCATGAGAGCCTGGAGCTCTTGCTGCACCTCCGCCACCCGCGCCTCCTGCTTCTCTCGCTCGGCTCGCTCTGCGGCCGCATTGCGTTCGACCGCAGACACCGCCTCCTTCAGGGTCGCCACCTCGTTCGTGGCCCCTGTAGTACCCATGTTATCCTTGTTATTTCTCTTGCAACCAAAATCCTTTTCTGTAAGGTACAAATTTAATACGGTGTTACTCACCTTCCTTGTCCTCGAGTTGCTTCTTGGCACGGCCGAGCTCGCTCTCGGACCGCTCGAGGTTCTGCTTTAAAGCATCGACCTCCGCAGTCAGTGCGGCAGAGGTCAGCAGCGCAGCCTGCAATCCCATATTGACATATATTTTAGACCTCCTGCGTATATCTTTTTAGATCCTCAGTCTGGCTTTTCTTTCCGAACACCGAACCGAGCATCAGGGGCTACTGTCTATGTGGTATTATATTAGATATTTTAAATTTCTTACCTCAAAGCCTGTTAGAAGGCTGCTGCAGGCTTCGGTCAGCCCGCTCTTGGCGAGCTGAACCTTCGGAATCACCGCACTCATGATAGTGCGGTGTTCTCCCTTGATGGAAGCGCCGTTGAGCGCCTCCAACAAGTTATCCGGCGCCTTCGGTTGGACGGCGGCCGCCGGTGTCACAACCTTGCCCTTCTTACGAAGGGGCCGCCTGCCGGACTCCGGAACCACTGCAGGTTCCGGTGCAGAGTCCGGTACAAAGTCCGGGAGGTTGCCCTGTGGCACCTCCGGAGCCTCCCCCTCCTGGTGGGTCCCCTCCTGGGATCCCACCTCGGCGTCATCAGCGTCGCGAGGGGTAGAGGCAGTTGGAAGGGAATCCATATCCGACGTAGCCAAGTACCCGCTCGACGAAGCGGGAAGATCGTCCTTGGCCGGACTACAGGTTGTATGCGGCATTAGAAGGACACCACGTGGCAAAAAGAGAAATTATAAATCATCCAGGAATTTGGACACTTACGATCTTGCCAGGGGCTTGGCCCTTGAGGGCCACTCCTCGTCGCCGTCGTCGGTGTTGGCGTAGCAGTCCGGAGGAAGGGTCCGTCCTTTCTTGGACCCTTCGGCCGCCCCCGTTGGGGAGGCCTTCCTCTTCTTCTCTCCCCCCGCTGGACGCCCTTCGTAACCTTCGGCTTGACATTGAAGGTCTTTAGTCACAAGCCGAAGTGGGGCTGGATGCATAGGAAGGCCTCGCACACGACGATAAACGCCGAGATGTTGAGGATGAAGTTTGGTGCCAGATCGTGGAAGTCCAGGACGTAATAGTACATGAGCCCCCGGACGAAGGGGTGAAGTGGGAAGCCCAGTCCGCGGAGGAAGTGGGGAAGAAATACGACCCTCTCATGGGGCCTGGGGGTGGGGATGACCTGCCCCTCGTCGGGCAGCCAGTGCGCGATGTCGCTGGACAGGTATCTGGCGCCGCGCAGCTTCTTGATGTGCCCCTCCGTAACGGAGGAGGCCATCCACTTGCCTCCCGCTCCAGACATGGCTGGAGAAGGTTGAGGCGAGATGTGCGGACTTAGGCACTGGAGCTCGAGTGCGCGGAGATGGATAAGCAAAGGAGGAAGAAGGCGTAGGTAAAAAAGGTGGATCCTTATCCCCTTATATATAGGCGGACGAAGACTATGCGTCCCCACCAGCCTGGTAAAACTCGCTTATCTCCCAAGCGCTACAATCAATGGCGCGGTTGGGTTACCCACATCCGTATTGATGAGAATCCCGGAATAAGAGGAACACGATCTCTGCTTCTACAAGACGTGCCAAGGAAACTGCTTCGCTAAACGCGCTGAGGCGGTATAATAAAAACGATTCAAGTAAAGGCTTAGTAGTGGTGTGACATCACGCCACAAAATACGTCAGCAGATTGAACCTGTGTACATATTATTCTCTCTACGGAGGTATGTGGAATTTATTTTACAGAGCCGGACACTATCCTGGTGTTCACAATCTTCTATGAATTATTCGGAGGAGGAACCCGCCTTGCAATGCTGGAGACAACATGCGCGCCGGACTCGTCGTCATTGAAGCCTGGTTCAGGGGCTACTGAGGGAGTCCTGGACTAGGGGGTGTCCGGATAGCCGGACTATCATCATCGGCCGGATTCCAAGACTATGAAGATACAAGATTGAAGACTTCGTCCCGTGTCCGGATGGGACTTTCCTTGGCGTGGAAGGCAAGCTTGGCAATACGGATATGTAGATCTCCTACCATTGTAACTGACTCTGTGTAACCCTAGCCCTCTCCGGTGTCTATATAAACCGGAGGGTTTTAGTCCGTAGGACGAACAACCATTACAACAATCATACCATAGGCTAGCTTCTAGGGTTTAGCCTCCTTGATCTCGTGGTAGATCCACTCTTGTACTACCCATATCATCAATATTAATCAAGCAGGAGTAGGGTTTTACCTCCATCGAGAGGGCCCGAACCTGGGTAAAAACATCGTGTCCCTTGTCTCCTGTTACCATCCGCCTAGACGCACAGTTCGGGACCCCCTACCCGAGATCCGCCGGTTTTGACACCGACACCCACCTATCAGGAAGGATGGGCACGTACACGAACAGGTACGACTCATCAGTCTACCCGCATAGCCTTTTTGTTTAGTCTACCTAGCCGTCTAATCAACTGCCTGCATGCCACTTCTCCCATTTACTTCTCCATCGGGAACCGATTTTCCTCGGCTTCTTCACCTCCCCTTCATCTTCATTTGCATCCAAACCCCACTGCGTTCACATTGTTTTAACCTCTTTAAATAATCATCTACTACTTCAGTTAGACTAGCCATCTAATTTTAATTCTCCAAACCATAGCCCTTCGTTCCAGCGGTTCCAAATGGCGAAAGAGAACGAGATGCAGGTTTTTAGCGTCCAACATGTCCTCATCGAAGGCTCGATGAGCATAGTTGCCACCGTCACCGTCCACCCAAGGGTTGTTCGGCAGTGGATCAACAATGTATCCAACTCCCTTGAAAAGGTAGAGACGAGGGTCTTCGGTCTCGACGCAGAGTACACGGAGCGTGCCCCTGGGAAGATCCAACGCGCCGCGTCCTTCACCTGTGCCTCAAAGATGATGTTTTGGTGTACCACATCATACACTCGCCCTCCATATCAGGTGAGCTTCACGATTTCTTGTCTCGGGAGGACGTATACTTCTGTGGGGCAGCCATCGAAGGGGACAAACAGAAGCTGGAGCCATACAACCTTGATTTGAAAAGCATCGCTGACCTACAAACCAGAATCAAAATTCCTGTAGAAGATTGTGATAAACAGACACCATCCCTATTCGACGTAGCAAATTTTGTGCTTGGTACAAATCTTCAGAAGGGTGACGAGACGGTGGCATTAAGGTCGTCTGGATGGGAGAATTATCCCTTGACGTACGAGCGGATAAAATATGCTGCCCTCGATGCCCGTGTGAGTTTTGAGATAGCTGCAAGGTACAAAGAGCTTGTTGCGAAGCCATCTCCCACAAAAAATGAGAACAAAAACAAGAAGAAGAAGAAGAAGAAGAAGAAGAAGAAGAAGAAGAAGAAGAAGAAGAAGAAGAAGAAGAAGAAGAAGAAGAAGAAGAAGAAGAAGAAGAAGAAGAAGAAGAAAAGGCTGCACCAATAGGAGGGCATTATGGATGGATGAACTATTTCCTCTCTTGTAAAAAAAATTATTCCCTCTCGATGTATATTGATATAGATGGACTATTTCGATGGTGTGCATGTCTTTGTAATAGAGTAGTAGCGTGGGTCCACTTTACTATAAGGAACTATTTACCCGCATATATAGCTTTCTCTGCTACTCCTTCCAGTGATCGGTATGCAGTGCATGTGTCTGTAGACATGACAGCTTGTCCATGGAAGTTCAACTATGGCGACCATCACGTTTCATCTCGCGATTCCCACGACGCCTCTCCAACCCACGGCACCACGTCCCCCGACGTGCGCCTCACCCCTCTCGGCCGCACCGCCCCTCTGCCTTGTGTGCATGACATGTGGGCCACCTAAAATGCAGCGAGCATCAAGTTTCTACCACAGCCACACGCGATTCCCATGACGCTGCTCGAACCCATGACACCACACGTCCCCCGACCTGTGGCTCACCCCTCTTGGCCCCACTGCCCCTCTGCCTTCAGGAGCATTACATGTGGACCAGTCACCTACCGGGTGCACATGTTATTGACTCAAAGGGAGGTGTAGTAAGGCGCTGAAGCTCAGTCCCGAAGGCCCTGAGAGGGAAATGTAACTCCTGCGCCAGGGCTTGTGGTGCTACCGCTGCACGAACTCGTGCCAAACTCGAGATTTGTTTCTTTACTATACATGCATGCAACGATTTAATGGACATTGTAATCTCAACATGTGATGGGGAGCCCTAAATTTGAATTTGAAACTTATAAAAAAAGATTCAAAACAAATAAACTGGGAGAGAGGGAGTATATCGTAGGATGTGTCCCATACAAAATAAGTCCCCTGGTTTGTCACCGCGAAGATGCGGTTAGAAAGGAGCACAGCGTCTTCATACTCGTACGACAAAAAACCGGCCGCAGACAGCATGGTCCGCCTTTGACCGCCATGTGCAAGGTTCGTGCTATCTTATTCAATGTCACTGTGGTTCCATCGTACCAATTCATGTGGTGGACTGTTGCATGGCTGATCCCAATGTTGGACAAAGGTTCTACGGGAACGGTGTCACCGTTGTAAATGTTGTGCAAATTGATGTTGGTACCCTCCCGTACATATGCAAGCCAATCTCCACTCGCACCGAGCCTAACGTGTGAAACAGTGGGCAGGGGAGAATTAGGAAATGGACACAGAAGTAGTCTTTAGAATGCATTTAATACGTGATCAAACTCATCTTACCTGCTCATCGGAGGAAATCCGAGTGCCCCTCAACGTCGGCATCTCAAGGGGCATCAACTTGCAACTACGGCCACGCCATGCTGGAGAGACGCCCAAGGAAACATCCTCGTGCGTTCCACGGAACATCAAGATGCATTTGTATGAGTAGTTTATCTTGTGAGAGAAAAGGATGAACGAGGGAAGGCCTCTAGAGATAGAGATGGACACTACTACTACCAATGTGCTGGCCCGTGCATTGCAATGGATTCAAAGTAGTAGAATAATACTTGTTCACGTGCTTGAAATATAAACACTCTAGTTTTGATATACATGTGTCAGCAGACATGACAGCTTGTCCATGGAAGTTGAACCACAGCGACCATCACGTTTCTTGTTTCTACCACTGCCACACCCACACGCGATTCCCACGACGCCGCTCCAACCCATGGCACGACGTCCCCCGACGTGGACATGGATCCTCTGACGTGGCTATCACTTCCTTGCCTTGCCTTTCCTTCGTTGACAGGTGGGACCCACGCTTATGGGTCCCACATGTCAGTGACAGAATGGTAGGATTGTTCGCGTCAGGGGATCCTCATCCCCCCGATGTGCCCCTCATCCCTCTCGGCCCCACCGCTCCTCTGCCTTTGTGTGCATGACACGCGGGCCAGCTGAACAGCGGCGACCATCAACTTTCTACCACAGACACACCCGATTGGACGCGGTTTGCCTGCTCCGCTGCTGTGCTCCGATCCGTACTCCTGCACCATCGAATTTTCATCCAGTGGCTGTGACACATTTTGTCCCGGGCATCAATCCTCAGCTGGAGTACTCCTGTACTACATGTAGTACCCGCCGGTGTGGCCATCTATGCCTCGTAACGCCCCGACGCCCAGCTGTGGCACCCTCGCCACGGCCACGCCACCACCGGCTGGTTCATCTCGAACGAGTGAGTCACGAACCACGTCACCACCATGAGAATGACATGTGGGCCAGCTGCATTTAAGGTCTGCATGTCATTGACTCATAGGCCGGGCACTAAGCCACTGAAGTTCGGTCCCGTGGGCCTCGAGAGGGAAATGTAACTTCTGCGGCAGGCCTTGTGGTTCTCCCACAGTACGAGCTCATGCCAAAACTGGAATTTGTTTCTTACTACTACCAACTAGTACTAGTAAGGTACACATGCATTGCACGCATGAGATTCTAGTGGTTTGTGCATTATGCTTCTACATGTGGAGTTTTCTAGATTCTACATGTGGCAAAATCTGGTGGAATTACGGGGCTGTTTGGTTTATGACTAACTTTGCCAAAGATTGCCACACCTAAGGTTAGGCAAGTTTGACCAACTTAGGCAAGTGTTTGGTTCTAGCCACACCTTTGGCAAGCCACACTTCGGTACCACATGACATACACACAAAAAGTGTGGCAAGATTCCCTTAGGCTTGCCAACTTGTGGCTTTCATTTTGATGAACTAACCTTAGGCAAGGTTGGCGAAAATGTGTGGCAAAGTGTGGCAATGCTAGGCCTAGAACCAAACAACCCTGTAGATCATATCCAACGAGCTCCACGTAAGGTTAGGCAAGTTTGATTAACTTAGGTGAGTATTTGGTTCAAGCCACACCTTAGTCAAGCCACACTAAGGCCCCACATGACATACACACAAAAAATGTGGCAAGATTCCCTTAGGCTTGCCAACTTGTGGCTCTCATTTTGAAGAACTAATAACTTTGCCTAAGCTTAGTTCTGGCAAAGTTAGTCATGAGTTAAGTTCAACCATGGAGTCTTCTAGATTATACATCTGGCAGAACCTGGTGGATGATATCCAATGGCCAGTAGTGCTCAGATTTGCCATCTTTGTACCGTCGGATTGGCTTCATCCAACGACCAACTTTTAAAGTTTTTCACACACTATATAGGGGGTATAGATATAGATGTGCCAGCCCATTGCAATGGATCCAAAGTATATCTATTTAGTGGAGTGCACTCTAAACACATTATTTATTTATTTTTCTCTAACCTTTCGTAGCCATGAAACCAAGCCACATAAGCTTCATGGGTGCCCCCCACATCATATTATTCATACTACGTTGATTGAAAAAAAGATAAATCACCCAAAACAAGATCTTCCCGTTTTTTGTTCCAACGATGTTGTGTCGTGCACCTACGTACTAGTTGTATAGTGGTAGTACTAGTAATATAGTATTAGGAGTACAAACTTGGTACTAGTAGGAGTAGTACTAGTACGGAATGCTCATACTCTATCAACGAGCCCCATCTGACACCAAATTTCTTGTCTTCCGTGCTACAGCTAGATCTTCCCCTCGTTTCTGTTTTCCAACCCGGTGGCGGGCGGGGTGGCGGTTTGCTCAACGGCGGTCCCACATGAAAGTGAAAATGCTAGGCAACACGCCTTCCCTAAGCTATGTGTCGTGTCGGATGGGCCATGGAGTACTCCCGATTCTCGGGCGTGTGGGGGTGCAACGTGAATGCGACAGGCCTTTTCCTTTTACTAGCAATGTGCCTGTGCGTTGCAACGGATCCAAAGTAGTAGAATAGTAGTATTTGTTCACAAACTTGAAAGAAATCACTCTTGTTTTGATATACTCCTAATATATTACTCCCTCCGTACCTAAATATTTGTCTTTCTAGAGATTTCAAATGGACTATCACATATGGATTATATAGACATATTCTAGTGTTTCTAGCAAGATGCTCGCGCGTTGCACGAAGTTGATGGAAAAGGTAAGCACAACTTATAAATTGACGGATGGAGTACTAGTTACAGTGATGCATATAATTAAGCAAAGGGATCGCACATGTCGGTATTAACTGGAACGAGAATGCAACAACACAATAAGAATTAAGGCCACGATGATGCGATCGTAGTGGTGGTTACAGAAGGCAAGAAGAAAGATGGATCCATGAACGTACGACCTCCTCCCCCTCAACTTAGTGCGCTGGGCCACCGACCGGTGGCTAAGGAGCCGCGGCTTTTGTGGCGAGGTCGAGGTGCTTCTCAGCAAAGGCATCCAAGGCTTCCAGCCGGTTGAGGAAGGCCAACGTCGTAGCGTCCTCACTGGCCTTGTAGATACCTATGTACACGATTTGCTCGTACACGTGGATGTGTAGGTCGGCGAATTCTTGCAGGGCGAGGCGCCTTGCGGCGAGCGCGACCTCCAGGTGGACATTCTTCATGGCGTCGGCGGGCAGTCGCAGGGCCACCAGTGCTTGAAAGAGGTTCCGGCCATGGAGGCCGATTAGGTGGCAGGCAATGAGGAGCCCGGGCGCGCGGGCTGGAGGAGTACGGTGATGTCGTCCACGAGCTTCTTGAGGACGGTGAACTTGTTGCTGGTGGCAACAATCATCCGGTCCAACTGAGAGTCATAGTTGGCGTCAATGGCGGCCATCTACCAGCCGGTCTCCAACACCGTCTGGAGACGATCCTCAGCGCCATGCCGCAGGCTGGCGTCGTGGACCATTTGGCACAGCCGCTGGCCGCTCACGCGCATCGCCGCCATGGGTCTGGAGTGAGCTCTTTTGTGCTTAGCGTAGGTCCTTAGGCAAATGCTTAGGTCCGTACGATGTGGTAGATGCATTGGAATGGAGGGGCGCCTTTATATGAGGGCAATGAGGGCAAACTGCATTGCATTCACATCGTGCGGCCTCTTTTCCCGGACCTCCTCCCGTTACTTCCCTCATGCATTAATTGAAGGAGGATGCATTGGCCGTTCAACATTTCGGGAACCGCTACTCCCTCCCTCGTCTGCATTAAAGTCGTATCGGGATTTGTGCTGCCCGCTGTCAAATCGAATACTCCCTCCATCTAGGTGAGTATTAAGTCATCTTACGAAAACCAAATAGTAAACACATAGGCGTGGTGCATTAACTCTCACGTTGTTTCTTATTTTTTGACATAAATAGAGGAATCAACCAATAAGAGATGTGGGGCTTGTATGCTTTTATTGACTTGAGACTATCAAACATGACATGAAGTGGTCAGTTCGTTGCACGCAATGATATTAATAAGGGAGTACCTAGAACTAATCTAGATGAGATATAATTTGGTCTCATTCCCTTTGAAAACAAGAACAAATACAACCCACGTCAGCACACACGCATCTTATAGCATCACATCCAATGGCTATAAAAGATGAATGAGACCAAATTATATCTCATCTAGAGGAGTTCTAGCAAAACTATATTAATAATACTTAGTACTCCTGCGCCATGTATGATATATTAGTATCATGTAGTACTTTATTTATTGCCATGTATGACACATAGTACTCAACTCTCTCTCTCTCTTTCTTCATTTAATTCTATGACACCTCATCAAAATTGCTAAGGCTAGTACCATTACAACCAGCCTTAGCAAATACTAAACATTAAGTTCTCTCGTTTTCCTCTCCACCTTGGTCACCTAGACGGAGGGAGTATACCGCGCGGGCTTTTCCTGCGCGGTAGGTGGGGCAGTTCCGCCTAGTCAGTTCGACAGAGACGCGAGAAGACGAGGGAGTAGGATGCTGCAAACGTAGGGATGTGTGATTTTACAGCGAGTTACTGCTGGACAGGTGGGGCCCCGTGATTTGACTTGCCATTATCATTTTAGCTGCGGCGCTACGACCGGCGTGAGTCTCCTGATTCCTGACCACCTCCATACAGGTGCCTCTCCCAATGCTCCATCATGTAGTAGAGGCTGGCTCTTGCATGAGAGCCCACTTCTCCACTTTTTCCTTGCCTCTCTTTCCTCCACATATGCAAAAATGCCATGTAAAGCGCACTATTGTACTTACTTGCTCCTACAGGTGCTAAGCTTGCCACATAGGCATAAAGTCTAATGTGGCAAGTTAATCAAGAAGAGAGAGACTAGTTTGGTGACCCAAGGAAGAAAGGGTGCTAAGCGCGTGTACCTAGGTGAAAAGACAATTTTGAGTCTATAGCTAATTAAATGAAGCAAACTTAGCAACAAAAAACTAATAAGCACACCATTTCATTGGAAGAGGTCACTCCTTGGCAAATGCAATAAATACTAGTACTCCCTGTGTCCCATAATATAAGAACGTTTTTGGCACTACACTAGTGTCAAAAACATTCTTATATTATGGGACGGAGGGAGTACGAAGAAAGAGATAGAGAGAAGTAAAAAAATACACTTATAGCCAACCTTATAGCTAACCTTGTTGTAGTATGAGTGACTAAGTGATGACTATGCATGACATGCCAACATCAGATAGCCTAACGCACCGTGTTAAATCTCCAAGCGCGCGACCGCGCGAGCGACGCGACAGTCATGGTAGGCGCGACCATGATACGGGCTGCTGGCAGCCCTTGGATCTAAGATCAAACGGTCGCATGCCAAGTTGCTGAAAATTTGCAGAATAACCCTCCAGGATAGGATATTCACCCATAGGTCTAGAATCACGCCATGCAACCGTTCGATCTCATATCCAAGGGCTCTCAGAAGCCCGTATCATGGGAGAATGGAAAGCCACTACCCTGCCATTCGCACGCTGGCAGTTCGCTCCTACTCGTCCCCGCACGTCCTTTAATACTACGGTGGTTCGCTCCTAGTCGTCCCGTCCTTTCACATAACGACAGTTCCACTAATCCTAACCCTCTTCCCAAATCCATGGCGTCCCAAATCTCCACGATCGGTGGTGAGTACAAGGTTAGAACCATCACCGACAATGAGTTCGATGTCATCTACACCCATTCTTCCGCGACGGTGAAAGGATGCCTTTCTCGCTTCAGACGCATGTTCGAAAACTCAGATGATGAGTGGGTCGCTAGGCTAGATGTTGAGTACACCACAGTCCTGGGACGAGAGAAGGATCTAAAGGACGAAGAGAGGAAGAAGCCCGCCGTGATCCAGGTTTGCGTGCATGACTTATGCTTGGTCTACCACATATGCCATGTCGACGTCGAATGCCTGGATTTTAAGGACTTCCTCGAGAGCAACCTAGTCAAAATCGTTACTGTAGACTTTGGGAACGACAAAGAAGTCCTGGGTCAGATAGGCCTCATTGTAGGCAACCCCTTCGACCTCCAGAATAATCGGCTGGTGTCCTCTCGTCAGCCTTCAATGCTGATCCTGGCAGGAGCCATGGTTCATCCTTCATACGGTAAACTGGAGAAACCTCCATACACGTTTCATCGTTATGCATGGCAGCGGAATGTACTAGATATAGACCACATCCAGTACGCTGCAATGGATGGCTACCTTTGTTTCAATATCTACAAGGGTTGGATGAAGAGCAAGAGCCAAGTGTGCGGTTCAAGCAAAGAAGTATCAGCCAAGGGGAAGAGGGACAAGGACGATGTCGAGGACGTGGATGAGGACTCCGAGTAAGGTGGCAGTGTCGTTGCTCATGGTGGTTCTAATGCAGTGTCTACCAGAGTAGTTGCAAAGTTTAATTTCAGGTGTGCTTAGTTTAATTTGAGGGGTGTGTTGTGCTGAGCCCCCAGCAGAACTATGTTATGTTTCTTCTCGTTACTTTAACTCTTTAGTACGTACATACTAGTATTTCTTACATTTCATCTTTTAGTTGGTATAGTACTACCACTCGTTTCTTCACATTATATACGTACAATATATATGTCCAACATCATATAGCCAGTAGTATAGTTGTCAAAGAATTTCAGGGTGCTTAGTTTTGTCAAAGAATTCTAGGGTGCTTAGTTTTATTTGAGGGGTGGGTTGTGCACTTGTGCTGGACACCATTATTGTGACAAACCTTTTTAATAGTACTATAAGCATAATTTGGCGACGAGCAATCTCTGTATGTACCACCTTCTTTTTTAATTTCAAGTTTTGCTCCATGGTGCAATCCATCGATACTACTACTGTACAAAATTGGAGTATATACATTTTTTAAAAGGATAGAGGGCGAGGCAGTCTAGCTCGGTCGGTTTCACGAGAGGCGAGGGCCTTTGTGATTTGACGGCTCATTACTGCTGTCAAATCGAATAGTACTGCGCCGCCCGCTGCACGCCCGACGCCTCCATTAAACCCCTCTGTTAAACCCGCATGCAAACCGAGAATCCTACTCCGGCCACACGTTCGTTCATGAGCGGGCCGGAATTAAATGCAACACCGGCCGAGCTCCTCCCGTCCGCCCTCAGTTTAAACAAGGCCAGACGCCAGCCAAGCTCCTACTTTCCGCCCTCTATTTACACGAGGCTAGACAGACAGCAGGCAAGAATCGCACCCCTCCGCCGCTCCCCCATCTCCTCCTTCACCATTTTCTCCACTCTTCCGATGGCTTCCGATGAGCCGTTCTCCGGCATATTACCCGGCTGGGTGGCCCACCGAGCCTTCCAGATATGGGTGAGGCCGCTCGGTGCTTCACCAACCTCCCTTGGCTCGACAGAGCCAGTTGCCGCCCCAAGCAGGCGCGTGGTTCAGCAACTCGCCGCTCCAGTTCATCTCGATGAGGAGTAGCGAGTTGCTCCACGCCGGCACGGCGGCGAGCACGCCGGTACGGGCGTCGTCGCTGCCGCATCGTACCGCACCACCAGTGTCTGCGGTGGGCGCGTCTCCCGTGTCTGTGGGCGCGCCTCCCATGCCTGGCAGCGCCATGCAGGCAGAGACAGAAGCCGGGTGCATGGAGAGCGATGAGTCGGTGGCCAGCTTCTCCGTGTCCGCCGCCATCATCGAGGAGAAGTAGAACACGAGAGGCCGCCGCCACTTGGGACCCATGAAGGACACCGCCGAGGCGACTACTGCGGATTCAGGTGGTTTCTTTGCTGCTTCGTCTCTTCCGAGGACCTTCGTCGACCCCGCAAGTGTGTGACGGACATGAGGAAGACAAAGGGATCCGCGGGCGGCCATTTAGATTATGTACTCCCTCTGCAGCTGGCGGGAAATATTTGTTCTAAGAATGGATAAATTGTATGTATCTATAACTAAAATAAGTCTAGAGACATCCATTTCTAGGACAAGTATTTCCGGACGGAGGGAGTATTAATTACACAAGAGAGCCAGATTGGCACCGCTTAGTTCATGTAAATGTAATGAAATCCATCATGTTTATATGAAGATCGGGCTTTTTTATACGAAATCCTTCATGCTTATATGAAATCAGTCCGTGTTTGCACGAATTTCATCTGGTTGGTTAGAGTTGTAAAATTGTATGCCGCTGGCGTTTGATGTCGTCCTCCGCAGAAGGAAGCGGGAGGAAATTTATCGGCTGCCGTTGGAGATGCTCTTTATGCTGGAAATAATAGAGTGACATCCAATCCATTTGAGTTAATTGCCTGTATGATTGTCCCTCTATAAAAAGTTAATTGCATGTACAGTGTACACGTGACTTGCAGGGTGGCTACAGCTTCGTACAGAAAGTTAAAAAGAAACAAGTTCATCCTTAATCTTGTATCCTACATACTCTATGGGTTCCACTATCAGTACAGTAGCGAAAGAAGTATATATTAAATAAGTAATATATAATATAAAAATCTAAAGTTAAAAGACAGAATTCAAACTCATGTCATCGCGTTGCGAGCATCCGGCGCTAACCAGCCCAGCACATTTTTGTTGTAGACCATGCTGGAGATATATCTCCATGTCTACTCTTATACTCCATTCGTTCCTAAATATTTGCCTTTTTCAGATTTCAAATGGACTACCACATACGGATGTGTATGTAGACATATTTTAGAGTGTAGATTCACTCGTTTTGCTCCGTATGTCTTTTCAGGAAGGGGTCAGATTTGTCCTTGATTTATTTATGAGGTATCCAGATGGCACTGCACCGCCAAGAAAAGAGGGTAACATCAAAATTATGGACTACTTTTTTCAGTATGTTGGTAAGGTCCAGTCATAGTCACTTGTTGAAATCTCTGAAAAGACAAATACTCCCTCCGTCCGAAAATACTTGTCATCAAAATGGATAAAAGGAAATGTATCTAGACGTATTTTAGTTTTAGATACATCTCTTTTTATCCATTTTGATGACAAGTATTTTCGGATGGACGGAGTATTTAGGAATGGAGGGAGTAGAAAATAGAGTTGGTGATGATGGTGTGCGTGCCATCCTGCAATATAGGCCGTCGGATTTATATCTAACGGATAGGGAAGAAACTATGGCAATTTTGCAAACATATACCCACACATCTCTCCACGTTCACAAATAAGGCCTTCCCTCATTCTGCCTTTTCTCTCACAAGATAAACTACTCATACAAATGCATCTTGATGTTCCATGCAACGCATGGGCAGCTAGCTAATTTCTTTTAAAATAGTTGCTGCGATAATTAGGTTGAAGTGATATATTTTATGTCTGCCCCGAATGATTTCAGATTCACTAGTAGTAACAAAGAAAAGGTTGCCTTGTTAATTAACAGAAAACAGGGTGAAAACTATCATATGAGGTCGGTAAAAACAAGGCACACTGGGTCCAGCGTCATCGTCACTACAGCTGTGCACGCGCGAGAAGTCTACATATCGAGGGGGCTACTGAGCGAGGCACCGAGACACAATGTTTGAGAGAGAAACCAATTGACAGATTATGATCAGATCGAGTTGTCACCCTTCTGCTGTCATTGTTGGGGGGGGGAGGGAGAGAAAGACGTATCGAGAGTGTGCGCGGTAGGCACAG